>NC_134418.1:55719196-56022226 GCF_030867145.1 Opisthocomus hoazin | reverse complement strand
GAAGAATTGCATTTATTGTTGTGTCTAACTACTGAAGCAGGAAGGAAGTTACAGCTCTAAACAGTTTTTATTGCCACAGACTTCACGCCTATTATTTTGCATTTAACATTAAAAGGGATATGAAACAAAGCAGAAAAAATAACTAGCACTGCTTAACCTCCCAATTATCCCCATTTATTAAAATAACAATGGCAAAGTACCACTCCAGAAGAGTTTTCTGCACTCGCCAGCGACGGCTGTACCAGTAAGCAACCAACAAGCAGACTGTAGAGCTATTTTGCTCAAAAAAGCCTGGTATCAATCAAAACATTCTACTTTGTGGAAGCAATTAATATGCTCCAAAATCAAATGAGAACTTGGAAAAACAATAATAATAATAATAATAAAAAGTAAGACTTAAAAGGAAGACCAACATAGTCCAGTGGAATTTAGGACTTCTAAAACTGCAGGAATCATGGAAGCACATTCTGGCTTTTTTTCCCAACACAACAGAAATTGAAAAGAAAAAATTACACCTCCTGCCAATCAAACTTATGAAATCCTTTTTGCAGATTTTTGAGATAAAAAGACACCTTTAAATATTTTTTATACTTTCTTTGCTAGATTTTTATCCATAGGCCAGCGTTCTCATTTATTGCTAGAAGCTTAGTAAGAAAACAGCTCTTCACTGGGAGTTAACAGGTTCCTGTTATTTTTCAAAACAGTAGTTTGCATTCTAAAGTTTCAGTAATTTTTTACCTAAAACTTGAACAATCGCTTCTGTAATTCAAACACCTCTGGTGCTTCCCCTGTTGCTTAGTGGCCTGGTAGATAATTTAGCTGAAATGACAGTAGACTTTGCTCATATGGCCTTTTTTGTTTGACTTCAAAGAACCATTTTGATGAGAATGACAGGCTGAACTTCAAGCCATAGGAAGAAAACAGACAAAGGAAAAAAAAGGAAAGGAAGGGGTTTCAGAGCAATGGAGATTCACCACGGCCAGTCACTACCTATGAGAGAAATACCTGTGGTCATTGAAACATGTCTTCCAAGCTCCCCAGACTTCTGAATCTTTCAGCTTTACTGTCTCCATTACTACTGTGTAGAGAAACAGCATACAAGTACCTACCAGACAGATCCTTCTTTGACTGGATATTGGGTCAAGGAGAAGATTTATGTACTTCATTAACAGATGCTGCATAGGTTACAGTTCTACAGAAAAACCATAACCACACAGAAACAAATGACTGAAATGTCTGAAGAACTCTTTGTTCATCTACTTGAAATATGGACTAGTTTCAAAACAGGGCAGCTAGCGAAATAAAAGTAAGCCAATTCAAGGAAAAAAACCCAACTTGTTTGTTGTGACCCATACCCATTTCATTCTGTTTTCATAGATTCTCCCAGTTCCCCATCTCTCTCTTAGGAAGAAATTAAAAACAACCCAAAATTCATTATTGAAAGCACTAAGATTAATATCAACGAATCTGCTACTAAAACCCCAGTACCCTTTCTGAAGAATTTTGGCCCATACCTGCTATCATAACAAGGCATACTTACATTAAAAGTAATAAACACTGAACTTGTGTAAATGAGCAAAACTGGATAGCTCGCATACAAACAAGTTTTTGCAGCTAACATACATTTGCTGTATTTCAACGCTAAACTTAATTTCAGCAAATGGATTTTAACACTGAGTTTTAAATAGGGGAGGTGAATTCCATTCTTCCATTTACTGTGGTGAATCCACACTTGTTTCAGCAGCAATGCCCTGAGTTTCATTCAGTATTTCAAAGGCATGTCCTCCTGTACATGCATTCACAGAATCACAGAATGGTAGGGGTTGGAAGGGACCTCTGTGGGTCATCTAGTCCAACCCTCCTGCCGAAGAAGGGCCACCTACAGCAGGCTGCATAGGATCTAGTCCAGGCGGGTCTGGAATATATCCAGAGAAGGAGACTCCACAACATCCCTGGGACTCCACAACCTCCCTGGGCAGCCTGTGCCAGTGCTCCGTCACCCTCAGAGGGAAGAAGTTCTTCCTCCTTTTCAGACGGAACTTCCTGTGCTTCAGTTTGTGCCCATTGCCCCTTGTCCTGTCGCTGGGCACCACTGAAAAGAGTCTGGCCCCATCCTCTTGACACCCACCCTTGAGATATTTATAAGCATTTATTAGGTCGCCTCGTAGCCTTCTCTTCTTCAGGCTGAACAAGCCCAGCTCCCTCAGCCTCTCCTCGTAGGAGAGATGTTCCAGTCCCCTCACCATCCTTGTAGCCCTCTGCTGGACTCTCTCCAGTAACTCTTCATCTTTCTTGAAGTGGGGAGCCCAGAACTGGACACAGCACTCCAGATGGGGCCTCACTAGGGCAGTGTAGAGGGGAAGGAGAACCTCCCACGACCTCCTGGCCACACTCGTCCTAAGGCATCCCAGGATTCCATTAGCTTTCTTGGCAGCCAGTGCAACTTTCATGCATTGTTTTTTCTTTTCCAAACTGTACTCTCAGTACAGGATACATTTGCTCATTCAAGGTAGTAGAATGCCAAAGAAAGATCTAGACATTCTTTTAGTGTTGTCTGCAAACACTAAAATGCTACTGTAAAAGAAGTGGTGTGTTAGATTACTTAAATCATAAATGGTCAAAAGAAAATGGCAGTTAAAGATTAGTATAAAGCCATAGCTGTGTAAAATATATACCAAGGGACAGAAAAGCTTCTGAGACTGCAGTATAACCTCCACAGACTAAAAGCAATGAAATTATTTCACAGCCTAAGTAACTTTTTAAATTTGAGGCTATGCTAATGCTTGAGAAAAACAGATTTTAGTGCAATACCAACACATATTTCTCCAAGGATCTTATCCTTCTTTCCTTCCTGTTCCCCCCTTGCACATCCCATAGTCCCTTAAACCATTTCTGTGCATGCCAGGCTCCATCGGTACCCAAACAAGGCTTTTTACAAGAACTGCCTGACAAATGTAATGATAAAAGCTACACTGCACAAATCCATCTGAGGCAACTTGTAAGTACTAGGTCACTGCAAATGTCTCCAAACTATTGTAGCTACAAGTCATTGCTAAAAGAGGCAAAGACCTGACACTCTAATTCATAACAGTAGTCTTTATAGGGATGTGTCAATCCTTAATCATAGATTAATTTATTCGAAGCCAGTGAGTCTATAGAAATAAAAGCACATAAAAATAGCATATAAAATACGTGCTACAACAAGACAAACAAATGCTAGAAGAATAACTAAACCTTTAATTTATCTTCCTCAATTTCCTCATCTACAACAGAGGAAAACAACAATGACGTACTTCATTGTACGAATAGTTCAAGCTATTTCGAGAACTGTTCAGATATGTAAAGTTTGAGTTGAAACACTGGATAAATGCATAGGAATTTTTATATCAACTACAAACATACACACACTTTTATACATAGACATACATAAAAGTGAGATGACTGAAGATATTTTTGTGACCTTTAAGGCTGCCAACATCTTTCTACAGGAAGCAATATTAGAAAACATAAAGTTTATTAAAAACAAAACAGTTTTATCCTCAAGACTAATAGTTTGGTCTACAAAATTCAGAACATCTTCAGGGGAAATTACACACATATGTATATGTACACTTAAATGGATATTCATTCTTTTTGGCAAATGATCACTAACAGACATAGTGTGCAATATAACTGGATTGTATTTCTGAAAATATGTGATTCTTTTACATGTTTCTCAGCAGCTCAAAACTCTTGAATGTTACTGATGGATCTCAGCAAAAAAGGTTATTAGGAACTCCTATGCCATTGCAGGAAGAGGCAAACCATTTTTCAAATGTAGAATTCTGGATTAAAGCTCACAAACAGAATGGACACTTCCACACCATGCCTGTTAAATGACATTGCTGGCAGTACACAAAATAGTCCAATGAGAGGAATTGCTGCATTTTCTATTTTTAATTCTTTCTGTCCTCCAAACTTGACTCATACTTACAGGAAAGAACAGCACATCATCATAGCTCTTCATGCCAGCACCAATTCAATATAAAGAACCTGAAGCACTTCTACTAACATTGAAGGCTGCTTAAAGTCAAATTTCAGTTGACAAAAGTGTCATTTTATAATGGAAAAACACAAATTTTGAAGCTTCCGTCTGGCAGCCTGAGATCCAAATCTCCTAGGTCTGTTCTAGTTTGCAGGACTTTAAGCTTCCAGCACAAAAAGTCAATCATGGCTCTGGACTGATAATATGTGATCAAGAAAACTCTGATATTTTGAAAACCTTGGAAAAGCTAAGGTCTTAGACATCACAGTGTTACCTTTAAGTCACCATAAGCTGGATGAAATACACATTTTTATAACTCTTCTTTTTTTTTTTTTTTTTTTAATTAAAGCTAGTGAAACTGCTGGGATCTGCAACAAATTGAACTGGAATTCAAAGCTGAAATACAGCATGAGGATCAGTAAAAACAATAAGCCAGCAGGAGTTTAATATTGAATTAAAAACATGTGCAGCAGGATAGTAAAATACTATATAATATTCTTGAACACAGTGCAATACTTTGCTTTGACATAATCCCTAATAAAATACAGAACACACTAGTGTATTTCTGCCATCTGTAGAATAGGATGAAGAAAATACAAACGTCATTTGATAAAGGAATGATTTAGAAATACAAGAAATATTTCTTCATTACATTTTGACAGCTCTTTGTATATCTCATAATGGAACCACAGTACTAGGCTTGCAATTGCTTTTTTGTACTCATATGTACTCTGATAAGCTAAGCAATGCTATACCACATTAAGGCTTACAAGTCATTTTTGCTTCACAGTCCTTCACTTGCTGTTAGAAGATCTAGCATGCCCTGGTGACAACTGCAACTTCTAGACGAATAGGTGGAATCCTAATGTGTGACTCCCCATAACAATTATGCTATGGGGAATCACATAGCATAGGTAACGAGTGAATCAGACCTTCATGTTTATTAAAACAAACAAAATTATTTTCAGAAATTAATGATGCCACCATAAAGAAAAGTTTCTACAAATAGAGGGCTCTCTTTTATATTTTCTTTTAGAGGTGGTTTTTTTTTGTTTTGGTTTTTTTTTTTTTTTTTTTTTTTTATTCTAGGACTTGGTTTTTCAGAGCAACAGTACCATAAATGGTCACTATGTTAACTATGAAATAAGGGGATCAACTTCTAAAAGTTTTGGGCCAAACAACTTAAACTGCTCCAAGAATCCATCTTCCAAGCTTTCTTCATCTATTGCATACAGCTACTCTGGAGGGAGATCCTCAGGTTTAGTAAAACAAGCTGCCTCCACAACAACAGAACCTTTTTTACCAGGGCATCCAGAGCTGACACTACCTTACATGAAGAGCCCTTTCCACAGAATTCTGTACAATGAATATTCTTATTTTTGTGTTCATAGAAATTCAAAACCTAGTCTGAATGGGAACTGTTAAATTAATAGATTTCAAATCTGATTTTTTTTCTGAATTAGGTAAACAAATCAGAAAAAAATTAACAGTTCCAGGAAATGCTGTGGGACATTGGAACATCTTGCTATCTCAGCACAAGATTTCCAGAGACAGTTACTGAGATCACAACCCAAAAGCATGCCTATCAGAGGAGGTAAAAGAACACAGTTGCACAGCTGGGGTAGGAGTCTGGCCTCTGCTTTGACCATCTGACGTTAGATGCACAGAGGTCTAACAAGTCTGATTTTCCCCAACTAAGTTCACTTAACAGGGTACTGTAGGGAAGTCATTAATCTATCATTAGAGACTCCTTCACAAATACTGGCAAAAGGGTGGGAAAAGACAAGTGCAAAAACATGTTCAAAGTGGAGCACAATATCCAATGCTACAAGAATTTTCCTTGTTGATGCCTGGAACTTCTTCCCCTCAGGATTTTTAAATTTTGTGCGGTGCTTCCATAGTCTCGGTACAGCTGACAGTCCAGCATAACTTGCCCCTAAATCTCTAATTCTGTGCTCTCTTCTTCACAAAGCAAGGAGTCCTCTCATTTGCACTAATGCCATCTGCTTAGCTGAAGAGGCACATCCGCAGCTATCCTGGTTTACACATGTACCTAAGTCTACCAGGGTAAACTGTAGTGTTATGTATTTTAAAAGTGCTTATTGTTGTCGTCAATTTCTTTCAACAAAATTAACTTCTGCTTTATTACATACAAAACTGAGAAAGCAACATACTTCAAAACAATTGAATACATTAACTCCTTTGGGAAAGATATATTTTTTATATCTTTTGTATCACAAACAATTATGTACACAGCAGACAGTAAATGAAGTTTTGAGCATGATTTCTCCTCCTACATTCTCTGATGTGATTCAAAATGACTGAGATAAATGGTTATAAACCTGATGGCAGACAAGAGCTAGATCCTTGCTTCTTATTTGTCAACTAACATAAAATGAAAAGCCATTATGATGGCATTTGTTTCTTTGGGTTCACAAGTCAATATGGGAAGAGTGTTTCCTAAAAAGATCGCACAATTTTGATAGTGTTCAGGAATTCTACTACAGCTTGAGAAAGGAAGGAAAATGGTAAACAAGTGGTAAATGTCTGCCTGCTAAATACATATGAGACAGTACAAGCTTGTTTATTTACGTGATACCATCAGTTAAGATTAATTTCTGATCTCAAAACTGATAGCAAAATGTTGTTAGCAGCACTGGGATCAAGTATTTGGCCTTGTTATTGGTACAGATGTAAGTAAGAAACACTTCTACATACTGTGTTTGGCTGTCTTCCTATTTCTACCTGGCCATTAGATGAGACTAATTATTTTTTAGAAGACACTACAATATTCTATTTCTAAGGTTGTGTATGAACTCAAGCTCTCAGGTTAAGCTTAAGCTTATTTTGATTTACACAGGTAATTAGTTTGGACTTGATAGCAGTAGTTGGTAGCAAAGGTGTCGTGTGCATATGAAAACTTAAACACTACAGAAGTTTTAAAATCACTTCAGAAGAATGTCTTCGAAAGACAAATAAACCTGTTATTTATTCTCTTTCGGCACTTGTCCTTCTTTACCAAAGCCTAACTATTCATTCCTACTTGAAAATACACTTCCTCCTTAACTTACAGTACCTGCCTTGACATGACGTCAAGGTTCTATTTGGCTGTATTGAACACCCATTGACATCCGTAATACCTAGGGCAGGACAGGGACAATGCAGTAGCTCTTTGCACTGTTTACATGCTAGTGAAGACACTTCAGAAGAAATAAAAAACTAAACCCAAATCTTTAGATGCAAAATGGTATTTGGCTCCCTTTAAATGAAAAATCACAGTAACCAAGTGCATCCCCCCATGAATTTAAACCAAATTCTAACTCATATTCTGATTTCTATATAAGTAAGTACAGTTTTACATAAGGAATTAAGAAGGAACTAAGACACAAAAAGTTTATTGAGGGAATTTCATAGCCTACACTGAAATAATGGCCTGATGGCATATGACAAAGCACGTACATACACACATAAATCTATAAAACAAAGCTAACATCACTCCATATTTGCCTAGAAAACAAAAATTTGAGTGACTGTACCTGTTCTTTGTTAACAAACCAATAGTTCAAAACTGACAGCAAAATCTGACCTGCAACTTGTAACTCAAAAGCAGACTAGCATTTGCATATTCAAACTGAGTCATACAATCTTTCAGCAGGATCAGAAGCTTACAAAGCAGCTTAGAGTATCAGCTGCTAGAAGACGAAACACTCCACAAGATCATTCTCTAGAGTATGAACAGCTGATGGCTATCATAAACTATTTCGCCAGCCTTATGGTGATTCTGTCCTTCATAAGGGTATTTCTTGCCACCTTCCTCCATTCTCCACACAAGCAGAGAGACTCTAGGCATTCCTAAAAGCAGACTGCTGGGAACAAGGAACATGGAGCTTAAACCTCAATTTATAGTGATCAGAACAACAGAAGCATGTCCAACTCTAAGGGTCTGACAGGTAGAGCCCACTTCTACAGCATTAGTTAACTGGACATGATATGTACCTTGCCCATAGCTTAAAAAGCCGTCAAAACACACACATGATCATCTGACCTTGTGTGCGAGGGTGAGAGTTGAGTGACACTCAACTGTCCCAGTACTGAATGGCATGTGCTAACTGAGACATCATTTAACAAATCTTGGAGTGCAGATGGATATCCAAATCACCAAAATTGAAAGGGAAATGCAGCAGGACTTCAAATACACTTTCTTTACACAACCCCCTTCCCATCCTTGCTGCTGTCAGATACTCAACTCTTTCCTAATGTGTAGGATTCTCTCTACCATCACAGTGTTCTCTAGGCAGTGATAAACAAATCTCTTACACACACTGCTGCCATCCAAAACAGCTCAAAGCTATAGCATATGTCCTGCTGGATATTTTTCGCAGGCCTTGACAAAACACAGAAAACAAAAAAGTTAAAATGGTTCCCATCAGCTCTGTTGACAGCACAAGCCAGTAATAGCCTGTCTAACCATGAATCAGAATCTCTGCCATCAGAAATTAAAAATAGTCTAGTCACATACCCTGGAGCTTGACGGTGAAAAAGACACATGCATATATTTGTCACCAGAATTGCTATGGTAACCCTTTATCATGCACACAACATAACATCACTTCCATAGACATTTCACATACAGGAAAACAGGAATGTCATGAAAACAAGTATCTATCATTAGTATTTTGTCCTTTTCTAACGCAGATTTGAATGGCTGCCAAAGAGAAGGGCGAAGCATCTGTGGGGCTGCTATATCTCAGAGCCCCACACAGAGAGTGATCATGTACGCTGACATGACAGAGAAAGTATGTTGCATTAGAGATAGGCCAGTGTGAGGATATTGCCACGAGGAAGAAAACAATTGACTGAGACAGTCACACCAAAACACCACCCTGCCCCACATTTATACTTGTTAATAGTTTTACTTCACAGGGTTTTGTAAAGGATCATTTTGTCTTCCTTCACCGTAATACTAACTGCACTGTTTTCTAATATTTGTATGAACTTCACTTCTAAACAGCAAAATATATTAAAAATAACAAGCCTTTTCTCGTTACTCAGATAGTACATTCCTTGTGGAATTAACTTTAGACTAGAAGTTAACTCTGCTCTTTGCCAAACATGAATACTTCCATTACATTAAATAGGAGATGTATGTGCAGAATTCGGTTGTATAGGTTTATTGGGAAAATAAACCTTTCTGGTACAAGCTAATCTAAATATGTATTTACATTATAAACAAGAAAAAGCAGCTGTTCTTTGGGGTGACTCAAAAGCCAGAATTTAGGTTTCAGCAAAAATATTAAAAATTTTATTATTTGCTCTTCTACAAAGAAGCTCAGTTTACATAGTATTAGAAACAGCTTTTTTTTTTTCTTCAACAGAAAACCAAAATAATAAGGTACTTTACTTTTTTAAAGTTATGCTAGAAATCGTTTAGCTATTCATCATGGTCTCTACCTTTCAGTGATGCAACAGAACCACAAGATTTTCTCTGAAGAAACGCTTGTCAGTTATAATAAAGCTTTGTTTTACTTAAAACAGGAAAATATGAAACAAAATTATATTTTGTGGTGTCTTTTTGAAGAAAAGAAGCAGTAAGAATTCAAAGATAAAAAGGTAGGAGATGTTACTGATCTTTTATGAATTTGTATTTGTACCTAGTAGTTATGTACTTTTTGGGTGAACTTAGTGTGCACTTTTTTAATATCATAGCAAAAAAGAATAGGTGTTAATAAAACACTGAGTGTAAAAGGATTAGAATTTATCTTTGATTTTAGTGTAGACTTACACGGCTATGACACCAAGAACTTTCTAAGTGCTTCTTTAGTCAGAATAGCAATCCTAATCTTTGAAGCCAGGAAGCCTTTACTTATAACCAAATCGACCAACACGTTTCATTTCAGATTTCTCATGGACACAGTTAAGACTGGGAAAATTACTGACAATCACGGGTGGCTAGAATTTCTGCAAATAGTTTTTTAATGAGAAATTGAGGGGGTTTTACTTCTTTTATCCGTATGTTAACAGGTTCTGTTTTATACTGATACTTTAAAAATAATTTTCAAAAGTCTTGAGATTTTCAGCCACAGCTTTCAACATTTTTAAAATGCTGTCTCATGAAGTTATCTGGATCTGGGTTTCAGTTTATGAGGAAAGACATCTAAATGTACAGCCCACAAGTAGTTGCCTAAGACATATAGATGTCAACATAGGCTAAAGAGCAATTCAGCAGAATGGTTATTAGATTCAGTAGCTGCCTATAATCACAGAATCACAGAATCACAGAATCACAGAATAGTAGGGGTTGGAAGGGACCTCTGTGGGTCATCTAGTCCAACCCCCCTGCTGAAGCAGGGTCACCTACAGCAGGCTGCACAGGACCCCGTCCAGGCGGGTCTTGAATATCTCCAGAGAAGGAGACTCCACAACCTCCCTGGGCAGCCTGTTCCAGTGCTCCGTCACCCTCAGAGGGAAGAAGTTCTTCCTCATGTTCAGACGGAACTTCCTGTGCCTCAGTTTGTGCCCATTGCCCCTTGTCCTGTCACTGGGCACCACTGAAAAGAGCTTGTCCCCATCCTCCTGACACCCACCCTTCAGATATTTGTAGGCATTTATAAGGTCCCCTCGCAGCCTTCTCTTCTTCAGGCTGAACAAGCCCAGTTCCCTCAGCCTCTCCTCGTAGGGGAGATGCTCCAGTCCCCTCACCATCCTCGCAGCCCTCCGCTGGACTCTCTCCAGTAGCTCTTCATCTTTCTTGAACTGGGGAGCCCAGAACTGGACACAGTACTCCAGATGAGGCCTCACCAGGGCAGTGTAGAGGGGAAGGAGAACCTCCCTCCTCCTGCTAGCCACACTCTTCTTGATGCACCCCAGGATCCCATTGGCTTTCTTGGCAGCCAGGGCACACTGCTGGCTCATGGTTAACCTGTCGTCCACCAGGACACCCAGGTCCCTCTCCGCAGAGCTGCTCTCCAGCAGGTCCACCCCAAGCCTGTACTGGTGCATGAGGTTGTTCCTCCCCAGGTGCAGGACCCTGCACTTGCCCTTGTTGAACCTCATCAGGTTCCTCTCTGCCCAGCTTTCCAGCCTATCCAGGTCACGCTGAATGGCAGCACAGCCTTCTGGTGTATCTACCACACCTCCCAGTTTGGTGTCATCAGCAAACTTGCTGAGGGTACATTCTAACTCTTCATCCAGGTCGTTGATGAAGAAGTTAAACAAGACTGGGCCCAGTACTGACCCCTGGGGGACACCACTTGTCACCAGCCTCCAACTAGACTCAGCGCCGCTGATGACAACCCTCTGAGTTCTGCCATTCAGCCAGTTCTCTATCCACTTCACCGACCCCTCATCCAGCCCACACTTCCTCAGCTTCCCTAGGAGGATATCATGGGAGACTGTGTCGAAAGCCTTGCTGAAGTCAAGGTAGACAACATCCACGGCTCTCCCTTCGTCTACCCAGCCAGTCATGTCATCGTAGAAAGCTATCAGATTGGTCAGGCATGATTTCCCTTTGGTGAATCCATGCTGACTACTCCTGATAACCTTCTTTTCTTCCACTTGCTTCATGATGGCCTCCAGGATAAGCTGCTCCATCACCTTTCCCAGGATGGAGGGGAGGCTGACCGGCCTGTAGTTCCCTGGGTCCTCCTTCTTGCCCTTTTTGAAGATTGGAGTGACATTGGCCTTTCTCCAGTCCTCGGGCACCTCTCCTGTCCTCCAGGACCTCTCAAAGATGATGGAGAGTGGCTCAGCAATGACATCCGCCAGCTCCCCCAGCACTCGTGGGTGCATTCCATCGGGGCCCATGGATTTGTGGACGTCCAGATTGCTTAAGCGATCCCTCACACAGTCCTCCTCAACCAAGGGAAAGTCGTCCTCTTTGTAGGCTTCTTCTTTTACCTCCGGGGCTTGGGATTCCTGAGGGCCAGTCTTAGCACTGAAGACTGAAGCAAAGAAGGCATTCAGTAGCTCTGCCTTCTCCGCATCCTCCGTCACCAGGACACCCGCCTCATTCAGCAGCGGCCCCACGTTGTCCCTAGCCTTCCTTTTGCTGCTGATGTAGTTGAAGAAGCCCTTCTTGTTGTTTTTGACATCCCTTGCCAGCTTCAATTCCAGGTGAGCCTTGGCCTTCCTTGTCGCATCCCTGCATGCTCTCACCACATTTCTGTACTCTTCCCAAGTGGCCTGTCCCTCTTTCCACATTCCATGGACCTTTCTCTTCTGCCTGATCTCTGCTAGAAGCTCCTTATTTAACCATGCAGGTCTCCTGCCTCCTTTGCTCGATTTCTTTCTCAGGGGGATGCATTGCTCCTGTGCATGGAAGAAGTGTTGTTTAAAGAGCGACCAGCACTCATGGACCCCCCTGCCTTCGAGAGCCCTGGCCCACGGGATTCCTCCCAGTAGCTCCTTGAAGAGGGCAAAGTCAGCCCTCCTGAGGTCCAGGGTTTTGACCCTGCTTATCGCCCTGCTTCCTCCACGCAGGATCCTGAACTCGACCATTTCATGGTCACTGCAGCCGAGTCCACCTCCAACCTTCACATCCTCCACCAGTCCCTCCTTGTTTGTTAACACGAGGTCCAGCAGCACACCTTTCCTTGTTGGTTCCTCCACCACTTGCATCAGAAAGTTATCATCGATGCTCTGTAGGAACCTCCTGGATTGCGCCTGCCTAGCTGTATGGTCTTCCCAGCTGATGTCAGGGTGGTTGAAGTCCCCCATGAGAACCAGGGCCTGTGACTGTGAGGCTGCTTGCAGCTGCCTGTAGAAGGCCCCATCAACCTCCTCCTCGTGGTCAGGGGGCCTGTAGTATACACCCACCGTAATGTCACCCTTGTGAGCCTGTCCCTTAATTCTAACCCACAAGCTTTCAACTCGTTCCTCATTTGCCCCCAGGCCAAGCTCAATGCATTCCAGTTGCTCCCTCACATATAGAGCAACTCCCCCTCCTCTCCTTGTTGGTCTGTCTCTCCTAAAGAGTCTGTAGCCATCTATGACAGCATGCCAGTCATGCGAGTTGTCCCACCACGTTTCTGTGATGGCGACCAAGTCATAGCCGTCCTGCTGTATAATGGCTTCCAGCTCCTCCTGTTTATTGCCCATGCTACGTGCATTGGTGTAGACACACTTGAGCTGGGCTGTCAATCTCACCCCTGGCCTTGGCATTCCAAGCCTAGGCTCATCCCTAGTGATCTATAATTAAGAGGCATGAATGCATGCAACTAGTGTCACGTGAGAGGTTCCCTGGGTATCCAAGACAGCTGCCCATGACTGACAGATACAACAATGGTCCAGCACAGACTCCAGCCCTTGTACATTCAACAGTCAGCGGCTAGGCTGGAGACCCTGGATCATCTCACATAGGAACAAATGCCTGTATGCAGGGAATGTCACTGAGCCCTAGGAGTTTACAATGAGCTGACGAGGTCTCTAGGTACACTGAATGTTTACTCAACCTTCACTGGCTACAAAGAGTGTTTACACACTTCACATGTCAACACCCACACACAAGCTTCTGGGTTTAGGCCTCTTGATCTAGAGCTCAATCCTGCTCTGTCTCATGCCGTTAAAACTTCATCACCAGTGCCCTTACAAGAATTATCCCTGGACTCCATGAGCCAGTTAAAATGACAAAGTACGTACACATCCTCCTGCTATAATACGACCATATCAGCTGAAACAGTGGAAAAGGCAACATTAAGAACGGAAGAGTGTTACTCAGAATAATGGCAATGGCACAGAGATGAGCATTTCCACTGGAACTACTGAAGTTAGGATGTAAGAATTCTCATCCTAAATCTTGTTGGGCCTCGTACCTTGTACCTGTTTTTTGTATAATCATTCAAAGCACAGAGAAATTGATACAGTTGGGGGGGAGGTATTTTTAGAGGGTTTTTCCTATGGTTTGCACCCACTTCTCTTATAATTGTGACAAGATCTCTCTGCCTTTCTGCCCTTGAAACACACTGAATGCTGCCATCTCCATTGTGTTTTTTTGCCTACAGCTACCTCAGGGCATTTCATGTAGAGATATGAGCTGCAAAGACTGAGAAGCTGCTTACAAGCATCAAGCAAGAGACGCTCTCCAAGCAACTGAAATATGGGAGGTGGGGGTCCAAACCCAGAGGGAAAACACATGGGTGGCAGCACAAGTCAACATCAACTAGAGGGCAACCCACAGGTTCGAGTCACAGCCTCAGGTCCTCAACAGAGCTTGTTCAGAGGAGGAGTGCCACACAGAATTACAATCTCTCTCTTCATTGACCCCTAGCAACACAGAGGCTGAAGGTACCTCTCTGTGTAGGCCACAAATCAAGAGCCTACTGTGAAATATAAGTGCTGTGGGAGGTGGTCATTTCCCATATCATACAGACTACTTATATAATACTATTAAATGGAGCCTGGCACCTCAAGGATATTAGGCATTCAAACTGAGTGGGATGAGGGCTTGTAACACAAACTGTATTTCGAGAGAAAACGATGGTTAGAAACAAAAAAAATCTGAGGAAAACGCTTGCTTCCAGTAAAGGAAAGCCTAACTTCAACAAATTACCTGGCTGTAAAGCTTTGACTTTCAATTATGATTCTGAAATATAAAAGGCCCTCACAGAAATCCTGGTTCAGGCAATTCACTTGCGCTAATAAGATGGTCCACAGACCAGAGTTTACTTCCCATAATGTATCTTCAGTAGGCAAAAAGGTAGAGGTTTTCAACGGATTTCACTAAGTTTGGCTTTAGTATTGGATTTTTCCCCCTCTATTTCCTTGCTCTTCCACATTTCTATACCACTCTAACTCAAATACTTTACATTTCATTTTTGCTGTACCTAATGTTTCCTTTCTGCTGGTCAATTTCTACCTTAGAAGTGAAGTGAGATCCCTAGGTTTCCACATCTTCAATTACAGATCACAAGACAAAGTTCTACTATTCTTAAATAAAGCAGAACTAATTCAAAGCAGTGTGTATAATTAATCAAAATAGCTAGCAGTGCAATATTTAAAATAACTGAGGGCTGCCTGGATTATAGAAACATTATTAACATGCGATTAATAAGCAGTTGAAGTATTACATTTGCTACACACTTGCTAAGTTATTTCATCTTGCTTTAAAGTTAGGTGGCAAAGTTTCAAGCCATAGTTAGGGGATTTGCTTTATTCAGTATTATGTTGTTACCCCCACCATCTGGTCAAACAGCTGAGAGAACTCAGACAACCATATGAGGGGGCCCATCTTTCTCTCTTGGCAAATATTGGCCTTTCTGAACTATGCAACGGTTACCAGTTTCTAGCTCTTTACAGTAGGATTAAAAAACACATCAAAATACTTTGTAGATAACCTGAGTTTGGTGTGACCTGTAATTAGCCTTAATTTATGTAGAAAAATAAGATGGCACTTACTTGAGGACCAGGCTGACCCTGAAAAAAAAGAAAAAGATAAGGTTACGGAAAGTTATGACAAGGATTAAGTCCTTAAATAGTAGCAAATAGTTACAGTACTCTCTAATAAGGAGGTAACAAAAAAATCCAGTAACTGTACTGAAGTCAGATTCTGGACTCTTAAGTCTATAGTAAATTTGAATGTTTTAATTCAAACTGATGAGCTTTCTTGCAATTAACTGATTCCAGAAATAAATTACAATAACCCATCATGGAACATGCCTTTGAGAAACTTTATAATTTAGATAGTCAGAACAATACAATTTAGATATGAAAGAAAGACCTAATTCAGTCATTCTTGAGTGAGAAAGAATGCACAGATGTTGAGCTGATTCAGAAGTAAGTATTGTGCACTTTTTCTCTATTATGGCTCACCCCCATGTTTCAAGGAGGTGCTAATTACTGCCTATTGAATGAACAAAGTCTAAAAACTGTAGGAACGCACTGCTGGGCAAACAAAAGGCTTTTTGCCACTACCGCAAGCACCGCAGTTTTAAGCAAGTATAACCGATATTTAAACCAGTAAGTCAGCAGTAGATGAACCCTTGTCAGTCAGCCCAAGAGGTAACTGATACATTTCCTCTCCCTTATTTATCATCAACACCTTTGGACCACCCCTGGTCAAACGGAGAGGCACCCTTCGCACACTGAGGAGGTGTATGTATCTCTAGTTGCTGCAAGCCCTCACAGAGCAGACTTCCTACCACTAAGGCCCCTAGCCTAGGAAAGCCAGTGCAAGTCACCAGTTATTCTAGTCCACTCATTACAAATTATTTGCATGAAGCAGAGATATATTACAAAACAGTATAGTAGTTGTGACTATGAACTACAATTGCCCAGACAATCAGCTCATCTTATAGGACAGACAAATACTTATGTATTTCTCCCTATAAAGAGAGAATTTCTTCAACTTCTAGAGCTAGCTTAGCTTCTAGTGTTTTATGACATTTCAGTAATATTTCAGTTGAATTGAAACTACATTCCCATTTGCTAAAAGAAACTGATCCTGGAGACTTCTTATAAGTCTTATAAAACCTCTTCACTTTAGCTAGAAGGTACTGCTACACAGAGTTGAAACTTTTCCATCTGAACATCAGGGAACACTATTTTACTGTGAGGGTAACCAAGCACTGGCATAGGATGCTCAGGGAGAATGTGCAATCTCCATCCTTGGAGATATTCAAAAGTCTTCTGGACATGATCCTGGGCAACCTGCTCTTGATGGCTCTGCTTGAGCCAGATGACCTTCAGAGGTCTCTTCCAACTTCAACCATTCTGTGATTCTGTGTGATTTAAAGGTGGGGAGGGAGCATTTCAACTGGAAACTATTATCTACAAGAAAAGCAGCTGAAGAAAAATGCTTTTTTTAGTAACTAATAAGACTTTTTTGTGCTAAATTAAAACCCAGAAAACCATATTTTAATTCACATGCAAGTTTTTAAAGATTCTTTTAAAAATCTAAATACAAGAAAAAAATCTAAACATAAGAAATATTAGAAACAAAATTACAGAGGAATCACGATAATCATGATAAAATACAGAATTCCTGTGGCTATTGAATCCTTACACTGAAGGCAGCCTAAAGCATTCCTTGTAGATGCTGCGGTTTTGTATTAGTTCCTTACAACAACACTGCACTACAGAGGTTTTCAGGCAAAAAAAAAAAATACTGGCTGAGGTTTGCCAGTTCTAATGTGAAGTACAATTTTCTGAATTGGTCAGTTCTGTGAAGTTACACATCACACTGGGTTAATGGAAACAATTGCGACTCAGCCTTCACCTCAATCTTCCCATCACAGCAGGTTTTCATATATTATATGCTATATCTGATCCTAAAATCATCAGGAATTGCTTAGTGATGCAGTATTGGGCAGCCTGTACAATGAATTTGTATAAATTAACTAAACTGAGACTTATGCATGCAAACTCTTATATACAAGCTCACGTTTGTCTCACGAGTATATTTAAAGTTGCAATACATTTTGACCGCATCATTAAAGACTGTATCCAAGATATATATAGCAAAAAAAAACTTAAACGAAAATCTGAAATTACCAAAATGTTTCAAAAAAATGTTGATTTAAAGTAGTAGAAAGCAAATTAAAAAAATATATATTTTTAAACAAAAGTTTTGAAAACTGACACTTTGGGGAATGTAATATGGGGAATGTAATAGCTGCATTACTCTTAGTTTATATATGCTGTCAGTATTGCAATTATCCTGCTTTTAACTGTAAATACAGATGCTGAATACAAAAGTACTCTTAGCAGGACTTTTTCATCCTGTTAGCTATGAGCTCCTGGAACATGAAAGGAACTTTGCATTAGTGAAAGTAATTATTTTCTGGGTTTTTTTAAGTTGTTCCCAATCATTCAATATTTTTGTATCTTTTTTTATAGACACTAGCTACTGCAGATACAGTATAATTTTCCCTTCTCACTAATGATCGAGTAAGTGACATAACCAGAGGACGTAGCAAGCACTATATGATGGAACTCATCAGCTCTGCTTACAAAGGTACAGGTGGAAGGAGGCATTTCAATACTGACCTTTTTGATTGTAAAGGGTCATTGTCACACAACAACAATTCGAAGTGTGGGAGAAAAAAGGGTTGTTCATTTTGCCATCTCTCATTTTTGTATATTGTGAAAGGGTCAGGAATAAAGCTCTGTGAGTTACTTTTGTGTTCATCAAAAAACCCTCTAACATGAATACAATCTAATATTACAACTCATGTGAGCGAGCTCAATCTCAATTAATATGCTCGTGTTCCCAAAAGGGCTCCAGATTGCTGAAATCACTCTGGCTCACGGCTGTGTAAATTGTTCCCAATGCATGTTACCCATGGATTAAAATGTTTTAGCTGGGAGTATTTATCCGAATTTTAGATTACAAACAGGGTGAAAACACTCTTCAGGACTGAAAAGTCAGCATTACTCTGATTTTTTTCTAATAAAAACCTCTTTATTCAAATGTGTTACTAACTCTAACATTGATTCATTGATTGTAGCTACCAACTGAGTGCCTTTCTTCACACACACTTACAGATCAGTCCCAACACCAATAACCGATCAGGTGTATTTTAGTGGCTGCCACTTCGAACCTCAGGATCATTGCTCATGTACTTGACTATTCACTACTGACTGCTGCTTTTTATTTTATTTTTTTTTAATGTGCATTACTACAGTGGGTATAGCTGTATAACATATCATGGTTTCAGCAAAATCTTCCAAACATTTTTGCCTTCTACATTGCTATCTACTGACTTAATACACTATTTTGCAGGAAAGAAAGGGGTTAAGTTTGGCAGCTTATTCTAATTACTATGATGGAAGGTCTTCTACAGTTGATAGTTAATCCCTTCTTAGCAATTTAACCTAATATTAGCTGCTAATATGTAAATGATGCTAAAAGAAAAAGACATATGGTGTAACCAGAACTAGCTGAAGCCAATAGGCAAGCTATCAACCTGCTAAAAGAGGAGGTTAAAGAAAAAGCCTATCGATCGGAGGCTGCAAACACTGCAGAAAAGTTACTTAACAGTAGAAAGAGACATCAAGGAGCACAGGAAAGAGCCTTAAGTGAAGAAAAAGGAAGTTGACACTGTAAGTTAGCAATTGAACTTGCAGAGGAAACAAGCTTGTAGGAAAAGAAAGGACAGAAAAGAAAAGATGTATTCAGGGTATCAAAGAAAAGGGCTGTCCTGGAAGAGAAGAAAGAGAGAGAGAGCAAAAACAATAGCATGAGAAAGTGCAGAAACAGGATTTTCACAGCTTTTGCATGATTTTAATCTTTAAAGAGCTGGGAACATAAACTTCCAGGGTCATATGGATAGGCAAATATATACATAAATACAAATATATTTACAAATGCATTGTATGAAATTGAAGGTTATTTCTAAGCTAATTCAAGTAGCACCTCCCTAAAGAATATCTGGGATAGCATACAAATGCATTTAAAATGAGACATGGGACTGCTCAGATCCAATCAGCCAACAAAATGCAGGCAGAGAAATTAAAACACAAAAACGAAGAACCTGTGGAAAAAGGAAACCAGCAAGAGCCACAGATATGAGGCCAGAAAGAATATCCTGCTGTTTGAAAGGCATCACCAAACTATCTTAGTGAAGCATTCTCTTGGTCAGAGCACCCAAGTAGGAACATCTGTCTTCCAATCTAACCCAGGCAGAAAGTGATACAGAAACAGGAGTAGCACGGCTGACCTCCTTTTCCTTGGACAGACACAAAAGACTGAAGCGGCTTTTCAGCACTCCGTTCATATCTATGCTACTGAGGTTGAAATAGGTTATGCTGAAGGAAGCCGATATGTGATTAATTTCAGCATGAGCAATTAAAAAAGCAAAGAGGGAATATGTGCAAGACCTAAATTACACTGGTTTTGAACAAATCACCTACCAGCTTTCCATCCATACCAATCGGACCCTGGTATAATCAAAAGTCAAAACAAAATGGAACAGTTAAATCAGAGGAACACTGAAGATGAGGAAAAATATACAGACTTGGGGAATACTGCGGGCTTTAGAAGATGAGTAACTTTATGTCAGCAGTTAAATGCAATACTTTAAAGATATTTTGAGAATGAAGGCACAGAAAAGAAACAAGAAAAGCAGCAGACCTAAGACAGAATTAATAAAAACAGCATGGTGGGAAGTAGCCAGGCAATAGCTGGTGTTTAACAAAAGACAGGTTCAACAGGCAATGAAGGAATTGTTAGTTTGGCAAATCACGTGGCACAACATAACCAAATATATGAAATAATGCATCTGGCTTGTGTATTTTTCTTTAAATAACTGAGAAAACAGAACAAGTAACCTATTTACTGAATGATTTTATCACAGGTTGCAAGATGAAAAGAGCAAACATTTAAAATCTCATAATCTGTATTTAAATTCACAGTAAATAATGATCGTTAATAAGAAACTTCAGCTCATGTAGTTCACTGAGGTACTAAAGATTTCCATCTATACTTTGGTCAGGAAGTCCTGTGCCTTATTCTGTTTTCTTTTTTTCACCTTGGGAAACATGGAATTATCCTTGCTGATACTGTACAGGTTACTTTTTTCCAGAGTCCAGAGGTTGATTCCTGTTATATGGATGCAAATTCTAGAAAGAATTTAACACGGATGTACGCTGTTGTGACTCAGTAACTGGTTCTGTATCAAACGCATGTTTAGGTGATCACAGGAGAGAGAAGAAGGCTAGAGAAAGTTGGATTAATTTTAAATTTGATGTTTAATTGCTATGTGTTCTGACAAATGAACAGTCAAGTCACCTTTCACTGTCAGTGGAATAAGAGCAGGCAGAGAAGTTGGTTCTGCCATTAAATTCCTATTTTAGGCCGAAATTGCGAGCTCTCGGGTCTTTGCCCCACGGGAAGAGGACACTAATTTACATCTGCTGCAGAGAAGTTTTCTCTTAAATGCTGGCACTGCAGCCAGACATTCCCCCTGGAGCTTCACCGGCACTCTCTCAAGACTGCTTTCCCTAGGCATACTGCCCCTTGGGACTGATTGCTCCCACTGCTTTATTTGAATCACTGTTGCTGAGAAGACAGCACATAACATATTTGCTGGGTTTATGTTGATCCAGTTTATCTTTGTTGCTTTTTGTCCCCTTTCTGAGCACTACTTGAGTTTGTAAGCAAAACTCGAAGTGTAAGGTTAGCCTAAATCAGGTCTGCAGGGTTTCTTCTGGGAGTGCGTATTCCTACCTTCTGCACTATCACTAATAGGTACCACAGTCATGTGAATGTGCCAGTTCAATCAGCTAACAAGAAAGTAACAAACACTATGAAAAAGTGATGCCATACCATTCTATTGAGTTCCTTAGCTATCTGTCCTCTCCCAGCCTAGATCATGGACTCTGCCAAAAACTCCAGACATAGTACGAAAGAGGATGTCAGTTGAATGTACATATTGTGAAACTCATGATTTATGGCACATTATTGGCTTTCTAAGAAGACTGGGCACTAACCTACTTGTCAGATCCAATAACAAGTTACTGTGTCTGGGCAGCCCTAGAGGAATAAAACCCCTTACCTCTCCTTCACTGCAGCTCTTACTGTGGTTCCCTGTCACATCAGCAGCAGATGACAAGTTGAGAGTGTAAAGCGGGTCACCAGCATCTTGCTTATCTGCATGACCACTACCTTTTTCATGCACTGATGGCCTCAGAAAGTTTGTGACTGGTGGGATGACCTACAATATCTTTCAAATGTTATCTTTGAACAGTTCTTCCCTGGTATCCAATAAAGAAAGCAACACTTCCCAGTGCATTAACAGGACAGCTTTTACTACTGTGCTTCCTCAGTGCCTCTTGATCCTCCACATGCAGCACACATTCAGCACTTACTATTTTTCCCATATTTATTTGGCAAATTTCTAAATATGGTACTGTACACCCCAAAAATCAAGGCAAGTCTGCAAATTAGTAGCTTTCACATATTTATCTAGCACTGCACTACAGGATATTTATCTAGTAATACTTACACACAGTCTGTTGCAGGTGCATTCCAGAAAGCAAACTACATATACTACCAGTTAAAACACTCCACAGCAAGGTCATGCTAAGTATGTAAATTTCTCCAGAGGGCTGTGTGAGCCAATGGCTAAATTTAACTGTTTGGTCTGCTGCAAGCTTAGTCCAAAAGATTTAATTCTTTTGATGAATGAATACAGAAAAGAATTATAAAAGTACTTGGAGAAAGAAAATTCATTACAAAGTCAAACTGTTGGCTTAGAGGGACCAGCCAACAGCTCTTGCAGCTGTAGCAGTGCGCATATTTTGCATCTAAGCACAAACAGTGTATGTTTCTTTATCATAGAAAAAAAACCCAAACCTATTTGTTTTCCCTTACATGATAGGCATTTTAACTACTGCTAAATTTTTGCCTACTGTTTATCCATGCTACATATCTACTGCACTTGAATTAAAGGACTATGTGTAGCATCTTGAAGAGTCTAAGCAAAGATGAATCAGAAATTCCCAGAAGGCTGAAGAGAAGCACCTGCTCACAACTGAAAATAATAGCAATTTCCCTCATGATTCCATTTGTATCAGGACTATTTGGTCTGAAGTCTGGGAAAGTCTGCTGGGATTTGCTTTATAGAATAGGAGAAGAAAGAGAAATTTGCTTGACACATACTACCCTACAGGAGGAAAAAAAAAATATCTGAAGATAAGTCATTACTGTGGAAATGAATAGTATTCTTTCATTATAAAAATACCAAATATTTAACAGCAAAATACGGTAATTTACTTCTTTCCTCAAGTACTTCTTTTTAGTCTTGGGAAGAGAGAGAACAGACTTTTCAAAAATGGAATGAATCAGAATTTCCACAACTGACATAGGCTGGGTGAGGAAAGATGAGCTGAAATAGTACATAAGGCTACTTCAGGATGCACTGAGAAAAATCCTATATATGACAATACTTACTGAAAATCATTACATGATTGCACTGGAAGTCTCATGAAATACTCAAAGACATCTTCATTTGTTTTGAAAGAGAGACTTCAAACTATAGCCTGTCTTTGACTTAAACTTGACTGTCTCCAGAGCTGCCTGCTATATAGTTCCAGCTACGTTCTGCTTTTTTGTCTAAATAACTGCTGCCACAGATTAGCATGTAATTTTTGACAAGTACCAAATACATGGTCTTCTATAACACAATCCCCGTAAAACATTCTGGAAAACTAAAGACAATGCATCATGAAAGAGAAGGGGATGAGTAGGTTTATACAACAGACATGTACACTAACTGTTTGTTTGCTTACTGAACATACTACAGATGGTATTGAAAATGTTTCTTCTGGACTCTGCATTTCCTTTCTAGGTTTCCACTACCATTTTTAAATGTATGCTATTACTGGATATTTACTTACGGTATTACACAGACTTTTTTCCAAGATCCTCAAAAGCAGACATTTGTACAGTAGATTTTTTTCCCAAACAATACCCAACCATTTACTTAGGACAACCTACCTATCTAATTACCCTAATATGGACAGAGATAACACATGGGAGGAAGCAGAATATGAGTGCCAATTAGGTCTGGTTTTGTGAAAAGTAGCTTCCACTCCTCAAGAATACTGTAAATATAAGTTTTCTCAAAGAAAGATATTTTTAGTCAGATTTTGAATGTTCCCGCAACTGGTTATTTTCCACTTAAGCAGTATCTTATTAAATATGGGTTACTCTGGAGAAGTTGAGGTTATTTCAACACTTCTGATGGCCAGTGTTGGCCCAACAAATATTTTAAGGATTTTAGGGGTTATTATTAGTAATTGAGTACGTAAGCAAATACATCAGACACCTTTAGCGTTCCTATCAAAAAGATACGCAGTATCGTTTTAGCCAGCTTTAAGGCAATATTTGTTTTGTAAAAAAATTCCGAGTGAAAAGTCAAGATAAGAAAAGATACCACTACTATTTGATAAAAGAACCTTTCAAGGGAAAGAAAACAGGAAGATACAGATTATCTTCTTACTCTTGGCTTGTCCACTCATTCTTTAGTGATCTTTTTCATTTAAGGAATACTCATCAGAAGACCAAGTTGTGGACCAGGAGATACATAATAAACAGAAAACAGACATCATTTCTTCTTTATAAACTGCAGACAACCCTCTATCTAAAGGAAGTTTTTTGGGTTTTTATTTTTAAATAAAATGGATTGGCATATTTTAATAGTGCATAATTTTGGTAGGTTTGTATTCATTGAAAGTATGCAAGAAATGTATTTGTTGCAAACACATCCTCTGTGGAAAGAATGAGCAAAAATTTTGACATTGCAAATTACTCCAATTCTAGTTTTGTGTATAAATAAATTACAAGCAGGCGAATTCTCATCTCCAAATGCATAATGATTTCTCAAACTTTGATGACTCATTGGTTTTCCTGATTATTTGGTGTGAAATCAAGCATTGTAGAAAAAATTCTCTGCCCCAATGCAGACCATAGGTGTCTGAAATGCTCTGCATACACAAAATGCCACAGAAACATCTGCATCTCTGAGAGAGCACCACAAATACAGAAGACTGAACAGAGCCCCAAGTAACACCATGCTAGATTGTGTTTCAATTTACTGGAATTTATTTCATGGCACAAGTAAGTGGTCGAGGTTATTTCAACATTTCTGACGGCCAGTGTCGGCCCAACAGATAAAGCTAGTGAGACGTAACAATGCCATAGCTGAAGTTGGCAGCATACAAGCATTTTCTGGACTCATTTTGTAGTGCACTGAATTAAAAGTGAGTTTTCACACTGACTTTAATAAGAGTGTGATTTGGCACTCAGTCGTCCAAAAAACCCCAAACCAAATCCAAACAACAACAAAACAATCACATTTTAAGGTATCCCTGTCATTTTAAAACATCTTTTAGATTACACATTTGGCAGTTTTAAGATATACTAATTTAGACTATCAGAGCAGCATTTCAGAATTCAGAAACTCTTATCTAATTAAATCATGTGACTAAATTATTCCACATTTCTAAACAGTCTACAGTTAGTTCGATTCTTAAATTGTTACTTGCAGCTGCCTGAAATCTCTTGTGTCAATACATATACAACAGCAGATTCAGAAGAAAGCAGGAATCCAGCTTTACAGCAGCTGTACAACCTGCATGCTGATTATACTCAGTCAGACTGAGTTTAAAAATACCTACGTGGGAAAAAAAAAAAAAGAAAACCTGTCTCAAACTGCAGGTTTGCTGATCATCTCCACCAAGTTTAGGTAAGGTGAAAGATGACACATTGTTTTTTCAAATCACCTATGTTAGTTCAAGATTAATAGAATTTAAAAAGTCCACAACTGTCAGGTGTCATCATCGTGATACCGCTAAAATGATGGATCTCCATGTCTGGCTTTTTCTCTCCTTTGGTTAATTACAGGTTTATCAAGGCTGACTTTAATTAGATGTAATATAGTATACCTAGCAAGTCTGATGATATTTCTTTTTAATGAAGTTTTGGTTTAGAGCTTATGTGGGCAGTAAGTATAACAAACTTGTCAGCTAGCTAAATTTCTCCTACTAATGAAACGTTATTGGGTTTTTTTCAATGACTGGAAGTGACCGCTGTTAAAAGCAATGTGAGTGAACAGCCCAGGTACAGAAGTCATTTGCTCCAAGCCTGGGGCAAAAAAAATGCACTAAATCAACCTGCAACAAGTCTCTCAGGCCAGCAGTTAGGACATTACTGAACAAAAACCAAATAATCCAGATCATTTGGGCTGGATAAAGCTTTACTGTGAAAACAATGAACTACAAGACTACAAGAAAGATGAGCCAGCTGTCTGTAAGCCCTTTACCACAAAAAGCAAAATTACTGACAAAGACTAATGAAGCACTACAAGCCTCTTTCAGAGAAGTCCATTTCAGAATTTCCTGAATTCTTCCCTCAAGCAGTTCATATTACCTACTACTTGAGACATAAAACTCAGCTAGATGGATCATCACCTGGCAATTGCAAATAAAGTATAAATGTTTTCAAAGGTAGGGATTTAGAGTTATAAATTAAGGGTTTTTAAAAAAAAAAAAAAAAAAAATTCAAAAAAACCCCCAACAACATTCACAGCACTGTTAGGCTGCTTGATCTTCTTGACCAGAAACTTATGGGTCCCATCTGAACTTCTAGAGCCTTTACCTCATTCAGCCTTCAGAAACATCATGTTTCTCCTAGACTCATTCAAAACACTGATGCAAAATTAATCACTCATGATTTGAACTACAACCCCTCCTCAAGACACCACACTTTTTATTTCAATGGAAAAACTACTTTCCTTAAAAAAAAAGAAAAAAAAAGAAGAAAAAAAAAAGAAGAAAGAAAAATGTACATTCTTAAGTCCTTAATAGCCTCATCCTGTAATTGCAGGAATCTCTCATTTGGCTGAAAGCCACGTACTACCTCTCTCATCAAAAACTCCTACAAAAATGCCTTTATCAAGTCAACAAGGATCTCAAAGCATACTCTGGAAGCATGGAAAAGACTCAGAAGCAAGGTCCTGACAAAACCTGGAGAATGAAGAGCAGCACCATGATAAAGGCTCCAGACTACACCTCCACCAGCCAGAAAAGCTACACCATGTGTAGACTAGTAGGTCTCAGACTTGAGATTTCAGTTCATGAGCATAAAAGTAATCAGAGGTTATTCCACTTTATATTTTAAACCACCTGTCAAGTGTAGTGCCTTCAATACAGAGAAATATGCAGCATGCACATGTAAAGCAATAAGCCAATGTTAATAGTAAGCTGCCAAGCAGAACTGGCAAGAATCTTACACATATTTTGCTGTTCTTGTTACAGAAAAGAAAATGTTTGCACTTTTTCATACTTTTTAGATTCTTTGAATTTCAAAGAAAAAAGGGACATGTGACCTGAAGCTATGAATTTCATGAAGTGGCTCTAGTGTCCATATTAGCTTAAGTCAGACAATGGAAATCATCAATAATGAGACAAGATGGAAGACTAGGGACAGTTTTAAAGATTCCAAAATAAACCAGAAATGCCAGGTCCAGTCTCCAAAACCTTTCTTTCGAGAAATATCACTTCAGATTACAAGGCTCCTAGCCGGGAGCCCTACATGCAGTCTGAATACTCTCATAGCTCCTTTGCAATTATAAGATGTACTGGTTATGTCTAGAAGTAAGCAGTTTGGAGAAAGAAAAATTGTGCAGAGTTTGGCTATTCAGAGAGTGGCTGAACTAGAAAAAAAA
Organism: Opisthocomus hoazin; assembly: GCF_030867145.1. NCBI lineage: Eukaryota > Metazoa > Chordata > Aves > Opisthocomiformes > Opisthocomidae > Opisthocomus > Opisthocomus hoazin. The sequence goes on along the minus strand of NC_134418.1, from coordinate 55,995,040 downwards.
GCGTCACATATGGTAACAATAAGGGAGTACAAAGAGTTCTATGCAAGAAAAATTACAGCCACAGCTTTTCAAAACCATATTTCACAGCTGAAAAATAATTGCTGAGATACTTTTTATTTTTATAGTTTATGCAGGAAATCTGACAGGCAGTTTCTTGTGGTGCAGATGCATTTTTGAGTATCTGAGTACTGTGACTGCTCTTTCTGCTGAAATATGTATGTAAAAATCCATGAGAAAGAACTGGGCAGATCTAAGTTGGAACAAACTCTTCTGAAAGACTGTAGGCAGAGATCCTTCTATTTATCATGGCCAACACTGCACACATCGCAAGTATATAAGGAAAAAGGGCCAAATATGACTGTGAACCCCAAACTGCAAAGCACATTTATTGTCTTCATACATCAGGCTAGCAAGAAGATTTATTTCCAGACAGACACTGTTTTTCTCCTCGTAGCCTATACATCTCATCAGCATCTGCAACATCTGTATGGTCATATCTGTATGACAAATTACTGCAAAGGGAAACTACTGTTGACCCCAGAAAGAGTAAGAGCAACATAGTATTTCCCCATCCAAGTTATAGTAAAGAATGGCGCCATGTGGACTCTATTTTGTTTTGGTTCATTTTAAACTAGTCTTTTACCACTGACTAACATTGCTTACTGTAGACTAAAACTCAAGTATGAAACACCTAAGTGAGACTCAGATACTTCTTCAGTAGGAAAAATAAAAAGAAAATTGTAATATGAACCTGCCTAATCTTGAAAAATCATATATGGTACACTGAGTTGAGAAAGAGTACACTGTAACTACCTACTGTTAAAAAAAAGAACTGTATTAAAATTTTGGTCTTGAAGTGCTTACCCCCAAATGCTTCACCAATTAATAAAAGCATCTTGTGAAGGCTTGCAGAACTACATGTTTCCATAAAGATTCTTCATTGTGCTGCTGAATTCCAGCATAGCTTAACAGATACTTGCACACAGGACCAGAGAGAAATCTCCTACATTCTACCTAAAAGTTCTTATTTCTTCTCAAGAAATTGAAAGTCCTGTATCCATAAATACAAAGCACATGGCTAATTCATCAAAGACAACATCATTGTGTGAATATAGTTGATGTGGTTGGTGCTATGTTGATGAGAAAACAATAAACTCTGAAAAATGCCACTTCTCAAAAATTAGTTGGCTAGCATTCAGTGGGAGATAGATTCTTGTAACAGCTGTGGCATGATGACTGCTGATGGATTAGGTTTTTGTTCTCCTGGAATAATTCTGAAGAATCTGTGTCCTCACACCACCATGGAAGTGAATCCATTTGCTCAATGAAGCCCTACTAGAACAATCTTTCTTGTTGTCTGTGTTTTGATGGCTTTACAGAATATGAAAAAAATCCATTTCACTTCTTTTGGCCAATCCCTTTTTTAGTTTCTGCAAATCTTCTCTTTTCATCAGGAATGAGGTCCATTAAGGAAAAACAAAATAGAGGCTTTTGGTAAATAACACACTATCATAGAGAAATAACCTTCAGAGGCCAATTTTTTACCTTCCCTTAGTGGAACCATCAGCTTCAGAAGATTAGCAAAACTCAAGAGAAGGTAGGAAAATTGATTTTTGCTCCATTAAGATAGAAGAATCTGAACATCACGCTCCTTTTATCCATCTACAGAGGTGCATATATTGAATGGGGCTCCCAGGGAACTAAGAAAAAGATACTGTTTCCATAGAGGTACTTCCCTTTTGACTTATGACAAAGGAGACTAATCGGAGTGAATACATGCCCATAAAAGAGAAGAAGAGAACAGTTACAAAGGGTTTAAAAGAGAACAAAACAAAAAGGCAAGGTACTAAAGTGTTTATAAATAAGCACATAGATAAAACCCCAAAATTCTTTCAACTATCCTGACGACAAAGAAATTGTTCGAATAACTCCAGGATAACCAAAACGCCAACTTTCATACCTAGCCCTAGTCCATAAATGCAGTATTTCCATCTGGGTTACAACATATGAAAAAAAGCTTGTGCAGATGCACTCCGTTAAGTCTTAAACTCCAGAGCAGGTGCTTTTAGCTATGCACTGCCAGATGTGCTCAAATACTGGAATTTGAAATTCTGCGCCTGCAAGTTCACTCAGATCTTTCCGTCATGTACTTACCAGATTTAAAAGGCAAAAATATACAGGCAGTTAGTTTAAAGACACTTGTCTTCAACACACTAGAATCTAAATTGTTTGTTAAAATTGATGGTGCTGCATACAACTCTGTCCACTCCAAAATAACTTGGAACCAGCAAAATCTCAAAAAGCATAAATCATTATGGAAAAACTATATGAAGTACACTTAAAAAAAGATTATTTCATTCCAGGAAATAAGCAGAATTCAGGGATGTACTACAAATGTCTTCATTCTTTCTTCCTTAAATGTTTCCCCACACAGTTTTTAATGATGCACCACCTGTTCTATTTTCCCAATTTTAGATAAAAGCGGGATGTAGCAATGAAAGAATTTGTATTTTAAGCAGGATTATTTATAGTCTTTGAAGAAAATTTTTCACATAAGTCTTGCCACGATCAGTACCAAAACTTGGTTTCCAGAAGGAACATCTATTACTGTGACTATGAAAACAAAATCATGAAGCATGTAATAATCATAGATTATAAATCACATAAAGTTCTCAGACAGGCATACAGCATATTTATTTGCAAGTCTGTGCTTTTAGTAGTTAAATTAACTGGGGAGTTGAATGCTACCTCATTTACTGCCTTAATATCCTGTCCCACTTGACTTCAGACCTCCGTCCTAATGGCCTTTCAAGCAAAACACTGGACACTACATTTAAACCCAAAATGCAACATTTGGAAGTTCATTACAAGGTTGAAAGTAGCAGGTTGACCCATTCACAAGAGTGTGGACAATGAGGAAGAGGAATGAGAGAAGTTGCATATTCTTTATTAGAAGCCCAAGCGGAACTCGTGCCTGGAAGATGACAATGAATAGTGTCTCAATAGGAGACAGTGTTTCAGGTAGAATAACCCTTCTATTGGTGCCAGTATTTTTATAAGATATTTTTGGGAAAACTTCAGAACTTTCTGCTTCTCAATATTTCACTCTAGAGCAAATATCAAAGGGGTTAAAGAGGGGGAAAATGCTGAGCCTTACATTAAAAAAAAAAAAGTGTTATCAGAAGGAAGCAGATGCTTGAAAGGGTGTAAGTGCAACACAATATTGGCTGCCAAAAGATTTGAGGGACCTAGAAACCATATTGCTGGGTAATGAAATGGAGCAAAAGACAGAGACAGAGAAGGAAGAAAAGAAACTCAGTCAAGCCTGAGTCAATACAATAAAGCAGCCATGAAGTGAAAGTCTCGAGCCGCATACTCACCAGCTTGATGGAGCATCTAAAGGGAATTTTGGTTTGCTCGTAACTGGCTGAACAGAAGCTACTGAGAGGATGCTGGAAGAATCTTGTCATTTTAATTCAGAGCCTCAGCAGCAATGCCATGTGTCAAATTACTTACACAGTCCTTTCTGCTTTTGTAGGTGAAAGGATATACAAGCCCAACTTCCAAACAATTTCTCCTAACAATTCTTTTCCTATTACAGCAAATTCCGTTTATGTATTATTGAAATTTCTGTGAAAAGAGGAGAGGGGTTTTTGTGTCTTCTTTTTTTTTTTTTTAATATTGAAGAACAAATGCTTATCTCTACCAAATCTTCATATTGAGTTGGTACCTGTTTTCCCCCTCAAGTTATTTAGGAAAAGCTACTGAGTTTCTCCATACTCATACATCTGCTCTTTGAAGCTTGCCTATCTAGAAACAAATTCAGAGATTTTTCTACTTTGATTCTGAAATCCCTTTTTAACTCCAAGTAGAGCAAGTGTCTCACTGCACAGTCAGAAAGAAGTCTTTCCTTCTTCCCTGACAACTGCTGCACAAACAGAAACAAGCAAACTCAAAAAACAAATCACTTCGCATGGGAAAAAAAAGTTACCGAAATGAGACGGACCTACAGAAGCACATGGGCTACCCCTCCAGCCAAGAAAACCTGCGAATCCAAGTGTTTCATACCTTTGCCTTTCTAAGCCACACTCCAGCAAACTACACACTCCTCTCACCTGTTTTCTAATTTCAGTCACATTATGCAAGTTAAATTGCAGTTCACCAGAGCTGAACAGGTGAATCGAAAGACAGCACATAGTTCAGCAAAACGGCTTTTAAAATCCTGAAGCATTTACCAATCTCATTAGTCAATTTAATCCCAAGATCTCTAGACTATTCTTTTAAGTTTTGTGGATCCACACGTGAATACATTCAAATGAAACATTTACATGACTTTTTTCTGACATAACTGGGTTTCAAGATTATTATAAAGAATTTTTGAGGAAGCTAGTGACAGCATGAAGAACAAAAATACGTTTCTTTGCTTTCCCATCTAGGGAGAAACAATTTGTATGTGATGGCAATACCAGATTACACTTTATGTACCCTAAGGGCAGAGATCTAAAGTGAGAGATCTCCTATTGTATGCAGAGTGGATTAAGAAAAATCAGGATAACTGATCCATACAGCTGGAGGTGGAAACATTGAGGTTATTTTCTCTGGAGACTGGCTAATCAGTCAGACTACCTGAGTGAAAACCACAGGCCTCACTCAGGAGGAGTACAAATATTTAAAAAATGAACCTACACTTGCACTTTCACAATGACTAGGAATGTAAATACGATGTTATGCATGACACAAGTTACTGAATTGCTGTATGTTACTCTTGGTGCTTTTGGAGCACTTTCAGCCTTCACTCTCACGTATAGAAAACTGTACCATCGTTAACATCACCCTCTGAAACTAGCTGCAAGTGGTAAACTAAGAGCATTCTAACTCCTGGAGGCCAAAAAAACCAGTGTACAAATCTAATACTACTGAATTAAAATACGAATTTGAACGTAAACCTTAAACTCCAGTATTAGTAATACAACTTCTGTTTCACAAAAATCTGTGCACTGAAAAATAAAGAACTTCCTTAGCACCCACAATTTGTCTCCTAACTTTTTCTCCACATAGGTCCCAATTCCACTTTGCCCTCTCATAGTAAGTAGTACTTATTTTGGGGATTGAACAAAACTAAAATAATCTGCCTTTATCTTTGCTAATCTTAGTTGCAATTGATCTGGTAACATGAGGAAACATTACAGAAAGAATAGTGTGACTTTTTACAATTTCCAAATTTTTCCTGGTCTTCGTTCACTTGCTAAGAATTCCAGCCTTCCAAGCAAGAGCAAACAGCAGTTTATTTTGGTAAGAATATCAGCAAGATACCAAATTCTGTATTAAAAACTTCATATTATTTTCAACTGATGAGTGCTCACATGCATGACTGTTTTTCATCATGCTCCTTTTGTGACACAAAGCAGCAAAGGGTTAAATTACTCTCATTTAAACTGGGAATAGGTACAGTGAATGTGTAAAAAATAATCCAACAAGAATTCTTAACTCAATGGTCCTCTGTTAGATTATCAGTACTGTGCAGATCTCAACATTAGCAAAAATAATAAATGTTAATTGCTTTACCTTAAGCAGGGTGGGGGGGAACAACTTTGTACGGATGATTTATGATCTGTATCCTACACAGTCACGGAAAAAACTTCCAATTGACATTCCACACTGCTTGGATAAATCTTTCCTACCAGACAAGTATGTTTGCTTTCAGAAACTGCTTTAACTAATCTTCATTTTGATATGCACACATGTAGCTGAGAAAATGAAAATAAGGGCAGTCCAAACAACGCCCTAGTATTTTCCTTGTGATGCAAGAGGCAGGATGCACAGTAAATGTGCCCATTTCAAAGATCCCCAGGAATGGAGAAAAAGTAGTTTAAGGCTTTGTTCTACCAGCTGACTTCTGGCATTAAAAATGAAACCCAAAAACACAGAGCTGAGAACCTCATCACCTTGACAGTCGCTAGCCAAATCATCTCTGGTGTAATTACTGGATGATGCTAAGCAGTGTGGGGCCCACTACAGACATATGAAAGAACTTTTTGATTCCAAGTAGGCAAAAAGTTCCTTATTCCGCTTCCTACGAAGAACTAGTTCAGGTGCCCATCTGCTCCAGATGTTCCCCTCCTCGTATCGCCTCTCTCAGAAATGGGAACTGAACTCTGACAGCAGGTGGAAGCGAGTGTCCAAACGGCCTTCGAGAAAATACCTCTGCTCTGCACATTCTGGATACCACAGAACCCAACCACCTAGTCTAATGATTTAGGAATAACTTACCTCAATGAAGTTTTACACCCCTTGACCTCAGCTAGGATTAACAATGCATTTAAACTCCCACACAGGAATATTCACCTGGGAGCTGTATGGGTAGTAGAGTTTTACATATCTTTCAGCTATACTGTAAGTCCGAAAGAAAAATCCAGCATGAAAGAAAATGATGCATCACATTTGCAACCCTCCTTCAAGATAAGGAATCAATGACTTAAGAATTCTTATAGGACAGTTTGGGACTTACCTTCCCACTTTGACAGATATAAATCCCAGTTAAATACAGGATTTCTACTGTAAGTGATTTAACATTTTCTTTGGATCTCAAAACTTCTTGTGAGAAAGTGCCATTTCGGGCAAATTGTAAGAGGTATTTTTAACTATCACTGGTTACTCTACATCCACATGCAATCATCAAACACAAATTGAGAAACGAGGTCTAGAATTACAATTTTTATGCATGTATTGGGAAAACATTTGGAACACAAAATTTTGCTCTATGGTAGTTTGCTTCACAAATAAAGCTATTTCTGTTACACTGGAGAGTTACATCATTTAGTGTGAGGAAATGACTGGGAAATTTTAAGTGGCGTGCCCAAAGAAAGGCAAGTACGGATGATCTTAGGTACAGTTCAAGCATCAATTATGTCTGCCAAAGCACAAATGTGAAAATCATAACTACAGCCTTCTGCATACCACCTGCTTAGCTGACAAGCTGAACTCAGTGGACTAGCCTAAAGACCAGAAAATCATATAAGCTCTCAATAAATGACAAACCAACTTAATTCCTTTCTTTACCTATACATGCTTTATTATGAAAAAGAAGAGGGTAATTTTTAGAGCTGCAGAGGAAAATACTGAAAAATGACATTTAATTGTTAAATTACCCCTATTGTATCTGTTTGACATGAGCTATAATTCTGTATTTATCTGATAGATATATGGGGTTGTCTCATTGTAAACTGATACCAGCTGTGACTCTAAACTACAGCTATTTACACTAGCACATGGTATCCTAGCATTATGTGCTCTGTTCTCATCACGCGCTGACATCTACAAACTGCCATGCAGAGATATGGATTTTGCAGTATAGGAGTTAACTGTCCATGTATCTCAGATGGAAATGCTAGTTCAAAGCAGGGTCTTGGAGAATACAGCATACGGTAACAATTGTCTGTATTACTACTGATGCATTGAGGTTATCTATTACAATTTTCTTTTATTATTCTACTAAATCTTTACATCCTTTTTTGTAATGTTGTGTAGAAAATGGACTAAAATAATCTAGAAAGTTTAATGAGTTTAAACCAGAACATACTATGTAGGCAGGTATTTATTGCAACGCAAGTCATTTTCTTAAGTCACCATGTGAAGTCCCTACTTTAGCTTATCTATGGCAATTTCTTTTTATAATTGCAAGTAAGGAGAAGGGTAGAAATATTTTTTTATATTGCTTGCTTTTGCAGATGAGGCAGTTCTTACTTCACTGTCACAGTCACAGATATGGAATAGCTTTGGGCACTCTGAGCATCCTCCAGGGAGTTCCAGGAATAAACGCTGCTTTCCCTTATTTATGCAATCATCATTATGTGAATGTAACAGATGAAAGGATTCAGCCTATGGTTCATTCAAAATGGCAACTGGCTTATAAAAAGCTAATAAACAAGTTCTGATGTGTAGCTTCAATTATCATCTGTGACACAAAATTAATAGCAACTGTAAGCTTAAGAGGTCTCAGACTTTTCTGTTCAAGTCAACTTTTATGATTATGTTCAATAACTGTAAAGAAATCGGCATACAAAGAAATTCAACTGATGAATTATATTACATATTATTTATAGATCTGAAGGTCATAAAAAACATTATTGCATTAATGTGACTGACATCATTACAAAGGCCACAGTTATTACTCAGCCAGCCATGTGAATTTAGAGACTATCCCACAATTTACAAGAAAAACTGGAAGTTTATTTGCTGAGTATTATTAATATGTCCTCAGCTACAGTATTTTTCTAAAAAACTACCACATTCTTACAGCCTTCCTCTGATTCTCACAGCACAGAAATACTACATAGTTAACCTGCTTAGCAGCACATTGTGGCTGTTAGGAAGATTTTTGAGGTGCCAGTGAGTTTTCTAGGAACAAACAATTCAACACAATTTGCCATTATAGGCCTGTTAATCAATACTACATGATGATGACAACTGCAAGCAAGAAAGGTGTAACTCTCCTTTTCACTAACTGTCAGAATGCAATTTTTTGATATTGCAGTTAAAAACTGCAATTAGGACCAGATCTATGGCTTGATATCAAGATAAAATTTGTACTTAAGCAAGCGACCCACCTCTGGTTGACCTTTGTCGAAGGCTCATATCACATAACACAGGTATGGCCTGAAAAAGTTCATACTAGTATCCATCACTTAGAACGATCAATTCCAGTAGCTACAGCTGTCATTGAGTGCTGGACTTGACAGATGTATCCATGGAAAAGACTGAAAGGATCCTTTTCCTACAGCTGTAGAAAGCTGGCTTAACTTCATCTGTGAGAGTGGAACTGAGTGCCATATCTCCCCAACTCTTACTCCTGCAGTTGCTGGCCTGACTATAACAGAGGAGTCTAGGCCTGGTTATAAGCTTCTGTGACAGGACTGTAGCACATGTCTACAGCACACAAAGAAGTATAGGGACTGGCTGTGACAGATTAGTACTACACTCCACGTGAGCTGAAGTACGTTCTTGGAAGACATACTAAAAAATGGCTCGTATGCAGATTTTTGGTGAACCAAAAGACTATTTGGAGTTCCGATTTCTTGTGGTGAATGTATCAATGGAAAGTGATATGTGAAATGAGAAAAAAGGTCTAAGGACTTAATTTATACTCATGCTGAGTAGTCACTCATTTTCTGCTGAATCTAAAGCATTGGCATCAGCTAGCAACTTTTTTGAACAATATACAAGAAGTACGTGGTTACAAGTAAAAAAATCTGTAAACCCAGTAAGATTTTGAGATGGATAGCTGACCAACAGAACCTCTCTAAAGAAAGCAGATGATTCTCTCTGCTCCCTGAGAACCAGCAAGAAGTTTGAGGCAGATAAATCAACGGAAAACCTCATGTCTCCCAAGCCAATCACCTCTGCCAAGTCTAAAAATAAAGCATACAGAACTGAGAAAATGCATACTAAAATCACAGTATAACGAAGCTTCTGAGATCCCAGATGTTCTGAATTTTCTGTGTATTTAAAAGTGAAAAAAGAAACACCATAGAGTGGGAAACTTCTATAGGATCACCAAGCCAAATCCTCAAGGTAAGGTCAGGAACTCACATAGCCAGTCCTTGAGCTTAGATACTTATATTTTATGACAACTGTGAAAAAGAGACCTGACCAGCTACTGGAAATACCACAGCTTTTGCAGAAATGCTTAATGCTGCCATAGGCTGTGCTTAATCACAGATGAAAAACTCTCAATCTTTGCTCATTTTTTTTCTTTTGATTATTCTAGTTATATTAATTTTAGAGCAAATGAGCTTTCATAGCATCTGACGTTGAAAAACTTGCTTCTGGTTGGGATTAATCTTACACACTATGTGCTTTCTTTACACTCCAAAATAACAACAGAATAAAGACTAGACGTACTAGATACATCTGAACTGACACAAAAAACCCAGCCAACACCTACTCCTTTTTTTGGTAGACTTGCACATCAAATTGGTTACATGGGAGAAAATAAGTCTTGATAAGCAATTCTTTAATTATTTTTTTTCAGCAACACTAACAGAGAAGAAATAAACTAGAAAAGCAGACATCTCACAGGACACCCTAATGAGAAAACTTCATGCATCAATCTTATTTCGTTTCTTATGCTAGAAATCAATTTATGTCACTTAGTTTCAAAGAATACAAAAAATACCTCCAAAATCAAACTGGTACTCCCCTAACTCTGTAGATGACCTGGAGTCTCCTGTGAACACTCTCCCAGAAACAAGGTCAGTTCCAAACCTCAGTCATAGCCAAACCACTGAAATGTCACACCTACAGATTGTATTTCCAACCACTGGCAGCTCCTGTAAGATACTGGTCCTGATACTTCATGCACACATGAGAACTGTTCTCCAAGGCTTTTGCTCTCCAATGTTGTGCACAGAACTGGAAGCAGAGACAAGAGGAAGAAAATCTTGAGGGTAACTTTCCCATGCAGGTAAGCCTCCTGCTGCTGACTCACAATGGCATTTGGTTTTCTCATATTTAAACAGGCAACACATACATAATATACCTGGAAACATACAGTGCCTTTTGAGAAGTTCTTGCTGATACTGAATACTTGCCCCAGGTACCCATGTCACTATTTCTGTTTGGTTTTGCAACTGCTTTATGCTTCTTAAAAATGAACAGGTGGAAGAAGAGCCAGATTTCATTGTTGCTTAATGCAGGCAAATACAAAGGAGGCCTCAAACATAGCCTTGCCTGGCTGCTGTGTGGAACAGAAAGAATGAAAGCTCAGTGCTTTGCCTTACACAAAGCTGTTCTTTCCAAACTGCACAGGAGATTTGCCCCACATAATTACACCTGAGTTTCATGATATGAAAGGAAGGACAGAGGAAGGAAGAGGGAAGGGACTGTGCTACACTGCTACTTACTATACATCTGCCTACACATCCCCAGGGGTAACTGGAGACCCAGTAGACACAATGAAATACAAATGACTGTCAAAGGCAAAGCAACACAACAGGACAATAAAATCCCTTTTTCCAGTTTCTCACAAAAGTAGTTTTCATGTTCTTCCACATCAGGCCTATTTCTAGAAACCCATCACAGCCCTTCTCTGTTCTACCTGGAATCCTCTTTGCTTTTAGTAATACAGGAAGGGGGGCTGAGGGGGAATCAGAGCCTTCTAACAGCAACCTGAATTTCTTTACATAGTGGGAGAACAGCATGTCATATGCTATATTGGGACACATTTCTACAGGTGCAAGAATCAGAAGTGTGATGATAAAGATATTTTCTCAGCTAGAAGATATTATAACAGGCTCAAGAATAACTGAAATTCTCTACCTGTAATCCTAAGCTTTGCCAGTTTGTTATGTTCACCATTCAGAGGTAAGACTTTAAAGAGCTATGAAAATTTTAAATGAAATGACAGGTGAAATTTCAAAGATCTACATTTCAGGTTTGAGCAAGTGATGATATTTTACAATTACAGCAGAACAATCTCCAATTTAGACAAATTCTTTTCTGCAGGAGAGGAATCTGTCTACATTTATTGAAGATAAAACGAGGATGTTAGGAGAAATGGGATTTAATACAAGGCACGTGGTCACCTGGAGCACCTCCACAGCTCCTAAAGTCTTGTAAATGTACCAGGTGCTCTGCAGACTGACATCAGGGAAAGTTGTACAAGGAATTTCCCCGATCTCCTCTTTTATGAAGCAATACTATATGGGCATCTTTGTATTCTGACACTTTATTCTGAAGATAGTGCACCTTTACCACCATATGTGCAATAACTTCCAGGATGATTTAGTTGGATGTTGAGCTTGATCTGTACCCCATCTTGGAAGAAGAGGTAGGAAAAATTTTCTCAGTCTGCTTCAGTTTTCCAATGGAAAACAGTAAACAACTTTTACTCATTTAACCAGCTTGTAAGATTCTTTTTTCCCTGCAGAGCACTACAGGTTTTGTGTATCTGGCCTCTTCACTGCATTCACAAGCTGTTGGACTTTTTTTGGTAGGTGTTTTGTTGTTGGTGGTTTTGTCCAAGTTCTAGTGTTATTCATGAAGTGGCATTGTCATACAAAACCCCTGCAACAAATGCTTAGGTTCTCATTCTCTAATGCTTGCACACTCTTTTGTTCTCTTTCATTTAAGAAGATATGATTGCCTATTTCAATTTTAAACTCCAGCTGGAAGAATTACAACTCTGAAATTGGTCACTCTGTTACACCAAGCTCTAAATTAGGGGAAAAAAAAGAGAGCTGTACAAGTGTACACTTTTCATAGTATTCATGGTGCCTTACACAATAGCCAATTAATCATGGTCTTATAAACCCCTTAATAGCTGTGTTACTCATCAGCAGTAAGTCTAGTTTATTTTCTTGACTTTTGATACCATACCTTCCCAGCAACTTAGATTTCTCACTGCAATTCCTTTTACTGTTGTTATTATTATTTCTTAAGGTACTTTTAAAATTAGAACGAATGCACAACAATGAAAACTTCAGTCTGGGAGAAAACAGCCACTAGGTTTTGTGAGATTGCAACATTATGTATTGGCCTACTGAGCAGAGAGCTTTTTTAAATTATATGCAGCAGACACACCTCACTATCCTTACAGAATAGCCTATAAAATCCAATAAAGATTAAAGCAATAAGGTTTCTGCAGGAGTTAAATAGGACTCTTGAGAAATAACTTTAAACATTAATAGCCTTTTCATAGAGCTCTACAGGACTGTATAAGTACTTTTGAAGTGCATTGCACTTGCTGTTACATATTTCCCATTCAAAGCAGGAGGATATGGTTGTAACTGAAAAGGTCAAAACAGCCAGCCAAGTGATGACTGTCAAGAACCAAAGCCAAATTCTATTCCCAGTCATTTTTAAGCAGGAGGAATAAGTGTTCAACCAGTGCTAAGCACTACTGAAGGCACACATCTGCCTGTGCATGCATGGATGGCTGCACACATGCACAGACATGCATTCAAACTACTGTTTGCCCATAACAGTGACACTATTAGACCCAGCAATTTCAATAACATGGCTTCCAAGAACCTTAATTGTCTTCAGATCCCACTACAAATCTCTTCAAGAAAACAGCTGGACCAGGACAAAGGACTGGGCCTTCAGGGTCTAAACAAAATTATGTTTTCAAACTACCCTGGTGGAGCCTTCAAAACACGTATGAGTCCATCACTAATACATTCACGCTTTTTCTCTACTTACACATTAGGCTAAGAAGTTAAAATTATGAGGCTTTTGTGCTTTGCATAAACTAAACTTTATCTTGTGTGTTAATGTCATGAACTGGAATGAGGAACACCAAAGATAATTAATTTCCACAGAAGTCGTGACCTGAAGGCATAAAGGCTGGTTTGTTGTCCCTGTGGGTCTTTTTTTTCTCCTAAGTTTCAATCTTTGCGTACAAAGCTCACAACAGGACGACAAGCAAAAAAGGTTTTTTAGCAAGCTTTTCACTCTATCTTCTCCACACACTTGTGCACTCACCTACACAAATTACACAGTGTAAGTCAAATGGGAGTGTGTACTCTGAAACCTGGTAATGGTTTCAGTATATCCAAGCAAGTTTCTTGATGCTGATGATTGATTCCTCACCAGCTGACTTTGAACTACACATAATAGTAAAGACAGGCACTGGATGATGTTTCATTGATAATATTTCTCAGAAAACTCTGCAACTACAGAAGGTGCCCTGAGAAATATCACTGGAATGGGCTGCATAAAAAGAACTGTCATAAGTCCAGCAAGTGGGTCATAAGACCAGCTTGGCTGAAAAGGGAACTCCTCATGGAGCTCAAGAGGAAAAAGAAATTATATGATCTCTGGAAGTGAGGCCAGACTTCGCAGGAAGAACACAGAGCTGTGGTTTGTTTATGCAAGTAGAAGACATGAAAGACCAAAGCTCAATTAGAGCTGAAACTGGACACTGTTGTATCAGATAACAAAAAGAGCTTTTTAAAGTATATTAATAGCAAGAAGCAGCCTAAAGAAAACATGGGACTGATACTTGTTGAAGGTGGTCATCTGACTAATAGGGATGAAGAAAAAGCAGAGGCATTCAATGTATTTTTTTTCCTCAGTCTTTAATAATACTGATAGACCTTGGGTGCCTGGTCCCCTGAGTTTGAGGACAGTGACTTTCCATTTGTGGACACTGAAATTGTAAGGGCCCAGCTGTATCAGCTGAATGTTCACAAGTCCACGGGGCCTGATGGGATTCAACCCAGAGTAGTGAAGAACCTAGTGGATGTCATGGCAAGACCCCTCTCAATCATCTACCAAAGGTCTTGGGAGTCCATGGAGGTCCCTGCTGACTGCAAGCTAGCCAATGTTACTGCAGTCTACAAAAAGGGCAAGAAGGAAGACTCAGGGAACTACAGACCTGTTAGTCTAACCTCAGCTCCTGGAAAAACTATGGAGAAGATTATACTGGGTACTGTTGAAAGGCGTTTAAAGAATAATGCAATCATCAGGCACAGTCAATGTGGGTTCACAAAAGGAAAGTCCTGTTTAAGTAATTTGATATCCTTCTATGATAAGATTACCTGCCTAGTAGATGAAAGGAAGGTGGTGGATATGGTTTTTCTGGATTTTAGTAAGGCTTTTGATACTGCCCCTCACAGCATCCTTTTGGACAAGCTGTCCAACTGTAGGATGAATGGGTTCATGGTGTGCTGGGTGAAGAACTGGCTGAAGGACGGAGCTCATAGGGTATAGTGAATGGGTCTACATCTGGCTGGAAACAGGTCACTGGCAGTGTTCCGGGGGCTTCAGTTCTAGGGCCAGTTCTGTTCAATATTTTTATCAATGATCTGGATGCAGGAGTTGAATGCATCATTAGGATTTTTGTTGACAATACCAAACTGGGAGGTGCTGTTGACTCTTGTAAGAGACAGCAGGCCTTGCAAAGGCATCTAGATAGATTGGAGCATTGGGCTATGATCAGTGGGATGAAATTTAACATGACCAAATGCCAGATTCTGCACCCAGGACAGAGTAACATCAGGCACAAGCAGAAATTGGGCAAGGAGTGGCTGGAGAGTAGCCCTGCAGAAAGGGATTTGGGAGTGATGGTTGGCAGCAGGATCAACACGAGCCAGCAGCGTGCCCTGGCAGCCAAGAGGGCAAACCTCATCCTGGTGCATCCAACACAGTATAACCAGGGGGTCAAAAGAGGTGGTTATCCCACTGTATTCAGCATTGGTGTGGCCTCACCTTGAGTGCTGTGGGCAGTTCTGGGCCCCACAATTTAAGAAAGATGTGAAGGTCCTTGAATGCGTCCAGAGGAAGGCAACAAAGTTGGTGGAAACGCTGGAAGGCATGTCCTGTGAGGAGCGGCTGAGGACTTTGGGTTTGTCTAGTTTGGAGAAAAGGAGACTGAGGGGCAACCTCATTGCTCTCTACAGCTTCCTGAGGATGGGACGTGAAGAGGTAGGTGCTGAGGTCTTCTCGCTGGGATCCAGTGACAGGACGTGTGGTAATAGTTCGAAGGTGCACCAGGGAAAGTTTTGACAGCACATTAGGAAGAATTTCCTTACTGAGAGGGCTGTCAGACACTGGAACAGGCTTCCCAGAAATACATAGGCAAATCAGTACGGGAGGGCCCTCCAAGCTATACTATCGAGTGCTTAAAGTAAGACCATTATCATACTTGAACAGTCATTATGTTGTGCGTATGTATTGTCTCTAAAATGCACACACCAACACATTTTGTTGCTTGGTTTCTCATACACACATGGCAGTAGGCTTATACTTCCTCCCTTGAGTGGGACACTGCAGTCAGCTTGCCTGACTACTTGAAAAAAATATATTATTAACACATTTTGGAAAGATGCATTATTTCATATATATTTTTTTTCAGGCAATAAATCCCAAAGATATGAATGAAACTGACAGAAAAATGAATTACAGCCATTATAAGAAAACTACTCCCTGATAGACAATGTAGCCAACTGCTAGGACTTCTGTAATAGCATTTTACTCTACTCAAAATGCACTGAGTGAAGCAGTCAAAAGAAACAGGACACAACTAAAAGAAAGGACTTAGAGGTTCCATATGGTAACTGTACATTTTTCTAATATGGAAAATTGAGATGCAGTATCTTGGCTAAATAATTTTTTTTAATTAAAGTAAAAGATTAAGCTCATATGCAAGAATGCAGAAACTCAACACAAAATATGTACAATGTCAGACAATCAGCGTATTGCATTTATGCATTGTAAACACTCAGGTTCTTTTCAAGAACTTCTCAAGGGTGTTTTGCTTTGTTTTTAAAGGAAACCCCTACATTTTCTAAGCATCTGAGAAACAGAAAAAAGGTCTTTTTGACAGTAACAAAGGAAAACCAAAATACAACAACATGACTTTAGAGTAATATATGCTATCATAAATATACAATTAGTTACCGGATAGCCATTTCGCCCTGGTAGACCCTGGTTGAATGAGATGAAATGGTATGACACACATTAACAACACAGTCATGACATATAACAAACATGCAGAGTACATTACTGGCAAATTATAATTTGCATACCTATTAATTTTTTATATGTGATGATATTACAAAGCAACAAATATGAAACAGGTACTACACAGTGAAGAAATAAGGCTTTGGCAATGGAAATGGTATGTTTTAACCTAAATAAACACTCTAATTAAAAGGCTACTGGCTACTTCTGATGCTTCCCGAAATTCTTTTTGTTATGAAGAGCATTATCTGTGTAGACATATAGGGCAATATGTGGTTGAAAGAAAAATGCCTTGTAGACAAGGGCAATATGTGGTTGAAAGAAAAATGGTTCAGTGCCTGGGTAGTAAAGTATTAGATACATAGACTGCCACTTGAACGTAGGTGCCAAAGACGAAATTTGAGAATGCTATAACAGTTCACAAAAAAAAAATTGAAAGCCCCAACCTTTGACTGTTATGACATGTGACACTCAGTAGTCATGAGGAAAATAAACAGAACACTGCAGTAGCCTTTGAAAATACAACATACAGCTAACACAATGCAGTGCTCTGTGGGATATATAAATATCTTCTATTTTAAATGAAAATAATTAGCACAGGTGAAAACAATAACTGAGCTCACAACTGTTGCCCCTATTCAGACTGTAAGTGTCTATGAAAATAAAAAAGTGAGTAAGGGACAGAAATTACATGTTTAAATGCCTTGTAGCAATTTAAACCTTTACCGCCTGTCAGCAAAATTAAATCTTGTAAGCTTTGAATACAAAACTTGGAATTTAAAGTCAGATACTTCTTAAAATTATTCAGTCTTGGGAGCTATTTCAAGTTTGTGTTAATACTGCCATGATGTAGACTTTTTTTTTTTTTAAATGGACCTATACTAAAACAGTAGGGAGCTGAAGTTAAAGACGTTTATAATGAGGCACACAGTGAACTCTTGCCACGTTGTCTTGCTACAGGAAAATCGCTTGTATTATAATTTACGGTTGTTCTTTGTGTTTCATGGGAAGACTGCAAAAGAAATTGGGGAAGTCAGTGTTTCTTTCAAATAAACAGTGCCGTATGCATTAAGCCTGGCTTTTAACTGATGGCTTCTTAAATGAATTTGCCACTATGAACTGCAGAGCACATGGTCAAAATCTTTCAAGGATAAGTACTATCACTGCTCAGTATATGCAGTTTACAGAAAAATTATTACATCACAGCAGAAATACAACCTACTAATTCACTATTCTCAAATATGCACGTAGCATAAAACAGACAGATAATCTGGTCCTGAAAATATTGTGGAAAAACTATGTCTAGCAAAGAAAAAAAGTAGTTTGAAGTCTGCAAACACTGTAAAAGAAATATGGTTTTAATGGTCATGCTTTTACACCATACGGTGCATATGGATGGCATGACAAATAAAAACGTTTGAGATACACGTGTTTAGTCCTGTTCTTCAAGTCAGACTTCTGACCTACCCTGGGAATATACAGCAAAGCAAAAAAAAACCCCAAACAAAACCCAATGAAAACCCAAAACAACCAAAAAACCCCAGAAGAGAGAAACTGTTTCCTTACAAACAGGACTGGCACAAGATTCAATCAATTTACTAAACTGAACAGTATTATTTAATACTTGTTTTATACAAGCACTTACTGGCTTCAGTAACAATTACACTCCAATGAGCTGGACAGCCTGTATACCTCTGAAGACCAAGGAGCCTGTACCCCCAGGTGGTAACAACTGCAGAGGAAGTTACTACCCAGCAAAAGGCAGAGTGATTGAGTGTGGACTTAAGATAGCATACTCGGACATTTTTATACTGCAGTATATTATCATCCGTTATGAAGTCACAAGCAAAATGAACATAACATACTTACGTGGAATTGTGATCCAAACTGCTATCTGGAGCACTGAATATAGTGCTTTGTTGTTTTAGAGACTTTTTTCTTAAGCAAATTTCTGATTAAATTATTCAGCTCCAAGATAATTAGTGTTTACACTGTATAAGGATAAATATCAAAATTCCCTCTTGCTGATACATGATAATTTTATCACGCTGACAACAGAATCTAACAGATTTCTCCCTGATTCTGGAAGAACCAACAATGTATCACTGTACTTACAGGAGGTCCTGTGGGGCAGGGGAGAGGGAAAGAGGGTAAAAAAGAGAAAAAAAGAATATGTAAGCTTATGAAGTTATTAAAGAAAGACACATACGTACAAAGCCAAGCACAAGGCCTCAGGATTGTAAGTGAGCAACACTGCTAATACACTGTACACATTTTCCCATTCAAGTACTTTTTAGATTTGGTTGTGCTTTGCAACTTGTAAATACGACTAACGCCTAAACGCATGCGCTCACCTTACCAACTCTTCAACTACAGTCATGCAATCTTACGCAAGTAGCTTCTCCATCCATTTCCATGCAATTTCATGCCAGTCCAAAAATACCAGCCATGGACTACAATTCATTTTGTCAAGCATATGTAACCACATCACCGGTTTCAGTTACCCATTGCCTTGACCTTTGATCACAGCTTGGCTGCAAAATTGCACAAAGTACCCTTGGCATTTAACCTTGGCATCTCGTCAAGACATACGTGCACCAGCATCTTCCTGCCTTCCAACTTTGCCTATGAGGGGAAGTTTCAGTGGCCACCTGACAGTGCTGAACTTTCTTTTCATCACCTTCGTTTCTCAAGGCACACATATAAAATGCTCCCTATTAAAAAGTCACACTTTGTGAAGTGATATTTGCACATTTTTTCAATTATTTAGACTCAGAGACTTTTGTATAGCAGTTCTTGGAAACATTATCAAAGGGCCACAAATCAAATCTACTATTTCAGTCTTATTAAGCTGAGCAGCTGCAGCTCCCCAATCAATGGCATTTTATTAAGCTTTTATGCCTCTCTCTAATTTCTGAATAAAGTGAAGTGCAAAAAGAGTATAAAACAGCAGCAGCTGTACTTTGAGATTGCTTTTAATATTGACAGCCTTTTTGGTTTTAACAATGCTATTTTATTGTCCAGTAACTAAGGTAATTTCTTTATCCTGGTAAATATTCTTGAATAGCAATTTAAGGTGTAGGTCTGCTTTTAAATGAGATCAATTTCCTTTATTAATACTTTAATATGTGTTTATTTGAGATGTAAAATGAATCAGCAACATCCTGCAAAGTAATTGCCAGGATCATTTGTAACCATAGAATTTCCTTCGGTACTACAGCATTTTTCTCTGTAGTCAATACTAAGCCAACATTGAATGGAAACACCAAGGTGATTTGTATTAACCTTTAGCAGCGCTTGGCTTTGGTTTTGTGATGCAGGAAAATACAGAAAAAGTTTTTAAGAGCCAAACAAATGATCATTTACAGAGATAAGAAAGGCTACAGAAGATTTACAAAGATCAAGTTGATTGGTAGATTTTCCTAACTGGCAGATTAGATGAGATAGCCAAGGAGATTAGAAATGCTCATTTCCTCCTGCATCACCTCCAGCAAGTTCACCTTTATGAAAAACTCAGTCCCGCAAGGCAATCAACAATTCCAATTCCTGCGAATGTCAGCAGGAAGAGGTGCTTAGCATCTCACAACATTGCCTCAAATGAAATTCCAAGCTCCACACCAACAGCGCGATCCTCTCAACAGCAACCTCCCTGGTACAGGGTAATGAACCAACAAATGTTTTTCTTATTTCCATAAGAACTTAATTGCCACTCATTTCTAGTAAACAACATTTTCTCTCATACAGAGTAGTCTACTTATCACGTTATTTCCTTGAGTACCGACACTCTTAACATAAGGAATTTTATTTTCTTCTTTATTTCCTTATAAAACTGTTTGCCTCAAACCAAGGGGGCTTGATGCAACACTGATTTATAGTACTCCAACTCTTAACTTACGTGGAATTATTCTAATTTGTGCAAGGGTGATAACACACCAAAATGGTTTGACAGTTACCAATGTGTTACCAATGGTACCATGTCAAGCATTACGAAGTGTGACTACAAATTAATGACACCTAAGACTAGAAAACTATCAGGAAGGTCACCAGGTATATGCCAAGGGTCACAAATTTTTACCAGAGAAGTTTAAGAGCTCTCTTTCAGAGCACACGAGCAATAAAAATAAAAATGAAGACATGCTGGGTACGCATCCACACAAAAATACAGACATCAAATTAACAATTTATCTTACAAAATTGAAAACTTACCAGTCTCTCCTCTTCTGCCCCGCTTACCTCTTTTCCCTGGAGGACCTAAAAAGAAGATGGTCTATTGTAACTTTTTTCTCTAAATTATATGTAGAATATCATTTGTGTTTGGATGTAAGGGCATTAAACACATGCATTACACGAGGTCCGGAGACTTTGACTGAGCAGGGGTAAAAGATAACCAGAGCAAGATTCAGGAAGTTGAAGATAAAACTGACAACCACATTACCCGCAACAGGCTCTTAGAACAAAAGGCTGGGAGAAACTTTAGAGGTCATCCAGTTCATTTCTCTTTCTCAAAGAAAAAGTTAACCGCATCTAAATTATTACTGCAACTTCCACTGGCATTTTTCCCCAGTATTTCACTGTTCTGACAAGTGGAACATTTTTCTTTATGTCTAGATTGCTGCACTGAAGCCCATCAATTCTTGTGCTTTCCACCACAAACTCAGAGAAGGAATTGTTCCTTTACCTTCCCTTCCTTCAAAACAAGTCTTTGTATTCCTCAGAATTTCTACACCATTCCTTTAATTTTCTTAAACCAAACTTATCATGGGGCATCACATTTCATCATATTCCTGTATGAAGCCCAAAGATTAGCATTTATTTATAAGAGCATGTCCTCTGGAATAAGCATCCAGCCTCCATCTGAAAACACCCAAGAGACGAAGAAACCATCGCTTGGCTTGCCATCCCCCAAACACTAACAACAGTGCATCTGGTGTTAGACACTGTCTAAGGTGCTTTGCTTCCAGTTTATATCTGTTAGACGTAACACAATGGCTTGCTCCCTGCATACTTTTTGCTAAGGAATCCTTTACTACTCATTGTCCTTTCTCCTCAAATATTTACATAGTATAGTCAGTGCCTGCTGCCACCTCTAAAGAAAAAATAAAATCATTTTTGTTCCTCACTTCTGCACTCCAACTTTCAACATCCTTTCCAAGTGCAGACATCAGTACAACATTCTTCCCCTCCTCTCGGTGACGTTGACATATTCTTCCTGAAAATGCAAGGAAAGTGCACTTGCACTTCTTGTACTGCTACAAAAAGAGGCAGCAGCTGTGGTGATGGCACCGAGTACTGAAATGCTGCTGCTCTGAAGGGAGAACCACAGGTGGGACCCTCAAAGCTGCTGAAGAGAGGCAAACACATGGGTGGAATTTCCAAAAGCAGCGATGCACGCAGGAACACAAATACCTCTGCTGTGGCTGTATCTCACTGCTTATAACAGATATTACGAGTACAGGTGTTTTTGTGCAAATAGTTAAGCAACTGTCTGCTACTTTCAACATTTACAAAATTTTACAAATAATCTGAACTATCATCCCATAGCTTTTAAATGCATATGAATGCCAAATTTCACTTTGCATTATATATTTGTGTCAATCTGGCTTACGAGACTAAGATGCTGAAGAGAAAAATTAGTGATAAAATTTATAGATATATGTGAAATAGCATTAGTTTTCCAGGGAAATGAAAGAAAATTGACTTTAAAAAAAGAAAAAGAAAAAAAGAGGAATAGCTCTTGCCTTGAAGGTAGAGAGGTTTATTCCCATCAAAACATTTCAATAATTACAGCAGTGGCATAATGCAATACAAGTTTAAGACAACAATATTATACAAAGCAAGAAAGGCATAGGATATTAATTATCAACAGAATACTTAACAAGACAAGAATATTTTGCTATTATATGCTGAAAAGTAGCAAAAGTGTCACTCCAGTGTAGCGAACTTTGCAAGTTCCTCCTGAAACACTCCAGTCTCTGCAAGGGGTATCTATGGAAACTTCTTACACAGGCAAATGCGTGTTAGAACGCATAAGTTTCTATACACACATACTTCCCCCCCACTCCCCAGACTGTGCTGGTTTTGGCTGGGGTAGAGTTAATTTTCTTCATAGTAGCTAGTATGGGGCTATGATGTGGATTTGTGCTGGAGACAGTGTTGATAAAACAGGGATGTTTTAGTCACTGCTGAGCAGTGCTTACACAGAGTCAAGGCCTTTTCTGCTTCTCACACCACCCCACCAACGAGCAGGCTGGGGGTGCACAAGAAGTTGGGAGGGGAGACAGCTGGGACAGCTCACCCCAGCGGACCAGAGGGATATTCCATGCCATGTGACATCATGCTCAGCAACAAAACTAGAGGGAAGGCTGGCCAAGGTGCTGCTGCTCAGGGACTAGCTGAGCATCACTTGGTTGGTGGTGAGCAATTGTTTTCATTTGCACCACTTGTCTTTCTTGTGTGTTATTTCTCTCTCTCTCTGTTATTTTCCTTTTCATTAGAATTTATTGTTATTTCAATGGTCATCCTGTTCTTATCTCAACCCATGAGTTTTCTCACTTTTACCCTTCCAATTGTCTTCCCTCCACCTCTCTGTAGAGTGAGGGAGTGAGTGAGCGGCTGTGTCGTGCTTAGCTGCTGGTTGGGGTTAAACCATAACACCAACTAACACTGAAACTTTATTAAAGTCCCTGTGCACGCACCTACCTCTGCAGTAGCCCTCAGTGGATGTTCCCTGGGCTATCCCCAAGCTCGCAACACAGCTGTGCAGGATTTTGGGATGATCACAAACAGGGATGTGTAGGAGGAACTTACAAGGTTCTTCACCAGCATATAACAACAAAATATTCTCATTCTGTTTTGCAGATTATTTTTTTATTTTATTATATTTTTATTTTATTATATATTATTTTATTATATTTTACTTTAACTGCACTATAGGTGTGCACGTGCACACACACAAACACATCTACTACCAAGTTTCCTTTTGAGAAAACAACAGAATTTTGAAACTAAAAAACTTTAGCTACAGACCAGCAAAATGCATAAAAGCCACTAACAGAAACCCTGAAGGTAACTTCATTTCTTCAAGCTACTAATTTTAGGAAGGAATTAATTTTGTCCCACAATCAATATTTTCACAGAATCACAGAATGTTCGGGGTTGTAAGGGACCTCTGTGGGTCATCTAGTCCAACCCTCCTGCAGAAGCAGGGCTGCCTACAGCAGGCTGCACAGGACCTTGTCCAGGTGGGTCTGGAATATCTCCAGAGAAGGAGACTCCACAACCCCTCTGGGCAGCCTGTTCCAGTGCTCCATCACCCTCAGAGGGAAGAAGTTCTTCCTCATGTTCAGACGGAACTTCCTGTGCCTCAGTTTGTGCCCATTGCCCCTTGTCCTGTCACTGGGCACCACTGAAAAGAGCTTGGCCCCATCCTCCTGACACCTACCCTTCAGATATTTGTAAGCATTTATAAGGTCCCCTTGCAACCTTCTCCTCTTCAGGCTGAACAAGCCCAGCTCCCTCAGCCTGTCCTCATAGGAGAGATGCTCCAGTCCCTTCACCATCCTCGTAGCCCTCCGCTGGACTCTCTCCAGTAGCTCCTCATCTTTCTTGAAGTGGGGAGCCCAGAACTGGACACAGCACTCCAGATGGGGCCTCACCAGGGCAGCGTAGAGGGGAAGGAGAACCTCCCTTGACCTGCTGGCCACACTCCTCCTAATGCACCCCAGAATGCCATTGGCCTTCTTGGCAGCCAGGGCACACTGCTGGCTCATGGTCAACCTGTCGTCCACCAGCACTCCCAGGTCCCTCTCCACAGAGCTGCTCTCCAGCAGGTCCGCCCCAAGCCTGTACTGGTGCATGGGGTTGTTCCTCCCCAGGTGCAGGACCCTGCACTTGCCCTTGTTGAACCTCATCAGGTTCCTCTCTGCCCAATTTTCCAGCCTGTCCGGGTCATGCTTAATGGCAGCACAGCTTTCTAGTGTATCCACCACTCCTCCCAGCTTTGTGTCATCAGCAAACTTGCTGAGTGTACACTCCAACTCTTCATCCAGGTCATTGATGAAGAAGTTGATGAAGAAGACTGGGCCCAGTACTGACCCCTGGGGGACACCACTAGTTACAGGCCTTTCCATGGAGCATTAAACTGCCAGTTTCGTAGCTGTGTCCAGTGACAGCAAAGAAGGTGCTCCACTTCACTTTTTTCTTCTCACGTCAAATGACAATCACTTCTAAGCTGTTCTTCTGAGATTACTAGGTTCAGATGTACATGTCAATCACCAGAAAAATGCTTATTATTATTATATTTCCAAAGTAACCACACCACTGAAGTTAGGAAGAATACTCTGGACTTACACCAGCATTAATGAAATCATACCACCATCCCTGACCTTTGGCTCCTCAGGGGCTACTCCTTTAGGGGCTACTAAGTAATGTGAATCCCTTCTCCCTCTCATTAAAAGCTTTATAATTTCTGCACTACTCAGGTCTCTATCAAGATCGTGGCATTTGAAACCTCTTAGAAATTGTGAGATGAGAGGTGGATCTTGCAAACTTCTACAGCGTTTTGGGGCCCATTTGAGGAAATAATTTCTGTATATTTATTTATTTTTATTACCAATTAAAAAAACCCAACCCAAATCAAAACATTTTAAGCAGTTAATCACAGATGGTTCTAGTTCACAAAAACATTAATGCTCACATTTAAGGCCATCACTAGATGACTTCCTAACTCAGAAACTACACAAGCTTTCATATTTTCCTGAACAGGCTGCTTGCTTTAAATCTTAACTGCTAACATCATCCGTTGCTACAAGAGTTTCCAGTTATCAAAACTCTGGGCATTTTGCTATAAATATTAATTTCCCATCTGTCTATGGTTTTCTAACTTTTTTGGAGGATTGGGGGGAGACTCATTGCAGCAAAAGGAGCAGTGAATAAAGGTATACTAGGCACAATGTCACCATACAAAAAGTCCACAGATTTTTACACTTTGCACAACATACGCAACATATGACAACTATTCTGAACTTTTTTGCCCAGGGTAAAAATCTCTTTAGAATAGTATCAGAAACATCTATGGTGAATTGAATTTAATCTATAGTATTTAAAAAGTTGTTTGTTTTGAACATCTTTTTATATTAAAAATATAAAACTTAGAAAGAAAAACAAAAGCTTGAATCTCACTGGAGTAAGCTGGGTTAATCAAGATTAATGATACTGAGCAATAAGCAAAAGCTAATTTATAGTAGCCAAGTTTGCCAATACATTGTTTTCTTGAGCTCACTTGATCTGCCTATAGGTAGGGAGTAAGGGTAAAATGCCAGAAGATAAGCTGGTTTTTATTGTTAACTTAGCTTAGCTTCAAAATATTTGAAACAATTTTATTCTTCCAAAAAAAATTTATGAACCAAATTTTTATGAAAAGAAAGTTTAGAAAGGATTTTTTTTCTTTCACATATCAAAAGAATTAATGCCACTGCTACTCTGTATCTATCAAGGGAATTTTTAAAGTGGATGGGCTGTGGGGTATATTTCCAAAAGCTAAGAGCCAATTACATATCTGAATTTATCTTCTGAAGCACTAGATGTCAGCTGCTCAAAAAGTTTTGCCTTTCTCACCTACCAATAAGGAACTGCCAAACAAACAAAAAAACCCCACAAACAAACAAACAAAATCCCATACCTCATACAACAGAGTTCAGCCAGATAACTTCTTTAGACTTTGACACTTGATGTTTTAACTGAGATACAAGCAATAAAAAGTAACAAGTCAGGCTGTAACAAACAATTTCTCATCCCTCCTCCAAACTCCTCCAATTAAACCTCAAAATTCTTCTCAATATTCAGTAGAAGTAGCTGCCAAAATAACTACCAATGTAGTACCATTGCAGAGACCATGTAGGAACAAGAATGGAACTATTAACAGGTTTTCCAAGACATTTTCAAAAATATTAAGCACAACTTTGGTGACATTCACCTTCTAGTAATGGGTATTCTAATCTATCCAATCAGAAATCAAATATTATAGTGATCCAAATAATAAATAATTAGTAAAGATAGAACTATGGTCAGATCATTGCTGTGGTCTTGGAGAGGTTGCCGCAATAAGCCTTATCTCTTTTTAACAATTTAATAGTTTGTGCTTTATGTGCACAGCAGTGCCAGATGTCTGCAGTGGATCCACTATTTTTATACTGCTATAGGGGAGAGAGATATTACCAGAGGAAAGCAGATTTAAGTTGTATGTACTCCACTATATGCCTTAGCATATACCAAAAAGGTCAGATAAATCAGTCACACACCTTTAGGGGTGGGAGTCAACAGGCCATCTTCACACTGTAGAAAGACTCAGCTATGCACTTAAGCTTTAATAGACAAGAGAATCTATCTTAATGTGATAGTTCAGAACACCATCAATCATAATTTTAGATCTATGCAGTTTTTTTAAAATCAGATACAATAGATAGAAAATACACTCTTTTAAAACATATTTATTACTGCATTTTTCCAGTGCTTTGGGCTTGAATCATGAGTTAAACTATGACTTCATTAATTTATTAAAGACACAGAAATGTAAAGATGGTGTATATTGTTCACACATTAGACAGCAAAAGCAGAGTTTTCTTCATTTCAGTTCTCCATCTACTTTCTAAAAAAGAGCATTTAAAAGCATGAACATGTTGTCCTTGCTCAAAGAGAAAAAGGACAGACCTACCAAAAGCCTAAAACAAGAATAAAGTTTTCCTTCTCCAAGATATATTTTTAGCTATAGAAGAAATAATTTACACTGTTATAATGCATATTTATTAGGAAAAACTGGGTTTAGGTTTTTAATTGGTATGAACCAGGGATGATGACTAAGTTACATTGCTTCATACCAGCTAAGAACTTCGAAAACAGAGGGACAGACAATGTGCAGTTTGCCTACATCAAGCTTTGGCTCCATAACTTTCCCTTAATCTTCTCAAGACTAATCCTATGCTGCTAAGTAGACAGATTCAATAACTAAGTGGCCCAAACTGGGAGAGGAATTTATGCTGTAACAGTCAGGTCTTTCAAAAAACCCTCATATATTCATCTTCAGAACTAAGGGCAGTACTAGCACATTGTTACACTGGCACCACCTGTATTATTTCATTTATTGATACATTTACAGCAAACAAATTCCACTTTTCAAAGCAGCAGACTGAAAAGAAAACTCCAAACTAATAAAAAACCCAAACATTTGGTGGATGAGACCTGGAGTCCCTCTATCAGCACCTGCCAGGAATGTCAAAATGCTTTGCCAGTTGGTCACCAGCTGATCTAGAAAGTCAAGTTTGTCCTAATTCTGCAAAGAAGTACAGTGGCATTCTCAAGTCAAAGGAAAAGGATTTATCCATTTTGAGTTGTAGCAAACTCTAACAGGTACTCACTGTCTCTGTAAGTATAAGCTCCTACACTAAACTGGTGCACGAACCTCAGGATAACGGAAGAGTTCAGAATCCTGTTCCTTGTTTTACTGACACGCAGGACCTTGCCCACATGTCGCTTGACACACACACGTAGATACTCTTCATGATAATGAGTATTCCGTGTGTACATGAAGAGAAGAATATTTTCCTGGCCGTCTCAAAGGACATCAACTTCACACACAGTTTACAGCAACATAAGATTTTGCCTGTCAAGTCAGAAAAATGAAATGGCCCAACTACATTCTCAGAGTAAATCCTGAGCAACTTTGCAGAAGTTAGTAGAAATACTTCAGTATCATTAGACATAAAAATGCCAACCTTGCTAAAATCATGTGATTAAAATATCTAGAAGTCAGCTTAACCAAACCATCCAAGCCACCCAAACTATCCTCTCCGATTCGACTGTTAACGCTGGCAAAATAACTGCTATTGTTGCATTTCAAGCTCCATCACCCTAATTTGGCAATGGATGCAACTCTCTTCTTTCCACTTCCAGAGTACAACCCAGCTGCCACCATTTAATCCCATTCCACATTCCTCCCTGTGAAACAAACACAGAAAGGACTTGCAGTACCGCGCTGAGCAGAGCCAGCCCCTCACTGCCCACAGGGCGAGGACCACGTCCCCAGCAAACTGACACGCTGGGGTTTTACAGCTGGAGGAGGAGCACCAAGCGACAGTGCAGGCCAGCGATGCAGGCAGGCAGTGGAGTAGGGAAGAATGGAAAGATTTCTATCTCTGAAGCTGAGCATGTTCTTACAAACACTGCACGGATCTATTACAGCCTACTCCATCAGCCTTTTTGCTCACCCCTCTTTTCTCAGCTTTTTTATCTCACATAACACTTGGACTCTTTCTTCCTCCCACTCTGCATAATCATCCCACCTGTCATGTCAGTCTTCTGCTTTGTACCTCAGCCCGTCTGGGACAGTCTGCCTGAATTTCCTACCTCATAAAATTATCCACCTTATTTCGAGCCTCAGCTGGATAAATAACATTCACTGTTTCACACACAGTACATCATCTTTTTGGCTCACCATGAAACATCATTGCATTGCAGGGCTTGGATCTATGTCAGAGCCTATTATGCAACTTGGCTGAGGAAACACCAAAATCAGTCTATCTGATCCACGGCAAAGAAATCTGACCTCCCTACGTGAGATTATTTGTACCACTTCTGTGCATGTTAAATGCCATCTGACCAGAGGCATCTAGCCAAACATCATTTCACTAGTACCAGATACTACTGAAGGAGCTCAAAGAATCCGATGATCATCACTTGCAAGATTGCCAGAACTGCGTATACACATATATATTCTCTCTTTTTGTTCTCTGGTAGTTAAACATGCTTGAAGTATGAAAGGTAACATCCCTTCCAAAAATTCTAACATCATTCAGTATTCTCATTCTGAATAAATTCTGTAACTCTATCAATGTCTACTCCTTTTTTCCCCTTAACCTTGCAAAATTATTGGCCTAAGAAACCCTGGGTGACAATAATTCACTGTGTAAAACATACTTGAAGAAGTATTTGTTTCTTTATGTCAACAGTAAGTTCACTGTCTCGTAAAATCACAGATGTCTCCTACCTTGTTATGAAACTTACATTCCTTACTCAGCTTCTTAATACCACCATGCTAGATAGTACACATATTTTTAAGATTTCTCTTGCTTGTCTCCTTTGTAAGGTGAACATACCCTATTTTTTCAATCTCTCCATCTCAATTTTCTCTATATCATAACTCATAATTATTATTACCTTTTCCTAAGCTTTCTCTGACTCTGCAAGGAGTCTTTCAGCATGATAAGACTGAAGCATCTCATGCTTTGTCCACAGTCCTGTGCTTTCTCTCCGACATGACTCCTACAGGAGGAGCCCAGATGCACGTCCAGCAGAGCTGCTCAACACCAGGAGTTGGCAGCTGGTGACAAACAGCCCAACACAGCCTTTCCTGCAGAGCCTGCCAAGAAGCATCTCCCAGCCCTCGCATTAACAAGCAATTTCCCAAGAGCAGGTCCTCCTCCCAAGCACTATCTGTACTCAAACCTTAGTTTCATAATCTCTCTAAAGACAGCTCACTTTAAATCTGCAAATTTCACTCTGCTTCATCTCTCCCCCTAACAATACACTGGCTCAAAACAAAATCAAAGGCAAAAGTTTCTTGAGCCAGACTTAATGTCTTCAACTATGAAGTAGAAGATAAACCTTGACAAGCAAAGTGTACATAAAATTCAGCTCTTGGCTATGGGTAACCACTGGACACCCTTTCTTGTTTTCCATCCAACCTAGAAGTCCAAAGATACTTTCCTTCTGTAACAGCTGCAGTAGAGGGTTTACAGCAGCCCTGGGTTTTGAGCATTCCCTAAACACTGCCTAACTTCCACTTCCTTCGCCCCCTCACAGATACCGTTTTCTGGCAAGAACGTACTTCACCTGTTTGGTCCTATGCAGACCCAGCCACTGGGAATGACTGAAGTCTGATTTTCCCTGCCCAGCCCACACAGAGTTCAGCAGGTTGAAGCTGCCTGCGAGCTTTGTGAATGCTGCTGGTGCTGCTCCCTGGGGCTAGATGCTCGAGTGCTTAAGGGACATCCCCCTTTTAGTTGCTCTGCTGGCTACAAGCTCCCAGCTCAATCTGAAGACTGGGCTCATTAAATACTAAGTAAAACTTCAGGTACATGTATCTTGTCTTAATGCCACAATGTAAGATGGGTTACCTAATTTCGACAGATACCACCTGTGACCTTATTAACACAGGTAATAGGTGCGAGAGCAAGTTGTTCTGTCTGCAAACCCTCCTTCCACCAGTTTGCATTCTTCTTTCTGTGTTTGTTTCATTATTGTTGTTTTCATGTTCTATATGAGTCACCAGTGTCCTAGCAAAAATGGCACCACTAGTTAACCTAACCAACTGTCGTGGTTTAACCCGACAGCTGGCAACTAGGACCACGCAGCTGCTCGCCGGCAACTAGGATCACACAGCCACTCACTCATTCCTCCCTCCCCCCCCGTGGGATGGGGAGGAGAACAGGAAAAAGCAAAACTTTTGAGATAAAGACAGCTTAATAAGAAAACAAAGGAAATAATAATAAAAATTATAATAGTAATGGCACATGCAAAATAAGCAACACACAACAAAACTTTTTGCCACCACCTGAGGACCGACTGCGCAGCCAGTCCCTGAGCAGCAATCACAGAACTCATGGATCTTGTGGAACTCATGGATTTTGCTGAACTCATGGAAAAAAGACCGAATTCACAGAGAAGACTGAACTCATGGAAGAAGAGAGTTCCTGCCCCCCCCAGCCAACTCCCATTCATAAACTGAGCATGATGTCTATGGTATGGAATATTTCCCTTGGCCAGCTAGGGCTGGCTGCCTGGCTGTGCTCCCTCCCAGCTCCTGCGCACCTGCTCATCAGCTGAACACCGGAAACTGGAAAAGGTCCTTGATTTCTTAGAAATAACTACAAATATCAGTGTATTATCAACATTCTTCTCATACTAAATCCACACACAGCAGCTACTGGGAAGAAAATTAACTCTATCCCAGTCAGAACCAAGACACAGATCTATAGCATCTTTTGTATTATTCTGCAGCCTTATGTACGCTAACACTTTGGCCATGTCCTGTGCCACAGCCGTAGTTTTAGGAGTGCCTTCACTGGCCTATTTGTACATATATTGCAAACCTTTACCGAATTACAAGAGTCTTGTGATGCATTACAGTGCCAAAGTTAATGATACTGACATTTTCTCTCTTTCTTTTCTGTTCAGTAGGAGGAGGACTGGGATAGGAAACACTGCTGCTTACGTGACCTCTGTTTAGGAAGACTTAACAACATGGAACAAACAGGTTCTTGAACTTTGCATTTTTCAAAGGTTATTGCATCACCAAACTGCTGTGGCAGAACACATGTAACTGATGATACTTAAAACACTGTCAGAAGTGAAGATTCACATTTATAAGGCAATCAATTAAATGATTCACCTCAGATCACAGCTTTTGTGTCAAGCTACAAGCTAGAATTACAATCTATCTTGCTAAAGCAGGCTGAAATAGATCCCAGTAGCCTGGGCTGGAACAGTTCACTGGTTCTTACAGACTAAATTTTAGTGGTGAGGCCATTAAACTATTTTAATGAACATATAACACTCCAAGCACACATGGTCATATTTGCGAACACAGATATAGCTACTATCACCTGGCTGACAACTATTCTGAGGGACAGCTGAAGTATGTAGGGATAGCTATTCCATACTAGCAAGGCATGAAAGTCTTCTCATCATTTCAACTCGTCATTCCATTGTATTATTATCATGCCACATCAATAGTTGGCCCTATGATGCAAAAAGCATATGTCATAGTGCGAAAAACTATTTAAGCTTCATTTAAATTTTTCAGGTACTAACGTAGATGAAATAACAAATAACGTATCAGAATTAAATTCTTCTTTGGCCTCAACAGAATTTAAATTACCTTTAGAAACAGATTTAGACACTTTTCGAGGACATGCATCCATATGGGATGGTTAAGTAACTACACAGTACAACTGTAGTTGTATAAAAGCAAAAGCTTCAGAATTAAAAGTCCTTAAAACCTATTCCTGCATCCATCTTTACAAAGTCACGTCATATCTCCGTGCCAAAGTTCTGCCATCAGGAAAATGGCAAACAACATAACAGTGGAAAGCACATCATCTTTCTCAAATGCAATGCTTTGGACACACTAACTCTGAAGTACAGAGTCTGTCACGAGTCAACCTTTCTCTAGTATCTACACAACAACACAGGTTCTAGGTCAGGACAGAGGATGACGGCAGGATTTCAGGTACTGCTGTTGAGAAATAGGGACTTTTCCATGTCAGTCAATGCACTCCCGCACCCCAGTAAACGGCAGGTACCCTTGCACCTACTAAGCTCTATGCAGATATCCACCTTGGCTGTGGCTTTCATGTTACTTGTGTCAAGCTACACTATACCTGAGACATTTTTCACTTAAACATGTGGTCTTGCATGTGCATGGGAGACTTCGGTCATTACTTTCTCTGAGGGTTCACTCTGACCTGAGGAAACCCATGACCTCAAAGCTTCCTCAAGCAACCAAAGGTGCCCAACTCTTCTCTCCTGAGGAAAAGAGGACACCTCTCCCATGTCACAGTGGGATGAACACAAGCTTAGATGTACGTGCCACACCAGGGCTGAAACCCTTGCAGCATGTTAGAATCAAAATGGCCTTTTCTATTTCCTCCAAAGTCCTACATCAATTTATTCCTTCTCCTATAACTCCCCATCAAGTTCCTCGCATTTTTTTCCTTTTGCATTTCATCGATCTGAATTTTTTCCTGTTTTTTTTTTTTTTTTAAATGCATTCTTTCTCCTTGCTGGCCATATGGCTCTCGGCTGCCAGGCCCGGTACACAACAGCAGCTAGGTGAAACAGCTGGAAAAAAGTCCTGCTCAAGCACCCACGTGCCAATTACACACCCCCCTCAGTACTCTTGGGAGACATAACACAGGCTGTTGGTTTTGCTTTGGAGCGGTTGGGATAGCTCACTTTAGTGCAAACATAGGCTGTGTCAAGCATATGAAAATTATGATTTTTCCAAGGCTTGCAACTTTGTGAAATTAGAGTGTCACCTTTTCCCCCCATATGACAATAGCCGAAGGTCATATAAACCTGATAAAAACACCAGCCAAGGTTAAATCTCAATCTTTCACTCCAAATTACGGCTAGAGATTTTATTAGCAAAGAACAGGCAAAGCCAGAATATATTTCCTTTAACTTTCATTCTTAAACAGTTGGCCCTGTTTAAAAAGAAACACCAACAGACTGTGGTTAACTTTTGGCAAAAACATAAGCCACTGAAAACTGAGTCTCACAATGGCAAGGGAGAGGCAATGCTAATGCTATGTCAGCTACTCACACGCCCTATCGCCGCCAGTCATGTTATTTTCACTGGCAGTAGTGAAAGTAAAAGTACCTAAGGATCAATGAGTTGGATTAATCTGAACGCTTATCATAGCTTGGGAGTTTTGTTACCACTTTCAATGAGTATCAATTTAGATCAATACAAATACTTTTGAAAAATCTCACTTAAGGAGCTTTCAAATAGGTTTTTCACTTTAAACACCACAAAACACTCTGAAGACAAAGTATGACACTCCAGTTTCAATTGTTACACTGTTCTGCTACAGCACCTATAAAACTAGTCATTTCTTGAAAAGACTACCTGCTTTAAAAAAAAAATAGATTTAACAACTTTTTTAACCTGACAATACTAGCAATATTGCCTTAGATTTTACTGAGAGGGTATAAAATTTATCATTTTATGTACTATGGATATGATACTGAGGTAGCTGCTATATGACTAAAAAGCAAGGCATTTTTTAATCTGCATTTGAAATGAACCTGTAAAAGCAAATGGCTTAGAAAATTTATCTGTTTACAAGCTGTAGCTGAACCAAATACACATTTAAGTGACTACAGTCTCTTCCAGTTTTGCTGCCTCTTGTAAACCCTCAGTGATTTACATTCAGCTATTTATAAGCTAATCAACTTTTCCACATTTTCTGGATTTTTTTCTCAGCTGAAGAGCAAGCCTAAAATCCAAAGTATTGACACAAGCAAGTAAAATTTTCATCACGTAGTATGTCACATCAGTTTCATTTTATTCTAAAAATTTTCCCCTGCAAAGTCACTGAATAGTCTTCCCAGATTCTTGAAGATGTGGAACAGCAACATGAACACCATATTCCATTAAAACTGTACAATACAAATGAAACAAATATATAATATCCTAGATTATCTCCACTTACATTGTGGAGTCCAGGTGTCTCCTCTTACTACAGATTTAATCCGCATGCTTAACTTTTAAGCCATGATTGACAAGACTTTCGTGATTATGACGACAGATTAAAGTGTTCATTGAATTTAGGGGTGTTTTATTTCAGTTGTGACAGTAGTGTACTGGGAGACAATGAAATACAATACCACAGGATTAAAGGCAGCACGTAACTAGTCAGGCACTGGTACCTCAATCATCTTGGTCTAACCCACACATGCTGATCACCCATTTAAACATAAAACCCTACCCTGAGCAGAGCATATTCCTTTCAAAGTCTTACTCACGTGCCTGCTCTCATTTCTAACACAATAAATATATCGTCTGACGAGGAGCTTAGTGACAGCTGCACAAGTTAGTTCTCATTACAAAAAATAATAAGTGGCTTTAAAAGGTTCAATAAGTCTCTATTGCATAACAGCACCAAAGCAGCACAATTATTGCTTACAAGCAAAAGTAAATAAATTTTAAAAGTGCCAGGACTGCCTTATTGCCAAACCACAAATGTCAGTTTCTTCTGGATAATCTATAAAAGCATCCCCTCTGTAGATGCACCATTCACCTACAGAAAAGGAAAACAACAAACTGAACACAAACTCTTCAGAATATTTTGTCTGAATTAACACAGGAGGTGCACACCTGCAAAAGACTAAAAATAATAAAAAGGAAATAACTTGTTCACTTTGGTTTATATCTCAGAGCTGTCTGTGAACTTTCACAGTGACACTGGCTCTGGTTCCTAAGGAGACACATATTCAACCTGACAGACAGTAGTAAAATATTTTTATTATCCTGGGCTACATCCTGCTCCTTAGTCTCGATTATTCCAAACAGCATACTTGCCTGAAAAAAAGTCTTCAAAGAATGTATGATCTCCCATGCATTAAACACTCTCGTGAGACTATGCTCATGAAATATAGCAGTGTGTCTTTGATCCACTGGACATTACTTTAGGTTGAGATGCGAGTGCATGGGATAATGACAATAAAAAAAAACCCCAGAACTTCAGCAGATGCCAAAACAACCAGGACTTGGATTGTTCTTGCTATACAAATCTCTTTCATAGTTTAAGCGGACAACCAAGGAAAGTTGTACTAAGTCAGGCTCCGAGAAAGATTAAAGAACTAATGGACGAACATTTATTATACTACTATAGTGACTTTTTTCACTATATGTTTCCAATTATTTTTAAAGTGTTCAAAAATTGCAGAAAGCAGCACAAGAGAACGGATGCTCATGGCTGCTTCCTTGTGACCAGCTGTATCTTCGGTAGCTTGGAAATCATCCAATGCTGTAATTTTGTCAGCCAACTGTAACCCCACGTCGAACTTAAAGAACTTAATCCACTCTATTATTGCCTTTTCACAGGTGGAACCTGTGCCATTTTCTTTTATCAAGGTCTTTCTTGTGACATAATAGAGACTACAAAAATCTAACGACTGTTCACATTAATTTATATAGAACATCCTTTACCCCTAAAAAGAAAATGGACTAGCAGTACAACTAAGTAAAAAAATCCACCAAAGCACATGGAATTGATCTATCATTTTAGACTGCCAGACACATAAATATACATTCAGAGTCAAGTACGCACACAAAAGAGCTTTCTACTTTAAGGCAACTCCAGAAGGCCTTATCAGCTTTGATAGAAGCAAACGTTCCCCTGAAGCTATGGGGCTTTTACCTGGGCAAGTGCTGAATCAAAAAAAAGCATCTTGAAATTTGGCTCAGTCTCAAAGGAAAAACAAAGTAATGGATATTCTTCATAATATCTTACAAAGCTACCTGTCCTCTAATATACAATAGCTTACACATGCTACTGTATAAATAATAGTTAAAGACCCTTATACACCAAAATTTCACACCGGTTACTTACAACCTGCTGTTGTTTATGCTTGAAGATTAGCTGTGAACTTTACTCACAGTATGCTCAGAGAGTGCAGTAAAGCCATTAACAATGCTTTCTACATACCTACCACAAGGACAGCGTCAAAGCTAATTAGACGGGTACTTAAGTCAATCAAGTTCATCAAATTCGTAGATAGGAGCATACTTTTCTAACTGTGATCATGCATGAGTGGGTGTGTGTGTAAGCCAGTTGCAAAAACACACCTCACTGTCAACAGAGCAATCTGCTTTGGCCTTCCATCTGCAAAACCCAGCTGTAGCTTTCCACAGTAAGTAGCAATAACATTTAGAGTGAAATTACAACAATGGAGAACAAGCTTGGAAACAGCAAGCTCTTGGCTTTTTACCCTACAAGTCAATCTGCAAGGAGCCTGGCATGTTCTGTGTGATGAGCTATTGAAAATCTGGCTCTGAGCATCACAATGTAACCTTCAGGGAGCTGACCACTATGGAAGGCTATTCCTTGTACAGATGTTTGAGCAAGACATACATTCTTAACCTGCCCAGATGTGACATAGTCAAGGTGTCACAAATTGAATAAACCACTTTCTACAAATATTGTTCTTTGTGAAACCAGACAGTATGACTCAACTTTGCCTCAAAAGAATGAGATCTTGAAAAGCACTAGGCTCTGTATTACACCTAAAATGCTGTCCAGAGTTAATAAATTTATATGGTGCTGTACTTAAATATCCTGAAAGCAGAATTTACAGGAAGTTAAACATTAGCACTTTGCTATGACTGTGTTGCATTTTACTAGAGGCAGGGAAAAGCCATATTCATAATATAATGGGAAGTTATATTCACAACCCCCATCAAGGTTAAGCATTAATAAAAGAATGTTCTTATAAAGTTTAATCTAAAGTTCAAGGGCTGTCTACGTCAGGAAGTGAGACGTGCTCCTACCCCCTTACAGTAATAACATTGTCCTAGCACGGGCCACGACCTGCCCAAAGTGTCCAGCATTCTTCTTGTAAAATCAACATGTGTGCAGAGCTTTCAGGGAAGAAGAAGGAAAAAAAAAAAAAAGTCTACACCTTTATTTAGATCCCAAAATCAGTGATATGAACTCACATGTTCCTGAACAAAATACTAACTTGGCAACAATGTTTGGAACAAGTTACAGTTTACATATAAACCTACTTGGCAGGCCAGACAGCAGGGTATTGGAATAATTCCTCTTGGATAAAGGCATAGACTAACTCCTCAATGTCTGTCATGAACAAGCATGCTAGGGTCTGGCAATATTTCTCAGATGTTAATACAGGGTCATGATCACCTGCTGAACATCAAAGCCCAAACATCACTTGTGAATTAAGACTACAATATCAACCCTAATTAAAGGGATAGCGAATGCAGTCAGCGAAAGCCTATCCAAACTGAAAAGACACTGCAAAACCACCTGTTTACTGTGGCCTTTCAAATGCAGCCACAAACCAGAGAGTGCTAGAGCACACATGCACACGTACATACAAATACGCATAGAGAAGGAAGCAAGCTTGCGCAGACCTAGGAGAGACAGCCCCTTTCTATGTGCCACACAATGCCAAATCTGAAAGTCTGCTAAGTCCTCAGATAAATCACACACAAATAACAGAGCACAGAGCAGATACTATCCATATTATTATAAAGTTTAGCAATTTCACTAAGAGAAAAGAATTCAGAGAGAATTCAGTAAGAATTTCAGAGAAGAAAAGGATTTTTACTCTTGTTCTTTGCAACTCCTCACCTAGGTACTTACACAACCTGTTGGTGAGAGCAAACAATTCAAGTTGCCCAAGTTAACATTTAAAAGTAATCAGGAAAAAACCTACAAATTTCATTATTAATGAATGTGAGTCTCTAGTCTCTGCCGTAGTCAAGTGGCCCAAACAAGTTTAACTGAATTAAGACGACAGACAGTTTCAGATTATGTCATGAGAAAACTGAAAGACAACAGGTGTATAAACAATTCAAAATTAGGGCAACACTCACATACCAAAATAAAGGCAGGCCTTTAATTATCAATCTACCTTTTTGAAAGATTGGATTAATTCCTATGCAAAAGAGCATGCACCGACATACTGGTGCGGTCAGACGTACCATTAAAATTGCTTTATAGCAGAATCAGACACAAGGGAAGAACACCTTCAGGATTTAAAAGCATTGTGTTGAAAGCAGCACTAGGATCAAGCACCTTTGGATGAGGATAGATGGGAAGACAAAAATCTGCAACAGGGTCACTCAGAGGCTCAACAGGAGTTCAACAGGGGCGGCCCATTCACTTTTATGCTCTTGCAACTCTTGCTCCATTCACCATGAAAGGAGTACTTTGACAGCCAGATTCTGAGTCATGTAGCTATTACCTATCAAAAGAAACATTTGGTGGAAAACGGGAGGAGAGAGACAAGCTTTCTGCCTTTTGGCTCTTGATTCCTGCAGAAATGTCACCACTACCAGAAAAAGTCCAGAACTCAGCTGCTTCCTCTTCATGGTCTTTAATGTCATTACTATTAATATGTTCAGCAGATTTCCTTCTTCTCATTATCACAATACTCAAAGAAAAAGACAGTTCCTTTACTTACGGAACAACCAGTAAATGCA
Organism: Opisthocomus hoazin; assembly: GCF_030867145.1. Taxonomy (NCBI): domain Eukaryota; kingdom Metazoa; phylum Chordata; class Aves; order Opisthocomiformes; family Opisthocomidae; genus Opisthocomus; species Opisthocomus hoazin. The sequence continues at coordinate 55,955,790 of NC_134418.1, read as the reverse complement.
ACTAGCACCCTATCCTGGTTTTGGCTGAGATATGAGTTAATTTTCCTCTCAGTAGCTGCTGTGTTTTGGTTTTAGTTCATAACACCAGTGTTCTCAGTTGTTGCTACAAAATCAAGGACTTTTTCCAGTTTCTCGTATCCAGCTGATGAGCAGGTGTGCAGGAGCTGGGAGGGAGCACAGCCAGGCAGATAGCCAAGCTGGCCAAGGGAAATATTCCATATCTTGGACATCATGCTTAGTTTATGAACAGGGCTTGGCCGGGGAGCAGGAAGATCTCTGCTCTTCTCGTTTCCGTGAGTTCGAATCCCCTCTTGCCTGGGAGTTGAAACTCTTTCGGGAAATTTGGGATTTCGGGGTTCTGCGATAGCTGCTCGGGGTGCTGAGAAAAACTGTATTGTATATAGTTTGTTTTGCATATTCATTAGTATTTTTATTATCATTACTGTTCCTAGTATTATTACTAGTACTAGTATTTCCTTTATTGCCTTATTAAACTGTCTTTATCTCAAACCACGAGTTTTCTCTTTAGTCCATTTTCCTCCCCATCCCGCTGGGGGGTAAGGGGAGGGGTGAGTGAATGGTTGTCTAGTTCTTAGTTGACAGCTGCTGGGTTAAACCACAACACACCTTATGATTAAATCCTGATTTTGATTATTCAAGCTTTCACAAAGATAGTACACTTTTCCTTCTTCTAAGATGTAACAAGATATGAGTAACCTTTCCTCTAAAAACAAAATACAACAAAGACAGAAGCCAGAAAATAAAGGTGTTGGTGGCTGGTTCAGAAGTTGTCTGAACCATATTTCTTTATGATTCATAAGACTGACACTCTCTTTGGCCTTGCCTAAAGCCTGTCTAAAATGACTTACAGACAAAGCATGTTCTACACTGAGCCTCAGCTTCCCCAGTTTTGAAATATAGATATGGTAAAGCATACATGGGGTTGGTTAAGACCTTTAATGTAACATCTACTCCCTTCCAGTCTATTCAATAAAGGCCTTTTTTCATGATATTCACAAAGTATAAGCCCCTCTTCCCTCCTCCTCCCTAGCCACAAACTTTCTAACACCACATTACAAAAATTTATACATTTATACGCAGACTATTACAAATTCCTCTGTAAAGCACTTGAGATCTATGGAAGAAAATGCCTAAGTAAGAGCCAATTACTGTTAGCAGTGCCATTACTATCAGTGACACTGGTACACTGTCCATTTTAAATAATACTGAGTTAATGTTCCAGCGTACAATAATGTAACTTTCACCATTCAACACACAAAGTAATGTAAGCTAAAATATATCGCTTGGATATACAAAAGAAATCCCGCCACAATAAATTCATAATAAATACTTGCCTCATTTGTAAGACCGTCATGCATAGCAAAAACTTCTGAATTTCTCTGAAGAATTTCAATATAGAAGTTATGGCTATTAAGTCCTTTATTTCTTCTTCATAAGCTTGATCAGGAAGTGTGCATCCAAAAGTTTTACGTTAAAGTACACAAGTGCATGCAATATATGTAAATACTCGAGGAAGAAGAGCTCACAGTGGTGAAGCTATTTGAAATCAGGTTATTACTTCTGCTTGAAGAAGCAGATTGAATATGGAAAACAGTTTGCTAGCATTAGTAAAATTGCAGGTGCCTACTACCATGGAGCTTTTGGAAATCTTCATGTATTTATAATGTCTGGTTAATACAGATATTTCACAGCAAGACCAGCAGGGGATTAATGAAATTACTTTCCAAAGTCTTCTAAATTGCATAAACAATTCTAAGATTTTGTTCAATGCTGTCTTGCAGTTCTCCCAGACAGTGAATTTAGCATATGGAAAATAGAGAAGGACTGAATTATCAACGGCACCCAAGTCATTTTCCCAGCATGCAATGTAAAATTTTGATCACTGAGTTTTTCATACATCTTAGAGGGGTGACAATTTCAGTCATGACTAGGAAAGCATCTTTGCCCCACTAAGGAATTTTGCACCTTATGGACCAAAGAGGGTAGAAAATACTAGACTGGAGTCCAAAGTGCTCATCCACTACAGTAAAGGTTTAAGTATTTTTCTGTTCCCCCCTCTTCCGGAAATCTAAATAGTCCTCACAGCCTCCTGCATCCAGCAGCAACTCCTGATACTCAGGATCAGTCTCAGTTTTCTGAACTACCTCATTCTTGCCTGCTACCCAGTGCAGAAGCATCTTCCTGCTATTTCTTTGCTTTCCATAAGATCTAAGGGTATTTGTGTGTATTTAGAAGTATAATACTAGTAGTTTTCAGAGTGCAGCTTCACAAAGAACGAAAATGCTAGCTGATCTTCCACAGTATCTCAATACTTTGTCATGAGATTCTCCGCACCTACCACAGCAGTAAAGTGCATAGGCATCACTTCTTTTTTCATAATTAACCTTCGAACCTCAGGATGCTGTCACATTTTAAAAATACTGAAAAAATCAGATTGAGAGGTGCAATCTTCTCAACCCACGTTCATATTCTGTAGAACATCACAAGTAACTGTCAGTTTGCCTTCTTAATTGCAATATGATATGTTGAAAACTTCCTTCAGTTAATACCTGCCTGAAGAATGGGAATTTCTGATGAAAGGACATAATATGTAGTGTTAGGAATTAGTAGTTTTTATTAATTTTTTGAATAATGAAAATCTGACAAGCACACAACTATTATTTTGTCATCTTTGCATCAACACAATGAGAAACCATTCTAAAGGCTACACCAAAACTCTTAAAGGAGTTTAAACTGCTTTCTCAGACAACACACAAACTATGTTTCAAACCCTAAGGAGAACATGAATAAAAATGGTACTTCATTCAGAATCCTGCAGTACATGTGAATATTCCGAAACTTTTCAGTATCTCTAATATCATTGCCCTAATTTGCTATTTTCCTCCTATCAGGAGTCACTCATTTAGGTTTCTCTTGAGCACTCAGGCTGTCAGGATGACATTATCAACATAGGAGCTATAAAAACACAAAAACTAAAAATTAAAACTAGAATCACTCAGTACTTACAGTTGCTATAGCCTGCACATGAAGATAATTTATTACTATCGGTTCTTAAGAGTGGTCACCTACCATAAAATCTTGGTCAAGTAACATTAAAAAGATCTAATACACTTTCTGCTTTCCAGTGTGGACTGACTATTTCCTCTAATATCCAAACTATTGCATTAGGGAAGAGAAGAAATGTTCTGCATTCACAAATCATAATACACCAACTCTGAAATGTTTATTTAATAGGATTATTGTGCATAAGAATAATTTTACATTACTATGTTTATTACTGTTTCTGGCATTGCAAGGTCAACACATATGCGTCTATAATATTCATACTATTAATGCATTACTCTGGGTTTCAAACTTGAAAACACTTCTCTCCTCCCGGTAGTGTGAGTACTTCTGCAAATTAAAATGTACAATTTCTACTCTACCACAGCAGCCAATACAGCAGTCTCTAGCATGGTTTTTAAGTCCAACCTCGCAATGACGAGATTAAGAAATATATTCATACACTGGTATTTCATGGATCTAAACAAAAACCTCAAAGCAAACAAAACGAAAAAGCAGTCTGTGTAGGATCATTGGTTTTATTTGTTCAAAATGACAATCTCTTTAAAGACATTTTTCAGTTACTTCAAGGTCAAGACTTACTTCTCAAAACTCACTGCTGCTAATAAGATGAAACATTTACCAAGCACTGCAAGATCTTTAAAAGGTCATGTATAAACATCACATACTCCAGAGCAATAGTTTGTATCAGTCCAGATAGCTATGGCATGTTTTCACATCAGTGACTTAATCTTATCACTATAGGAGGCCTGAATATTTTCTTAATAGTAAACTATCTTCTTCAGGAGTTCATGCCAATTCTGCAATAGCCACGTGCAAACTTGCAGACCGAGATTTTATTCCTGTCTAAAGCAATGAACTCTAAAGACATCTGCAGCTGGGCATAATGCCCATGCTGGTACAATTACAATGCTATGTCAGCTTCTCATTGTTTAAGGTGATGGATTTCATATCTGGGCACGTTATCTTGCTGGAGTCATTGGTATTTTTTTCTTGGAAGCAAGCTGGAATGGCATTGAGCTGTGCCAATTTCAAAGCACTGTAATGTGTTTCTACAGCCTTTTTCATAGGTAACATTATATAGCAATTGCTGTTGTGTACCATGCCACCTCCTTATCCTGAACAGGTGCTCAGCTAACTTTCAGACTATTGCAGTGCAACGTATTTGAGAAAATCAATATATGAAAAGCCAACCCTCTCAACAAAACAGCGACAGTAGCATGCAAATAGACGGGCACATTAACAGGCCCCTCAATAGCACTTCACCCCATTTATTAGATCAAGGATCATGTTACATTCACAAGGCAAAAGAGCCTTAAACTTTGAAATAATGGGCAGAATTCATTCCCAGCAATAGTTTCCAGTTGTATTCACAACTGAAGAGAAGCCTTTTGGCTTTCAAATATCTTCTTGTTACTCAGCCATCAAAGAATACAGTGTGATCCAAAATGTTTTCCCAAGACTTACTCTTGCTAATTCAACACTAATAAAAATACAGTACCTTTGTACCATGAATAAAACACAACTGCCTATTTATGTATTTTAACCTACAGTCTTTGAATAAAGGTTTGTAATATTCTGTGCAACAGAAAAAAAAAACAAACCACCTGTGAATATGTACAGCATCTTGTCTGGTTCACAAAATGGGAAAAACAACCAATACAGAGTTCTCTAGAAATCAGTGCTGGACCAAGGCAAAAAAGAATCCACTCTGCGCCTCCCCTCTGCACTCACTGCAACCAATAATCTACTGCTTAAATATGATTCACTATTGGACATTTCATAAATATTGATACTGTACCAGATGTACATTATAAATTAGCTACTGTACATGCAAATTTGCCCTGATGAAGGCAGAAACACCAGCTCTTGTAGAAAAAAAAATAGGTGCAGTCATATTTTAAAAAATCAACAGAAATTACTTTATATAAATAACTTTTTAGAAATAAATATACAGGTTTCCACAAATATAACTAACTTCAAACATCTTTAAAGCAGTTATTCCAAAGGTAAGCTTGTAAGAAGCTGTCAGTATTCTGAAAAGCCATAACGGGACAACTTCCCACCACAGACTGCTCACAGGGCTGCGCTGTCGGGCATTAAACTCAACTGAAAGAGGTTCATGATGAGACAAGAGGCTACTTCCTCCACCTTTGCAAAGGCCTGCAGAGTGCAGCACCAACAAGCCCTACAAATTGGTGAGTGGGCTACCTTCACAAAGTCTGCATTGCGGACCATCCCTGAAATGTGCTGTTAGTACACACTGAGGCCAGAACATCCTGGAAGGAGACACTTCCAGATTCATCATTCATTTGTGCTATGGCATTCTGGGCAGGTCATAAAACCTCTCCAGGCCTGTGTTTCTCTGAATGAAACAGGTACAACCACCCCAAACTCTGGATGATGATAATAAATGTGATACGTGCAAAGCAGCTTTAGATCATTGATCAATATACTGTAAAAGAGCAAACTATTACTTGTTCTTCATCATCTGCTACTCTACACTTGGGAATACAGTTTCAATAAAGCAGATTGTACAGAAAATCACAGTATCTTCACAGACCTTTTAAGGAGCTAGTTAAAAGTCTCACCAGAATTTCTCAGGCACCTACAGATCATTATCTGAGCGCCACAAACAGATTCAATAGCAGGTCCAGTGGCACAGTATGTTGCATTGTGTTGGGCAGCGGGAGTCGAGGCAAGAAAAGGGTTATCAGACAGTGAGTAATGGAACACCTGCTGTCACCTATAGTCCGCTTTGAATCCACGCTATACAGTTTCATCACTGACAGCACCAGAGTATGAGTAATGCTGCACGTCAAACATGGACCTGCCTGTCAACCTCCCGGTGTTTGGACAAAATGTCCTGAGAAGCTGATGTAGTAGTGACATTCAGGAAATGCAGGAATCATGGCTGGATCCCAGCCACTCAGCAATGGCATTAGTGATTCATGCTGTGGGTATTATTCTTAAATTCTATGAAAGCTTTCATTGTATGAGAGTCACATATACGGAGTCAATATAGCCCCTCAGAACTATGCAAAACCTTCCTTGCTTTTAAAGTTTTTCAGCACTGAAAAGAATTTGAACTGATACCTCTAAATTGAAGCATGAGGGCAGTCAAGAGTGCTGTGAAGTATCCAGACATGCTGTCTCACTAATGCCAGCCTGATCCACTGCCACGCACTGACCCACTGCACTGCTCTGGATCTAACTCCCAAACTATCGCCTGCACAGGTGCAGGACAGGACTCCAGACTTAAATGGAAACAACATAAGAGCTGCTCATTTGTCATGCACAGAATCATAGAATCATAGAACGGTTTGGCTTGGAAGCAACCTTAAAGATCATGCAGTTCCAAGCCCCGTGCCACGGGCAGGGACACCTTCCACTAGACCAGGTTGCACAAAGCCTCATCCACCCTGGGCTTGAACACTTCCAGGGAGGGGGCATCCACAACTTCTCTGGGCAACCTGTTCCAGTGCCTCACCACCCTCATGGTAAAGAACTTCTTCCTTCTATCTAATCTAAACCCACCCTCTTTCTGTTTAAAGCCATTACCCCTTATCCTATCATTACATGCCCTTGTAAAAAGTCCCTCTTCAGCTGTCTTGCAGATTCCCTTCAGGTACTGGAAAGCTGCTATAAGGTCTCCCTGGAGCCTTCTCTTCTCCAGGCTGAACACCCCACCTCTCTCAGCCTTTCCTCGTAGGAGATGTGCTCCAGTCCTCTGATCATTTTTGTGGCCCTCCTTTGGATCTGCTCTAACAGGTCCTTGTCTTTTCCGTGCTGAGGGCTCCAGAGCTGGATGCAGAACCCCAGGTGGGGTCTCACAAGAGCGGAGTAAAGGGGCAGAATCACCTCCCTCGCCCTGCTGGACACGCTTCTTTTGATGCAGCCCAGGGTACGCTTGGACTTCTGGGTTGCGAGTGTACACTGCCAGGTCATGTTGAGCTTCTCATCAACCAACAGCCCAAAGTCCTTCTCCTCAGGGCTGTTCTCAATCCATTCTCTGTCCAGCCTGTATTTGTGCTTGGGATTGCCCTGACCCACATGCAGGACCTTGCACTTGGCCTTGTCAAACTTCATGAGGTTCACACAGGCCCACCTCTCAAGCCTTTCAAGGTCCCACTGGATGTTATCCCTTTCCCTCCAGCATGTCGACCGCATCACACATCTTGGTGTCATTGGCAAACTTGCCGAGGGTGCACTCAATCCCACTGTCCACGTCACCAGCAAAGATCTTAAACAGCACAGGTTCCAGTACTGACCCCTGAGGGAGCCACTCATCACTGGCCTCCACTTGGACATCGAGCCATTGACCACAACTCTGACCATCCAGCCAATTCCTTAATCACACAGGATGTGTGGTTAAGACCTAGAGGCCATCTTCTCTACTTTGCCTCCTCAATGTCTCAAAGGAAGTAAAGGGACATACATGCCTACAAACAAGGATTATAGGAGCTGGATCCTGAGGCCCACTAAAATCCATGGGGCTGAATTTTCACTCTTCCCCGACTACATCACTGTACAGAAGAAAAAAAATTCTAGTCATGTCTCTCAGAGTTTCCCTCTGAATCTGAATCAGCAATTGTGGCTCTTTCTAAAGTCATTTTTATTCTAGGAAAGCTTCCAAAAATTTTAAAGATATGTTTTCTCGTGTGTGATCGGCAGGATTTCTGGTACCTACTGCAGTGGTACATGCTGTCAAAAGGTCAAACAACTCTACACCTGTTTCCTAAATCATCATACGTCTCAAAAACATGAGACTAAGTAGAAATATGTACAAATGCTTCTTTATCATATAATCATATAGTTCCATATTTATACTGGAATTCTGTTTTTTAAGTTTAGGAAAAGGGTATGCATATCATGGTGTTCAGATCATTATTATACATCTAGAACTAATAAAGTCTCTGACTATGAGCAAGAACTTCCCTGAGGAATTGACTTTATAAGCTGGTAGTACAGTGGCAGTGAGCTCTGAAAGATGATATTCTGCCTTCTAGAAAGGATTTCAGACAAGTGGCACTGGATCAATAGCTACTGCTCTTCTCTGATGTTCTGTAGGTTCTTCAGCCAATTTAGAGTTGCTGCCTACCTAAATGAACAAACTTAAAATCATTAAAAAACCCTCCAAATTTATCCAAGCCACTGGAAAACACAAAACCAGCTTTCAGCATTGGACTCAAAGTAAAAGAATATCTTTTTTAGGCAGCTTTTCACCTTGCCAGAACTCAATCACTGGGGAAGTACTATATTTCAGGCAAAGACATTTGAGAAGAAAAAGCTTCTATAAAATGTCTCTGAAAATCTGATTTCTAATCACTCAATTACTTGTGTGGCTCCCTTCCACCTGAGGACAGAGAGGCTGGCATGGAGGGGATGGGGAGATCAGAACCACAGATGGGCAGAGTACTTCATCTATTATCATATTTGTAAGTATAGGGCTTCTGTATCACCAAATAGGTGGGCACAAACAACACTGTACTGTGAGGCTGCCGTTAGCCTGTCTGGTTAATATTCTGCCCGGAATTCTCATTTTCATAATACACAAAACCAAGTGTAACCTACCCAAGACACTGCCTAGATAAACGAGACTTGACTAAACCTGCCCGGCTCAAACTGACTAGATTAATCCAGTATCTGCCAGATAACAAAGGTAACTTTTCTTATAACACACACAGGCGGGAGGCCAGAGGGCGACAGAAACCACAGCAGCAACCACTAATCAGCCACAAGGAAGGAGGAAGTCAGAGAAATTGGCCTGGGGCTATATGACTATGCCAATGATCTAATGTAGAGAGCAATAAATAGTGAAGACAATAGTCCCAGGGCAGGCAGAGGGGCCAGGGGGGAGAAATGCAATACATGGATGTTGGATGCCTTGTAGAAGCTGCAGCCTGATGAGAAAAACTGCTACATGTTGTAGTCAAGCTGTCATTCACACACCTCGCATGTTGCCTGATTGAGCGAGTATCCCATTCCCCCTGCACCGGACAGGTCTGAACTGCAGGACTGAAGCTCTGATTTGTGTGTGATATGCGCGTGTTTGTAGAACAGGAATCGCTATTGACCCACTGTATCTGTCTTGCCAAATAAGTATGTTTTAGACAGTATGTCAACATGGGGTGTGGTTCTCTTCCAGTAGCCACCTTACCCAGTCTCCCATGACTACTTCTGAGTGTTAGTATCAACTCAGTGCATTACTAACTGTAGTAATATGAAGACTCATAACTGCTTCGGAAAAGTTCTTAGAAGAATTAAGATACCAGGAGAAAAAAAGGATGGAAAAAAAAAGAAAATAGCATTACAATGACCTCATAAAAAACCCAAGCAGACAAAGTTTGCAACGTAATGCACAAATGTCACATTCTCTTTTACAAAGGCTAATAACAAAAAAACTTAAAAGAAAATCCAAAACCCCATGCCGCACTTCTGAAAACATGCCAGGCATTTGCTCTTAGAAAGAAAAATTACCTCGAAACGACAGAAATCACTTGTGGAGAAAGTCAGGATGTTTTTAAACTAAATGATTTCTCTTAAACAAGGAAGTCTTTTTGCATTTGTATAAAGCAAGCATTCTAGACAGACAAGGAAAGAGACATAGGAGTGTTGTCAAGCTTTTTCCAAGGTTTAGCCATTTGATAAAGCCTTTGATAATTTATTCATGAATGTTTAATCGGGGGCTTTAATCTTCAAACAGATTCCTAACTAACACATTTGCTTTATTTCCCTTCCATATTCTGTCCCCACATAATTACTTTTTAGTTTTGCAAGTGATTTTCTGAATCGATTAGCCCAGCAAGGAACACATCCATCAGCCAAACTTAACTATGCTTATCACAAATTAGTGAAAACTAGTGGTGAAAAAACCCCACTCATACTGTTTATTTAGACTAAATTAAAAGGTACATTTCTGGCATATGAGGCAACCACTAAAATATAGGCCTTTCAAGTACTGAAATGTAAATGAACACTTGCCTTCATCTCCAGTTTGCTGCAAGTGTTACTGTAACGGTAATTTATTCGTAAGTGTTATGAAGAAATACTTTCCTTGTCACTTTCATTTTGAATACTAACACTTCAGTTCGAATGTCCAGAAGAACATACTAGATTGAAATTACACTTGAAAGTTTATTTTCTCAACTAACATAATCTGAGCTTATAAAAACAACAGCACTCTAATGAGTGAAGTAATTATTTTAGGTTGAGTGTTAGATACTGAGCGACGAAGGCAGAAGGACACAGACAGACAGAGAACACGACTTCCTGAGCTTGTGTTTGTGGCAGTGTTTCTTGAAGAATCGTTTATAAGGATCAACAAACACGAGCCAAAAAAATGGAGAATAAATACCTTCTATAACTGCACTGACCAGCGTGTAGACTCATTTCCTGATTTCTTAATATTGTCAAAAAGGGAAAGAAAAAAAAAAATCAGTAAATTGCAGTGTACGTTTATAAGAGGTTTAAAAAGACATGAAGAGTTTTCAGAAGCAGTTACTGTCACTTCTGAGGTCAACAAATTATTTTAGGGTCAACTGTCGACTTTTCACAGCTTAAGTATAATGTGTAGCAGAGTACTCCATTCACCTTATGTAACAAATGGCAATTCTTTAGCTAAAACAGTCATTTAACTAATTTATTTCTTTAGAAATTGATGCAGTTGAACTAGTTCCAATCTGAAACGGGCTGACGCATTTCAGCACTTATCTTGAATAGTCTGCTGCTGGGTTTGCATGTACAAGTGAAGTAAAAGATCTTCCAAGGACAACGCTCTGCTGTTGAATATCTTAGATCAGAAATGAGCCCTAAACCTTAACACTCACTAACAGAATCATTGAAAGTTAATGAACCCCCAATGGTATTGAAAGCCATGGTAATTACTTCGGTGCCCAAATATAGGCTGAAGAACCCAATGTCTCGGATTATTACTTATTGAAATAGACCCTTCACCTGGATGTCAACAGCACATATAAAGAGGAAATCTGGGTATCAGTTACATTCCTGTACTTCAAAAACACCTCTTGTTTGTCAGTCAGTGTAAAAATCAGGAGTCAAATGTGAAGAAGAGATTAGGCCCACATCTGGAATATTATAAAGACTTAAGTATATTTGGCAACCTAGTTGATAAGCAGGTGGCTTATTCTAGGATAAAAACACAAAACCCAAAACTGCCATACCTAGAGATTGAAAAAAAACGCAGAACAAAGTACTACATTTTAGGAGAACAGATTTTTTCATTTTATGATGCAAATCTCCTCTTAGATATTACTATATCCTGAGCTGTAAAGATTTTTTTTTTTAGTGATAAGACAATCCAGCTATCCAAACTGTTTTCAGAGATTGTCATGTTACGAATAACATTCCATTAGGAAATTTTCAGTGCAGAGTCCTATAGTCTGGGCCTCAGTTCTCTTCCCATTCCAAACAAAAGGCAAATGTGGTGATTATAGTCTCTTAATACTAATGGTATCTGTGTTCTGATTTTTCCTGAGGGCAGAGGATTCAAGGACTTTGCTGGAATGAAAGGATTTGATGACTGCACGGAATAAGATTAATTATACATCATTATAGTTCCATACACACACCTGTGGAGAGGTGAACTTGGTTATCTAGGAGAACTAGCTGAATTTTTAAAACCAGGATTGGGCCTTCCCAATTTAGGTGGTAAACTGCCGCTGCATTCCCTTCATCATATCATCACAGCTAACTGTTCATTTCACTACTTAAAAAAATCTATTTTGATGTCATCCCACTACTTGGCTAATTTCTTCTTTCACTATATCATTACAGAAAACTTGTTAGAGACACAGCTGGCACATTTCCTAGAAACTAATTATATGATATATGCAAAAAGCAACAGTCTGCTTAGCGAACAAAAGCAAAGCCTCAAGATACTGAGGCACTAGTGCAAAACAGTCTTCACATGAAGCACAAGAAAATAGCACATGGTAGATTTATGATAAAAATCTCCCCATTCACATGGGAGATATATCCTTGACAACTCCTGCGACTTTATTCAGTGGCTGTGTCACAGCTGAAGCAGGGTCTACAAACCCCAGATGGAACTTTTTGAGCTTTGACAACCATAACTGTAGGAATCTTTCTATGTCTGCACCCAATGCCAGTCACTATCGTATGCACAGCACGGACAGAGGCCACGGCACAGAAGTTACTTCTGTTGCAAATGTGAATGTGTAGAGACCTCATAAAGTGCCTAATGTTCTCCTTATTTGCTTTGGGGCAATTAAACAGAACTTACTCCATCACCTTTGTGGCCTCCTCACTGTGAAAAGTTTCCTTTTCAACGCTTTGCTACAGCTGACAGTCAGTTCCCAGAAGGAGGGAAGCTTTCAGAAATGGTTCCACAGTAAGCAAGGGATCCACCAAATAGCGGTTCCTTGGTGATACAGGCTATGCCCTCCTGAGAAACAAATTTCCACAGTCTTTTCAGATTTTCTATTTAGTACAAACATTTCTTTAGTACTAACAAGATGTCCTCATCTGATAAAAAAAAAGCTGACAAAGTGCACCTTTACCAGAACAGGGCATCATTAATTCAGACAAAAGGTGCTTCGAATAGGCAATTTCACTCTTTCCTGAGTGCACTGTAGTCATTACAGAGATAATTTGTATTAAAAAAGAGTCAGTCTCTAAAGACATGTCAGAGATGAATAGTACTGAAAAATGCAAAATAATTGAAATCAGCATTGCGTTACAGCCTAATTCAAAAACTGCGTAACACACAACTTTCCATTTGTTACTCGGAAGTATCTCCTCAAAACTATGACCAAGGCTAGATTAGCCTTTCTTTAACTAAATAAAACCTAAGCGTCATCCAGCTCTTTGCTGGTGAGTGACATCCATCCTTCCTGATGCTCAGACACTCCCACTGATCACTGCCAATCAACCCAACTAGCAAATGTTTTTGTTTTTCTGCAACTTGTAGATGACTCAGCAGACAGGCTACCTACAACCTCCCAGCTAAACAGTCAAACCAAAGCTTTGATGAGGTGCAGTGAAGCATCTGTACAACACCATATTAACACGTCTTCCCAGCACGGAGTGAGCTGAACTACTCAAGTGTTGTTATTGGGAAAAAAATGGCAACCCAAGTTGCGGAAAGTGATGGCTCAGTCTGTATTTGTATGGGTTTGTGCTTTATGAATAACATGATCATTTCTTTTTCTGAAAAGGAAATTATTTTCACTAAATTCTGCAAACAAATTCACTGTCAATTAAAAGTATTTTTAATGAACGAGCGAGCAGACTGCACTCTTACACAGAATGTCCTGTGAGGGCTAAGCAAGCCTGTGAAGTTATTCTTTGAATGTGTTTCCATGTGGAAACAACCTGGCACCTAGCCCACAAAACAAACAGATACCTTGCAGTCTCACAGTAGAGCTATTCTGGGAACCACAATGAGTTCTAAAAGCTTCACAACATAAGAAATTTCTCCAGAGACACTACTTTATATTGCATTTAACAGGAACTGATTCTGGCCTCACTCAACATCCTTTCTCTCTTTTCTTCCCCTGTAAGGAATGATTTACCTATAGTAATACAACAGCAAAGGCTAAGCTAAAGAAAAATCACAAAAAAAAAAATCTGGAAAGAAGGCCATGCATGCTAAGGAACAAAACGCATTCTGTATTTCAGATCGCTTCTCGGTTCAAGGACAAGAGACCTTACTAGCTGTTCTGTCACAACATCCACTTGTAGCCATGCATATATTCTTAACTTGGAGACTTACTAAGGCATCAGACTCATTTCTCCATAAAATCCAGTTTAACTTCAGTGCTGTAGATATCAGATGTTTCAAGGTGCCAATTCTGATGCTGGAAATGGATTCACCATTTCTTGGAACTGACATTACAGATAAACACTGAGTAATTAAAAATAATTTTAAAAAAATTTAATACTCAGTTCTTAGAACCTCTGTAACACGCTTGTTGACCACTAGCTAAAGATAAGTTTCAGTAAAAAGGCTAAGGAACATATACACATCTTATGCTTTGAAACAGCTGTATCTAACACTATTCTGATAGAACAAAGATCCACAGTCAAAAAGTCTGGCAGAAACTAAATTTTATCCTCTTTCATCCTACAGTATAGGAATACATTACAGAATAATTAAAATGATTTCTTGCATTTGTTCATAATTTTTTTATCTTTTAAATACTTTGTGAGATATAAATATCCTTCATTCAAAGACAACAAAAAAAAAGATAAGTTATTTCTCACTTTAAGGAAAAATTCAGATACTTTTGGATATAGTCTGACTCATATCTGAGTGATTCTGGCAAGTTCCTTTTTGAATCTGCATTTTATTCTTTTATTTTTATTTCATAGGATACTTATATTTACAGCTTAATTTCCTCCATAATGGTGTTTTAGATGTTCATAAAAAAACCTCATGAGTGTAGCTGGAAGCAAGTCCTCATCTCTCCAAGTAGTTTTAGGAGAAAATCTCTCAGGGTAGCTCTGCAGGCTGGATCTCCCACTGTTTTCTAATCCTCTTGCTGTTACTTGACTCCATTTTCTAGAAAACTGTGCCCTTCATTTATTTTGTGTCAACACTGTGATTGCTATTACTTTTCTCCACCTTTATCAACTGCAGGCTTCCAGTTATCTGCTAGCATAGCTGAAGCCGCGTATTGAGCTGAAAACATTATTAGGTTGCATTGCTGGAAGAAAAGAAGGCATGACAGCTTGTCTACAGTCAAAGCACTGTAGCTACAGAAAAAGAAAAATTTTCAGAACAAATTACAGCTCAGTGTAAAGGCAGTCTGCAGCATTCAATACCATACTCCAATAAAGAATAGATGTTTGCGACATTAGACTTCACTGAGTAACATGAATTAAAAGCTTTTCTGGTTTTGCAAGCAATTACCCAAAGGTTATAAAAAGTCCAACTCCAATTCTCCTTTTATTTATACTTCATAGCAGGATTCATGTATCATGTTCTCAGATTTTATTACCTTACCTGCCAAGAAGTAAAGAAACAGCTATTTCAACCAAACTGTTCAGTTAACAAACTCGAGTCTGTATGCTCGGCAACTTTCTCTCAATGTATGAAAACTGAAGTTTGCCATACACAGAGGCACCCTGTAAGTTATATTCACAACTTTCTCTGAATAGTTCATTGTAGTTACTGCAGGTTCAGTTATGTAACAAGCCAACACAGCTATTCTCACCTTGGAGGAGCATATTCTACTGTACTTCTATTGTACTAATAACTGTTTAATATATGTGACAGACAATACCATATAATTTAAAGATCTTTAGAAAAAAGAGGTCCCTATTGAGATCGTGCTACCTTAGAATCATACAATCATTTAGGTTGGAAAACACCCCTAAGATCATCGAGTGCAACCATTAATGTATACACCACCCAGTCCACCACTAAACCACGTCCCTAAGTGCCACATCTACAGGTCGTCTAGATACCTCCAGGGGTGGTGACTCCACCAGTTCCTCAGGCACCCTGTTCCAGTGCATAATAACCCTTTCTGTGAAGAATTTTTTCCTGATATCCAATCTGAACCTCCCCTGGTGCAACTTGAGGCCATTTCTTCTTGTCCTATCGCTTGTTACTTGGGGGAAGAGACCAACACCCACCTCGCTACAGCCTCCTTTCAGGTAGTTGTAGAGAGCAATAACGTCCCCCCTCAGCCTCCTTTTCTCCAGACTAAACAACCCCAGTTATCTCAGCTGCTCCCCTTGATCTCTACTACTTGATCTCTAGCCCCTTCACCAGCCTCATTGCTCTTCTCTGGACACACTCCAGCACCTCAATGTCTTTCTTGTAGCGAGGGACCCAAAAATGAAGACAGTACTCAAGGTGTGGCCTCATCAGTGCTGAGTATAGGGCGATGATCGCTGCCCTACTCCTGCTGTCCACACTATTCCTGATACAAGCTAGGATGCCGACGGCCTTCTTGGCCACCTGGGCACACTGCTGGCTCATGTTCAGCCGGCTGTCAACCAACACCCCCAGGTCCTTTTCCGCCAGGCAGCTTTCCTGCCACTCCTCCCCAAGCCTGTAACATTGCATGGGGTTTTTGTGACCCATGTGCAGGACCTGGCACTGACCCTTGTTGAATTCCATGCAGTTAACATCAGCGCATCAATCCAGCCTGTCCAGACCCCCATGCAGTGCCTTCCAACCCTCAAGCAGATCGACACGCCCACCCAACTTGGTGTCATCTGCAAACTTGCTGAGGGTGCACTCTATCTCCTTGTCCAGGTCATTGATAAAGACAGAAAACAGAACTGGCCCTGATACTGAGCCCCAGAGAACACGACTCGTGATTGGTCACCAACTGGATTTAACTCCATTCACCACAACTCTTTGGGCCCAGCCATCCAGCCATTTTTTTTACCCCTTGAAGAGTACATCCGCGCAAGCCATGAACATCCAGTTTCTCCAAGAGAACAGTATTGGAAACAGTGTCAAAGGCTTTACTAAAGTCCAGGTAAACAACATTCACAGCCTCTCCCTCATCCATTATGCAGGTCACCTGAGGTTGGACCATTTCTGTTCAATACGCCGCATTTCCATGATCTTTACATGGCATGCTAATAGCAATTGATTGCCTGGTTTCTAAACTATTTTAACCGCATGTTTTTAAAATTTTCCTTCTACATGTATGGGAATTCTTTTTCATTTCTTACTACTTGCAGGAGAGTTTATCTTAATCCATATACGTACCTAGTGCATGATGTAAGATTCACAGTTTGGTTAGCAGGTTGTCAGAGTTCAATTAAATAATTTACATCACACAGCATTAGTTCATAGGCTTTGGCAATACATCTCACGCCATCTGTTTGAAAAGTTTTGAAAGCTCAGAGATTAGTCAGACAGAAATATTAATTCTTACTTGGAATGCATATTGTGATACTTCATTTACCAGTAAGCCACAATGAAAAGCAAGCTTTGAAGTATTAATTCACTTCACAAAAAAAATAAACAAAATGTAATTTTGTGAATCATCTATAGGGTCAGGTGAACAAACTAGACAAAACCAAGAACTAATGTAAAACTGTTGAGAGACCTTTTACAATTCAAGCCCTTTAGGGGAAGGGATAAAAAAATGTATGCTACTCATTTTGGTCTATATCAGCCATATGTAGAGAACCAGGTAAAATGGTAAAACATCTGATAATATTTTAATTCTAGGCTCTGCAGATTTTGTCTGTTCATAACTTGCAGAGAAGTTCTAAAGCAATTTTATTTTAGGTAAAGGCTCATATGAAAACCAGGTTTGCATCAAGTATGCAAAAATAACAAAGCTACTCCCACAAAATAATCTCTAGAAAGAAAAATCTTATAAGTATTACTTTCTTTAAAGTTAATAATTCTAAAATCCTTTGACCTGGTTAAGAACAGAGCCTGGGCTCAAGGTAAACACCACGTGGAACAGAGGTTTTTGAGCATGACAAAGCACTGAGCAAACCAAGGTGGAAATATGGGACTCAGCACTGTTCACACAGCTAAAGCCTGAGAAAGAGCATCCAGCACCCTGCTGGAGGATGATTCTCTGCTGAAGGAAGCCAAAGTATTGTCTAAGCAGAGGAAATAAACTCATGCCCAATAAGAGTTCAATACCTGGAAGGAAAACTTAGAAAATTGTGTCAGATTTTGATGACAAAAAGGTTAGAGTGGTTGATGGGTGAATATGATGGACGTAGGGGTGGTTGTGTGGTAAGGGAAGAGGCCAAGGTACAAACAAGGTTTACATTTCCCTTCAGAAGTCTCTCAGCTGGTTTGTCTCCCGAGGACAAGCACTTGTCTTCCAGATCTAATGACTTCAATCAGAAATTCTGTCAACTTACTTTAAACCATATGTAGGAAAAATAGCTTATTGATGAGTTTTGGTGTCACCTCCTTTCTAGGTGTTCTTAGGCTTTATATAAGATATTCATTACTATTCATATCATTGACAGTTCTGAGCAAGAATTCACCAGAACAGCAGCAGTATTTCACAGCACTGAGCTATTTCTGATCACAGGGCTGCTGCTGGCATGTGAACTTCCTAAATCAATATTGTGTTATCTTAAGTAAATAAGAAACGCCATTCTTAAAGCAGTAAATGAAGTTCATTCGAAACAATGAGGAAACAACATCCGCAGAGGGACAGATGGTCTATCGATTTTCCAGAGACCTCCTCTATGCAGTCCTACTACATCACTCTACGGCAGAGCATACACAAAGGCCTCCATTGCTTCGGACAGTAATTTATAGTCCTTCATCAAAATCACGTGCTTCCTGAAAAGCTTCCCAGACTTAAAGCATGATGCTTTTACTCAAGCAGATGCGCTGCTGCTACACTGCTCAAAGCTGACGCTTCCTTTGCAAGACACAAGCAATCGAGTACGTCTGTCTGTTCACAGAGAAAGGGGTACTTGGTAGCTGCAGTGGAACGTGATGGTTTAACCCAGAGGAAGACCACAGGAAATAAAAGGGGCATTTGGACGCCCATAATTTTAAGAGACCTAGCAGCTGAAATGTATTAGTTTTTGCCAGTGCTGTTCTTTCTAAATATATTGTCAAAGCCCAGATGTCCCAAGGTAATAACTTAGAAGACAGGGGTGACCACCTGCTGTGCTCTAAGCTAGTGAAATGTTTTCTAATGTGCAAGAAAGTATGCTTGAATCTAATTTAATTACCTTGGGCATGCCAGAAGAGGTATCTTTCGCCATTTCTCTTTCTTTCAGAATAATAATTAAGCATTTTTTTGTATGAGACTAGCTTTGATCCCAAATTTACACCAGCCGTCATCACCATCACTTGAAAGCACCCCTGTCATTGCCACTTCTTTGTCTGACAAACTTGGAACACAGGCTAATCTCAGTCAGATCGCTTCACCTCTTTGTAAGAAACTTAATACGTACAGGGAGGGAGAGACAAAGTGACATGACGCATCAAGCTCCTTACGCCAACATTTTTTTTCCTGGAAATCACGATTTGGCAGACGAACAAGTCACATTAGGGAGCAACGCGCCGCCCCCGGCGTTGTGCCTGCGGGGTATTGCGTAACAGCTGCTCTGCTGACAGCACTTTCCCTTTCTGGGGGGAGGCAGGCAGGCAGCAGGAAGCAGTTTCACTTTTAGCTCAAAGAATCTCCTTCCTTGGTTGGGAAAGGTAAACCTAACAGAAAAAGAGATTAGCAACTCATTGGGTAGAAAATGTTGAGCTCATTCTAACACTTCAGTGTTCGCATGAGGTGTCCAAATCCAGTATTTTGATGTCTAGACAGAGGGATGCAACATTTTAGTGCTGTATATATACCCATTAAATAATTGAACAAGAACTTTTCACGCAAAGCTAGTGCGTTACACTCATTTCATGATGGCAGTCATGCTAATCTCCAGTAAAGATAACACTCTACCCGCATTTCAATACCATGCTATATATTATGCTGTATGTCTAGAGAGAGAGAAATTCAGGAAGTTCCATATAAAACTGGCAAAAGTATGAACTACAGCAGGAGTGTTTTGGAAACAAAACCAGTGCTCAACCAATTCCATTCATCTCTGTGAGGCAGAAAGACATTTTTTTCCTTAATTCAAAATAAGCTGTGTTTTATTGCACAACTTAACAGAGGTTTCAAGAAAACACACCGCTCCACTGATCCACTTGGCTTGCCTATCACAGGGTACTCAAGACTTGCATGCCAGAAAAGGCATACAGTTTAATGATCAAAGCCTAAGGACTGGGAATCAAGCCACCTTGCTTATTTTACAGAAAAAAAACAAATAAAATGGATTAATTGATTAAGGATAAGTTGGGACTGTTACTTGCTCAGGTGCTTACCAGAACAGGAGCTCACAAGGCCTTTGCACTGGACCTGTGGCAACCTTCTCCCAGCTGCCACCTCCTCCGGGGGAAAGAAGGGGTGTCTGGCCCTCTCACTGTCCATTGTCAGGCCATGTACCTTTCAGCATCCCCAAAGACGGTGCCACCATGGGCTGGATAAATGATCTCAGCAGGCTACAGGCAGTCTGTAAGCACCCGCGGTAAATGAGTTATTTAACCGGGAGGTTTGGAGTTCTTTAATGGCAACAAGGCTGATACATTCAAATCCGTCACGAACAGTTCAAAAACAACTAACAAAGCTTTTCTGAACTCCTTTTCCAAGCAGCCACATAATTAGTGTCTCCTCCTAGGGACATTTTTTGGCCCATCTCCTCTTTACTTTTGTCAGCAAACACCAAACACTATTCCTGATGCTTCTCTCATTGTGTGAGACTACATCTTTTATTGCTGCCTTAGCACCAACAAAAGTATATTAATCACATTCTGATACCTAACTTACTTTCTCCCTCTAGTTACAATTAGATGCTTCAGCTCACAAAGCAGAGATGCTGGCTTTTTTTCCACTACCACCAAGCTCTATTTTCAGATCTCACACAATCACCCTTGAACTGGAGGAAGTTATTTCTATCTCTCATTCTTGATCTAAAACAGATGGAAGTGGAATTCCAGATTTTGACTTGTGTAAGTGAAGAACAATTTAAAATAACAAAGCTCAAGGGCCAGATTACATGCAAGGAAAGCAACTGTGGGAAGCCCTTGGAGGGCATGAGATAGAAGGGAGGAACAGACAGAAGAGGCCAGATACAGTAGTCCACATGAACATAAAGTTTTCTTCACTCTGTTTTAAAACAATTATACAGTGAGATCTTTTAGTAGATGCTTAGGCGTAAGCACAAAGATAATTTTCCCGATATTACAATGCATACTAAGTGTATTTATTTGTACTAAGGCTCTTCTTTCACACTTTTCACTGTGAAAGCACAGACAAGTATATGATCACCTACTATGGGGTGACATCATTTGTGAGCTCTGACTACAAATACTGCCATTGAAGAGGACTTTCTGATAGAAAACAAAATAAAACTGGAGACATCTGAATAATAATGAACTGTTCAGATTTTAATTGCCCTTGCAATAGTTCAAAGAAGCATTGTTTTTCCACAATTTTTATTTGAGAACCACAGTACAAAATGTTTAAATTTCACCTGCTGTATAGTTATAGCATTTGATGTGAAGAAGCTTTTTCTCTAAGCTACTACTAAATCAATTCTTTGTTTCTGCAGAGAGCACAGGACTGTGAGGGCCCAAATCCAAACTAAACCTTCTACATTTTATTGGAAGTTAAGGCAGGAAACATACAGCACCATGGAAAGATGGTCCCTAAGCAGGAAAGGAGAATATTTGTTTTGTCCCACTTGTACCACATCATATTCATAAGAATGTACAATTCTGTATATTATTATGTACATAATCATGTACATAATAATATGTAATTATGTACATATATAGTATATATTATTATATATTATAGATATTATCTGTTATATATACTTGTCTACATACAATTAGGCACGTAAATATACAATTATAATTATGTGCATATTATGTACAAAAATGACATAAGCCTTTGAATATCTCAGACATGAGTAAATTACTTCTATAGAACAATTTATTTTTAATTATATTCAACAGAGTAGGGATAGACCAAAATAGCTTTATACACAAAGATGTCAAAGAAAGATATGGAATATGTGAACGAGTAACCTTTGAAATGGACCAAAATTACACAGAGTCCAGATGTACAGCTTTTTAAAACTTTCCCTTACTGTCTCCTTGAGTAAATAAATTAATCGCCATATTCAGTGTTCCTGTTAGCCATCCACACAGCACAATCCTCCCCACACTACTCTCACCAATGTGGAAAGGTACTCTATTTGTGAAGGGCAATTCCTTTTAGTTGCCTAGGGGCAATAATCATAGCATCAATTCACTTGCCAGTTTTGAAACTCATGTTTCAACTGGGAATCGGCCTAATATCACAGCTCATGACATCCCAACAGACCTTGAAAACGTCAGCTAGTAGTGAAATACTCTCTATGCTATTTTCCTTAGCAATACTGTCGTTACCAAACCAAAAACACAATACCCGTATTTTAACTTCATTCCTCTAGCACCAGGCTGGAGATTGATATTTCAGAACACAAATATTCAAGAAAAAGTAAAAAACACAGAAACATTAGGAACAAAACGCCACCTGGCCTTGAATATCTCCTTACTTTAGGATGGCGTTAATGCAGCCACCCTGTTTTCTCACAATATCCCTCAATACTGCCTTTCTCTAGAAAGAAATCTACGTGTCTCTTGAATTCATTTATGATTTTAGCTCCAAAATAGCTTCCCCATAGTTTATTCCACATGTTTATCATCCTCTCATGAAACACTCCATAGCCTGAATAGAATTGGACAAAAGTTTCCCCATCAAGCCTACATCTAGCTGTCTCTTTCTGCTTCTCCTGTGCCTTCCCTACTGAGCTGACTGAGCTACTGATGGAGTTCTCTTTTCTCTCCCCAGGGAGAAATTCATAACCAGCAGCGCTCTCTGTCTCACTTCATTAAAAATAACTATGCTGAAGTTGAAAGAAATTTTTACAAATAAATGACATGAAGCCTATCCCTTTTACACCATTAAAATACGTATTATTTCCTTCAACAATTAAATGTTTTAGAAGCGCTGATATACAAGACCAACAAAGACCAATAATACAATCCCAGAAGCTCAAGTCTCACTTACACTGAAGAAGAGTATAAACACGGCATATTCTGGCCCTTGTAATAAAGTTTGCCAGAAATGTAGTTTCACATGACTCTTCTTCATCAGTGCAAGGACATTAATACAAAATAATCCGTTTAATGTTAATAGTATTAAACTCTGCCCCAAGAAAATTAGTTCAGTCTTGAATTTATCCCACTACCTTGGCACTCAGAAGGATCATAGATCTTGTACAGTAATCTCCTGCCCACTCTGCCTATAAGGTGTTCTATGAGGGACAATGTGCTCTTCCACTCAGAGAAATGGTAGAGCCGGATACACAGTATCGCAAAGGGCCACTCTTTCACTGCATTTTCTGATACAAGCTAATTTGACTAGCTTGTTTTCACTGAAACCTCAGAATAAATCTAAGTATTAATAGCAGAAAACTGATGCAGATCCTTAGCATTCCATGTTGGAACCTGGCTGCCAATTTTGTGATGCTGCAGAACATTGGACTTCCGTGGTGGAGTCATCAGTGCGCATAGACTCACGAACAACAAGGGCTAACTCTGTGAACACCTATCATACCAAAGGAGTATCTGGCCACTCAGAACAGATGTAATATAAATTCCTTATATTTGCAGCACATCCATCCATACAGGAGCTCGTATGACTACAAGGAAACAGAAATCCTAAATTCAACCAGAGCTTGACTTCATTATTTTGACACACACTTCAGAGCAGAAATAGAAGGAACCCACATTATATTTAAATAATAAATATTAAATTAAAAAATAAAGATTAAATAAAAAGTATATTAAATTTAAAGTTTAATGTTTATTATTTAATAAACCCATATTATTTAATCACTGTAACAGTGTCTCACAGCATAGTTCACTCCATGGTAGAAGTTAACCTTCCACTTGACCTAACTGTCAAAGATTAAATTACACTGGACAAACGAAGAGAAATTGGACTTAAGATATTATTCAATCTTAGGCCTTAGGGAAAGAAAATGAAAAGAAAATTAAAAAAGAAAATCAGTTGGGTACATCTGCTTAAAGGAAAAGTGCATGAAGGAAAACTGGTGGTTTTGTGGAGCGAGAAGGCCTGAAATGCTCCTGTAGCTGATGAATGAGAAACAATTTCCCCTCTATTTTGTCACAGTATATGACATTTTCTTTAAATGCATCCCATTAAATATTGTTCTGAAAAGTCCTTCAGTTACTGAAAGGGTTTCTAAGCAGCTCAGAGCACTGGAATTTCAAACCCCATCGGAGAATTTGGTTAGAAAGACAGATGTGGCCATATTCATGAAAGCTTGTTTTCTATATACCTAATCGCCTCCAGACATTGCAGAAGTCCTATTGTGCAAGAAAGGTATAGTAATATATGCTTTGTTTGCTGCCTACAGCATGTGTTACATTCCAAGGATTAAGGATCTGTTTGGGAACAAAACACAAACCTCATGCTTTATCAATAGTTAGAGACCCAAAACTAATAACAGTACTGGACACACTTGAGAATTAATTATTTTTCTTCTGCAGAGTGAAGAAATTAATTATGTAATTTAGAAACCACAACTTGTATTTTACAGATTTTTGACTATATTACTCACTTGAAAAAAAACACCCCAAAACTGAATCCTGGATCAACATCAACAGAAGTCCACCTCAAAGGCAATAAAACTCAGGAATTAATTCCTGTTACAATCTTCACATGAAACACACTGTATTGGGTATGTGTGGCAAGGTTTTGGTAGTGGGGTACTACAGGGGTGGCTTCTGTGAGAAGGTGCGAGAAGCTTTCCCCATGTCCAATATAGTCAGTGACACCCAGCTCCAAGAAGGACCCGCTGCTGGCCAAGGCCAAGCCCATCAGTGACGGTGGTAGTGCCTCTGGGATAACGTATTTAAGTGAAAAAAATTGCAGCCAGAGCAAGACTATGTGATAGAAACAACTCTGCAGACACCAAGGTCAGTGCAGAAGGAGGGGGAGGAGGTGCTCCAGGAGCTGGAGCAGAGATTCCCCTGCAGGCCATGGAGCAGACCATGGAGAGCCAGGCTGTCCCCCTGCAGTCCATGGAGATCCACAGTGGGGCAGAGATCCACCTGCAGCCTGGGAGGTCCCCATGCCGGAGCAGGTGGATGTCCAAAGGAGGCTGTGACACCATGGAAAGCCCACATTGGAGCAGGCTCCTGCCAGGACCTGCGGACCGTGGAGAGAGGAGCCCATGCTGGAGCAGGTTTGCTGGTCGGGCTTGTGACCCCATGGGGTGACCGCAACCCCCATTTCCTGTCCCTCTGCGCCACTCGGAGGGAGGAGCTAGAGAAAATCAGGAGTGAAGTTGAGCCCGGGAATAAGGGAGGGGTAGGAGAAAGGTGTTTTAAGATTTAGGTTTTATTTCTCATTATCCTACTCTTATTTGATTGGTAATAAATTCAATTAATCATCCTGAGTTGAGCCTGTTTTTCGTGTGACCGTAACTGGCAAGTGATCTCTCCCTGTCCTTATCTCCACGCAGGAGCCTTTCCTTGCATTTTCTCTCCCCTGCCCAGCTGAGGAGGGGCAGTGACAGAGCGGATTTGGTGGGCACCTGGCATCCAGCCCGTGCCAACCGGCCACACAAACAAAAAAGCTTCTCTTTCTGATGCTCAAACTCTGTTAATGAAGAGCTTAAAAAAGAAAAAATAAGCAAAGCCTTCTGCCAAGCAGTTTTCCTAAAAAACTTTGTTAGCACAGAGCATAAAATAAAAGGTAATTCTTTCCGTTCTCTGATATTTTGAGACAATTGCTACCAACTAAATGAACACATGGATAAAGCTTGCTGTCAAAAAAACAAATTAAGTCTGAGAATTACGGATGTTTTTATGGGGAAAGGAATGATTAGCAGGTGAATTTAAGTAGATACTGCCTCATTAAGCTGTCACATTGCATTTCATTATTGTCTTTTAGTTTCTAATGAGACGAAGACACTAAATGCTGACTAAATTACCATAAAAAAAAGAAAATGCTCATAATGTTTTCATTAGCCAACGAAAATTTGCTCCTGTGACACAGAGCAGAAAAAGCAAAACTTATCTGCATGTCTTTCCTTGCTTAGTTTTTGAAGAACATAAATAAAGAATAAACAGGAATACCTTGCCACACTCACATGGTATAGTTGTTGACAGCTTAAGCAAACAAAAAGAAACAGCAAATGTTGATTATATCAACAAGTTGCTTTTCTACAAATTAAAGACAACCACCAAAGAAACACTGATACGTTTCAAAAAACAAATTGCCAATTGGAAATGTGTTTTTAGCAATTTTCCCTATTCACAAAACCAGCCACAACACAGCCTTTCTAATTTGAATGTTAGTCAGGTCTGTTTCTGCAAAATTTTGTCGGTACCTTTCAGCACCCACATAATATTTCTAAGGAGAAAGCACGGTAAATACACTGCTACTGTTTCATGAGGCAATATCTTTAATGAAAAGAGATTTTCAACTTGTATTCATAATCCTCTTCCTTTCTTATGTCATTAACCAAGAAATGACAGCTCAGTCACTGAAACTGCAAGCAAAAGTAAGCTGAGCAAACATTTAAGTTTTTGCAACTTAACTTTTGCAACTTTTAACTTATACTTAACTCTTGTTTTCCCACAGTATTGTTCCATAACCCCTTTCTTTCATTTTAATACCTCGTAATGAATTCAGATAGCTTTTCTGTTATGGGTTGTTCAGTTTGGTTGTGGTGGAAAATTCTGTATAGCTTTCGTCTATACTCCATTCCACATACAAATTTGAGGGAACAGATTGTTCCAGATGCAGTACATGACAGTTTTCTGCTGTTTTCCAGGTGAGTATTGTCTTTAAGATTTCAGTTTATTTTTACGTTTTCCTGTATATTATAGTGACTAAGCACTGAAAGGTTCATGTATCCCGTTAAAGATTAACTGGAACACCAAATTCCAGGTTTAAGGGATTAATTTAAAAATGAGATTTTAAGGAAGCTAAATTGACATAGATTAAGCAAATGTAGTGAATATGCTATGAATGCAATATTAAAAGATGCATAGAATATTTCTCTGGCAAGAATGGATCTCTCAAACCACAGATATCTTTTATTCCAATCCTTAATTACATTCAAACCTCATCATTCAGGACTGTCATTCTACACCAATCTTTTGTTGGATGTGCTACTTCGGTATCTGAAGTTGTCATAGCACTGAGCATGACTGTTAACTATACCTTCAAAACTAATATAAGCAACAAACTGCAGGTTCCCAATTATTTTCCACCAGCTTTGTCACAAGTTAAATTGCAGGGAAGTAACTTTATGCTCATTGCCTCCCACCCACACCAAAAAGCCCTGAAAAGCATGCATTAACAGAACTTTGTTCCCCATTTCTTGGTCTTAATTTCCCATCACCTTTTACTTCCCTGTACTTTTGCCAAATAGAATTCTTCTAACCCTACTCTTCAGAGAGAAAGTGTGGTTTAGTGATTACTGTAATTTTTTTTGTAGTTTCTCCACTGCAAAGTGAATGTAGTGAAAAAGAGTGTACAGCTGAGATCATCTGTCATCTGGGTTCTGCAAATAATCAACCTGTTGCCTCAAAAGCCAGAAGTTACATTTTACAAATTATTTGACACTGTGCAAGTCTGAATGACTGCAACAAAGCATAGACCTTCAGATACATTTGCCATTGAGTAGTGATGTGCTGACAACATTTTTTTTTAAACAAGGTGTAAATTTCTCAGAAGTCTTCCACGGTCAAGCTGAAGAGAAGCAAATCAGCTAGAGCGGATCCCCATGGGGCTCCAGGACACGCTGGCCTCAACAGTTACCTGTTAACACCTGCTGATCTTAGGACTTTAGGGCTGGGGAAGGGAAAAAGCCACACTAAGAAGCTCCTTCCCATTACAGCTCATTACACGCTGGATTGTGTCTAGACAGCTTGGCAAGCAGTGGGCAAAAAGAGAGAAGCAAGAAAAGTAAGACACGTCTTCAGCAAAGCACAGCTTGTCCTGCTGTTTCTTCCTCTTGTGGACAGCAAAAACTCCCAGTACACGGGAGGGACTTCAGAGACAACCCCTCCAACCACCTGGGAAGGTAGCCCCAGGATGGAATGCTCTGCTGCCACTGCCATGCCAGCCTAGCAGCCTGCGGAAACGCAGCCGTCCTGCTTGGTCCCAGCAGACCTGTCCCATGGCAGGGAGCTCAGCTTAGCACCTAGCCACAGCCTGGGAAGATTTCCCTGTTACTCTTCCAGCACTCAAGCCACCCTGTTCATCGCTATCCCATCTCTTTCACTAGGAAAGACGAAGTGTTACAGAGAGGGCTACTGAAGTTTTTTTCTTCTAGTGGTTGTTGGTTTGGTTGGTTGGGTTTTTCTGGGGGATGGGAGCAGCATCACTATTGCCTTGCATTAATAAAACCATATTCAAGCTATCAAAACAAGAAAAGTTAACTTGAATCCACTTCTCAGGCCAGTTCAGTCAATGCAAGAAACAAAACAAAGAAGAAGTAATATGTATGGTCTCAAATCGACCTTCACTTCAAGCTTTTAATTCAATTATTTTTCTGGTTGCTATACAGTTGTATGTTTAATGTCTCTAACTAAAAATAAAAGGGTGGTGAAATCCAATTTTATCTACTAAAATTCACAAAGTACATTAGAATAAAATATACTTTAGTTCAATTCAGGTCTTATGAGAAGAAACAGACAGTAATAAACATTCTTATAACAAAGAATCTTTTAAATTATGATTACAAAACCTCTCCTGATGTATAAATGCTCACTTTCTGAATTCCATCAAAGGCTATGTATACACAAAGTTGTACAGTCCTCATGGTAACAGCTAGGCCAGAAACATTTTTCTAAAATAAAATATTGGCGGCAATAAAACTCCTTCATATCTCTGTTTGAGCAAGTCCTATAGCTGATGGCCCCATTCAGCTACCAGTATCCACTCTCTCACCTTTCCCACATCCCTTGTCTCTGCTGGTTCTAGTATCAAACTAATAACAGCACGTTTAAAAAAAAATTAAATACTTAAAACTAGCTCATTTATCAGCTCATTACAACATTGTAATCAGTTTCTCTAACTTATTAGGTAGGTATAATTGACCTTGAACCTTATCTTCTTGTAAGAAATTACTCCTACTTCCTGGAAGAAATTTCTCTTGAAAGTCTGGAGCCCTATTAACTGGAAAAAAGGAATCTTATTCACTTTTTTTTTTTTTCCCCTAAATGGAAATAGCAACCAGTGTGGCAAAAGACATCCGTAAATTGCTAAAAATTTCTTCTCCTAAAGTTCTGCAATGATATCAAGTGCCAAACACTGTTTGTCTTCTGTATGTTGAATCATAATATCTCAATTACTGGAGCTGAAGGCATATCCAAAATGCCAGATGGCACTCTCCACAAATATACTTTAGTCAGGCCCTGCATTAAGATAACCACACTCATCTAAAATGAGTGAAAACTCCGGAGGCTACAGCATTTAGTCGAGACACACAAGACAAGAACTTTGTCTCTAGGTTGATGATCACATTAGTCTACAAAATGCCCCACTTCTCTCAGTCAAATGATTTCACAAGTTTACCTATGAATAAAAAGCTACTCAGCAAGACAGGAGAAATAAATGAGTTGACAAGATGACATCTCAAGTTCTGTATTTTCTTAACACTGGATGAACAGAGTAAAGAAAAAGACAAATTTGTTTAAAAAAGAAATGTAATACCAGTATTGGACAACTGTGAATAATCTCTTGCCTATGATGTGTTTCCCTGAACAACTAAGGGTGGATAACAGTTCTCTTAACAGAACAGGAAGACAACTGCTTCTTTAACCCCCTGATGACAGAAGCAAATTGTTTTGGAGCTATGGGGAGAGATCTGCCATGAATGTGCAAAACAGATCTCTCCCACTTGATGTTACACAGAGCTTCAGCACTGCAGTTTCAGTGATCACAACTATTACTCTCCTTGGCATGCTCCTTGATGATATGGAGGTTTTTTACTTCATAAAAAGTATCTAATTACTGAACTGTCCTTTTCTGTTGGAAAAAAACCCTCTCAACCTCTAAACATTATCTGTCTGTTTCTCAGTTTAATTCTTTAGCCATACCAAAACAAAAACCCCATCCACTTTTTTTAAAATTAGTTCTGACCGTAAACAAACTATTTTGGAAACCATCAATACTACACAATGAAGATCATTATTTATTTTATGGCTGTTACTATTTTCTCAAGTCTGTTTCCAAATCTCTACTTCTCAAAAATACACTCAGTGAAATCACTCAATTGAATGATTTCCTACTCAACATTAGGAATAAAGAGCCTATAATCTGGTTTTAAATTACTGAAGTCTAAAAAGCATTTCCAGCTGCAACAGTTACAGCTACAACTAGGTTTTTACTATTACACATACATAAGCTTTATCATCAAACACCCCACAAATCACATCTTACATTTACTTACATTATGTATTTATTATGTCTGTGTTCTGTATGCATGCGTATAGCCTTTTTTGGTTTCAGTTCTTATTTCCCCTTCAATAAGCACGTTTCAAGACGGAAGCGAGAGGGAGAATTAGAACAACTTTAGTGTTCACAAGAATGCCCTGAAAGCTGCACTCATCCCAGCAACCAGCAGAGCACAGAAAGTGGAAAGATATTTGTCATGTTTTTTTCCTCTGGCTTCGGCCTTTCTCTTGATATAACCAAAAAAAAGATTCTATCTGTGACAGCAAACTCCATCACAGAGATCTTTGTCCAGTAGATACTGGCCTTAAGCCAGCTGATTGATTCACACAGAAATATGAAAGTATCAAGGTATCAGTCACATTCTTTTGTGATTTGATTCATGTTATTTTTCTACATGAAAATACAGAATGAAAGCATGGAAACACAGGAAACCTCTTCCTTCATGGAAAGTTTGTAGTGGAAATTACTTTGGCTTTGGCCCTGTCTTTACCTTTCTTACATGTGAAACCCACCTGGATACGTGAGACTCTCTAAATACCCATATTTGTGGTACCTCAGGTTACACCCTCCTCGGGAAAAATAAAATATGCTTCTTAAAATGTTAATGATGATTTTTGCTAAGTAACAAGCTGAGGATATATTAAAAAGCCTCTGACGGATGTATCTTCAGATGCATTGTAAAATATTCTCCATTACCATACAAAGCAGTATTTTTTACTGATTCATTTTGCCAGAAATTGTGTATCAGAGAAAATTAGTCTGAGCCACAGCTGTCTTCAGGCTCTTCTCAGCTCCCGCATACGGCTTTTCCACACAGATTGCAATTCACCGTGATGCACAGAGCTGGAATAAGAACTTAAGTTAGTCCTAACAGGAGTAATTTGAGTAATTTTTTTACAGGGATACTTTTTGTTCTTGCTCTTGCATATATTCATTTGGCACCACAGTATTTTAAGTATGGTGATTTTTATATGATGTAGTAACACCTCTGAGTTGATTCTGAAATGTGAATAATAATTGTCTCTTCTTACAGGTCCAAAAATGAAGAAATTTGACACAAAATTATGACAGACAAGTGAGCATAAGAAAAAAAACAGTGTGTGAATCTTGTCTGTCCTCTGATAGAGCACCAGACTAACTAAGATGATTTTTGAGGAGGTCGTCAAGTAGGATGAGAATCCACATGATGCAGGGGGGATGGGGTAGAAAACGGTCATCATTGATAAAGAAGGGAGAGTCTCTAGGTCACCAGTACAAGCGCCAATATCTGTATGTGCCTGAAACATACCTTGACATCTACAATATCACCACTGCAGAATAAAAGTCAGCTGAGACTAAATAATGAAGCAATTCACAAGTCTGAAGGCCATAGAGCTTTTCTTCACCCTTTTGTAGGCAAAATTAGAGTTCCAACAAGTGTCATTGGATATGGTATTACAGAATGAGGAATAATTTCCTGCATTATACAAACACAGTAAGAGAATAACATACTTCAGAAATCATCACTTAACTGTTTCATTACTAATTTACTTCCTTCATCCTCCCTCTGATAATCTGACAAAATAATTCACACCTCTGCAAGCACAGGAAGAAGCTATATGCTAAGGAATCTCCATTCTAAAGAGCACTCTATATTAAATATTAATATGCCTTCCTTGGTATTGTACAGGGTATATAGACAGAAAGAAAGGAAACTATGACTCACATTTTCCACTCAGTTTATACAAAGGCTTTCATTAGCACATCAACAACCAAATGCCTGCAGCAAGGAGAGCATAACCTCTTCACCAGTAAATGTAAACGATATGTCCACATGCACACACACCAAGAGGGGCTGATTACACTCAGTGTAACTAGAAACTCAAATAATTCATCATATCTAAACCCAAGAAGCATATATAGTCTTAGGAGCATATTCTATCCTTGGAAGGATACTCTTGGGTTGCGTGGATTTCCACGTTTCATTCAAGCACTGCAGTAAAACAGATTTTGATAGTGGTTTTCATACTTCAGTAGCGTTTGGCTCTAGCACATTATAATGAAAATATAAATTATATTGAGCCTCACTGCAGAGCCCCAGACATTGACAAATTCAAACCTAGACTCTTCTATGCCTGCTCTGAGAGGGTTCATCTAACTGCTGATCTTCTGATTAATAAACAGATGGATGGCTATCAACCCATTGCTGTCAATTTATGAAGAGATACTTTATTTGTCTTTCAGGAAGCAATGATTTCTCAGCCTTTCTCAACTCTCACTACATCATAAAAGCACCTTTCTCTCACTAACACTACTATGTACCTGGGAAGAGGTTGTTCACCACTTCTCCCACCATATGTCTATGGACAGCACAGAGTATGAAAACCTAACTCTCAACTCTAATGAAGATATGCTGGCATAACACCAATAAAATCAGTGGTACTTCACTCTTCAGCTTTGATGTTAGGCTTACTTAAGAATAAGCAAAATTATCTCAGAAGGATAGAGGAGAAGAGAAGGGAAAAGGGATGAGCAAGATGACAGCGGTAACTCAAGGTGCTAAGCAATGGTTCTGACTTGGCTACTTGCAGCACAAGAGGCAAGCTGGTGAGCATGATGCGGCCCCACCTGCCCTGCAGGCCAGTAGGTACAGCCAGTCAGACCAAGCCAACCACTGCATCTCCATTTGTCTACATGAACATCCAACATCATTAAGCAGACATGACAGGAAGCCTCAACTGCAGCTCTCTACAACAGGTCCAGTACCTTGTCCCCCTTTGGTGATAGGACCAGAACAGCATTTGTGGTTTGGATAAGGGGTTAATCCCATGACAGTATACCACCTAACTCCCTGATTTCTTGGAGAGGGCTTGTGGAAAAGCCATAAGTAATTCTACAGAGAATGAAGTTCTGGAGTAAGACCCATATGATTGTACACTGTGTGCTCTGATGTCTCCTGAGTGATGCAAAGTATTTAATATTTATTAAGAACACATGAGAACAATTTTCATACTGAAGCATGAAGAATTTGCCTTGTGCCAACTGCCAATTAAAATCTGAAGAAGATTTTCGAAATATTCCTACTCAATGTTACTACACTTATTTGGCTCTACAGATCTTACTATTTAAAAATAACAATGAAAACAATATTCAGGAACAGTGTGTTAAAAGTTGGCAGTAACATATCAAAGCACAAAGGAAAAGAGATGGTTCACTATTTCTTCTCTGTACTGCCAAAGTACCTAACCTTTAGTGTAAGGATTGCCACTTAAACTGCTGCTACTACTACTGTTATGGCATGTAGTAGCCCAAGAACATCAGCTGGTGTTCCACATTAAAAAAAAAAGAGTTCCATTCCTTTTACTCATAAAATCAAAAGCTATTAATATGATGGGCAGGACTGCCAAAAGGGAAAGGCTCTTAGTAGAAAAACCTTCATCAACCAAGCCAGCCAAAAGCTAGAAGAGTTAGTGAATTATTCTTACACTTCCCTCATTTTCCATTTCAAAATACCCCTTTTCTTCCAGAAAAGATATTTATGTAAGGGATTATTGTTGACCATTTGCATTTGCACAATAGGTCATTTTTGAAGTGTTTCATATACTCTTGTTTACCATTTAGCAGAGGAAGAAAATAATTTTCCATGGAAAAGGAGTAGCTTTCAAGATTTAGTGCAAATCCAGAGGTTCAGGTGATTCATAAAGGATTCCTATAAAACCTTACATTTCAAATACAGCTCCTGTAGCAAATCATCAGAAATACAGAAAAAGAGTAAGAAATCCTTGTGCAAATCAGCCGTATTATTGTCTCCACTACTACTGCTGAGAACAAATAGTTCAATTATTACAGTTCAGACTATATTTAGGATAAAGTAAGCAAAAGGCATCCTGTTGAGAACACGAAAGTATCGGAAAAAAAGATGACCATACTTTCCAAGAAGAGTTAAGTATAGTGGTTGATGGAAATAGCTTTTCTTTTCCATAAGATACATCCAAGAGGTTTGTAAATTTAAGTTTTACTTGCTTACTCCTAGGTGGTGAGAAGGAAAAGAAACCAGACAGCTATCCATTAGTGGAAAGACTTTGACGTGTCTGCATGACTAATGATCACACCGATAAAAATCTGTTCCTGTAAACTTTATAATCTATGTAACACGTACCTTATCCTCAATGGAAGGGAGCAGTCCTTCAGGATGTAACACTATAATGGAAACCTCTGTCAAAAGAAATGTGGTACATAACTGAGGATCAGAAAAAAGTATTCATATCCAGTACGTATTTTACTGAACGTATACCTATGCTGCCACATAAGACTTAATATTTTTAGGGAAAAGGTAGTTTGCAGGACTCTTAAAATCATTTCAAAATCATGTTTTACTCAGACACATTATTCAGAAGCTGTTCACTGACTATATGCAGTTTCATTATAACAATTAGCTTAGTTTCCCAAGTAGAAGCATTTAATTTTTTGTTTTCCTGTTTCTGCAAATTTTGAAAGGTAGTATTGTGTCTCTCACTCACATACAACCTAATTAGGGGCGGGTGGGGGATGGGGACAGACAGTCTTTGACCATCTTAGTCTTTTACTCCAAAAAGACTAAGTTGGCACACCTCAGAAGTGCAAGATGCCAAATCTTCTTGAGGAAAAACTCAGTTCATCAGCCAAAATTCAAAGCGCAAAGAAAGCCAAGCCAACAGCTTCAGCCACTACCCACTTCTCTGAACTCCTGAGCAGTCCCCCCCTCACTAGTATCACTTCAAGGGAACAAGCCTCAAATGATAGAAGCTATCATCATAATAAAATGAAACAGTCATGCTCTTGTGCTGAGACAGATCAACTCCTCCAGATGCAAGGCACATATTATTAAATCCAAATCCTTCCTGACATAGTAAAATTAACCTCTAAGTCATTATAGCTCCAAAAATGCATACAGAACACATACACATGCTCTTCCAAAAGACCGTAGGAAATATTACTTTCAGATTCATCTAGCCCTTCCCTATGCATACACAATTTGGTCTGGTCCAAAACATGCTGCTAAAAGCAGCCATCCCCCGCTTTTGAAAGCCAGGAGGAAGGTCACAGCCTAGTCCCAGGTGCAGTGATGCTGCTCCCTGCACTGCTTACAGCTGGTCCTCCAACACCCCCAGCAGCATCTGGGCACCTCCACCTCCCTCTTCGTAATCAGCCATGCACAGCACCTGTGGCACCCATTTCCCCAGCTCACTCTGAGGGAAGGAAACCGCAGAACGCAATGCACAATCACTTCAACTCTTTTTAGGGGTAAACGGTGTAAACTACTAAAATTTTATGCTTTCAGGTAATCAACACAGAAAACAGTTCTGCTTCATCAAAATGTCAGTGTTTCACTTAGCCATACCTCACTTGATTCCCTGGGAGAGAATTAAGGTTTTCAGTAGAGAGACACTAGAAAAGGCAGTCATCTTATAGTTCAGAGACTCAGTTTTAAACACAAGAGATTTACTAAAATCACAAATAATAATGAAGAAAATAAATAAAAATCATGGCTTCCATCCAAATTAAGTTGATGCATAGATCGCTGCATCTATATCCAAAATTTGTTCATGCTCTTAATGCTGGTATTTCCCTGCCACTAGGTACATTATGGAAAACATATCCTTCACTCCAGTTTGTTCAGGGAAAACAAGGGAAATTCCATTACAACACAAAGAATTCCTTCAATAAAGATGATGAGACATACGCTGCTGGCTCTGGTTTTGGCCCTGTAAACAGGGAGACAGAATCCACACCTCAGACCTCCATAATGACCAAGTTTGAACAAATCAATAAATTTATCTTTTTCAGTTTCCCATTCCAACAGCTTCATGTTGGACACTGTTGTAACCTAATAATGTGAATCTATTGTAATTGTTGAACTTTCTCCTCCTCCAACAAATTAAAAGCACACAAATATTTCACACCCATATTCCACTTTTGGTCTATGTGTAAGCTTTGCTTACATGTATCTCCTTTTAAAGCCAGGCCACCGCATGTCAGTACCAGCAAGAATGTAAATCTTCAAACAATAAGGTATGCAGATACTTAACATGTAAGACACAGCTGACTAAACATCATAAGTGTTTTCTTCAATGTCTTTACCACCTCTGCCTACACTGAATATCAAATACTGTATAATCACAGTGCTATGACAATAACAGTTCCACAGAAGGCTTTCTGTGAGACCTACTAGTATTGTAATGCCTCCGTGAAACCTAGTATGCTACTGGCTACAAGAAGTAGTGGGTTTTTCAGAAGTATGCTCTGTGTGCATGTGTGTATTTGCACATGTAATTGTCTGAATGTGTACATGTGTATAGACGTGTATTTGGCCATCCTGCATCAATATGAAGTCTTCAAAGAGATAAATTTTAATCATCATTGAACATTTTAAAATAGATTTTAAAGGACTTAACATTGCATAAATGCCAGGAGATACTTCTTATTCTCAAATTACAGCACAGGTTGGATCTTCAAAAGAGCCTAAGGGTCTAATGTACATGGTCGAGATACAGGAGCTAGCTCTAAGTGAACCCATAGCAGGTGTAAGACTCAATATAGCCCCGTTGGCATGGAGCTCTGCACTTCTCAGCAGGGTAAATTATCACGCATAGAGCTCCATACTGAAGCTGCTGAACTGCCTTTGTGTTTGACTACAATGAGCTTCTCTCAAGCTGAGCAAAAACTCAGTGCAAACAGAATCAGATCAATGCTAAAGCTTCTGAATATCCAGTATCAGGCATCTGGAAACATCTTTTGCTGTTGCTGAACTTCATGCAGAATTGCTACTTAGCAACTACAAAGCCCATTCAATCAGGAACGAGAACTTATGATTGTGGGGATTAGCCTTACATTTCAGTTTGCTTTAAATATAACACAGGCTTCAGCTATCTTCCAAGCCTGATCATTAGCAGGGTTCTTCTCAGACCCTACTTGCTTATCATGTATGGAACTCGCCTTCTTTCCAGACTCTGGAGTTAACTGAATCACTTTGTTAGTATCACTGAGCAGGGAGAATACCTCTACTGTTATGACACGTTTTTAGCTCTCGGTTACTGAATAAAAATGTATTGAATCAACAACTGCATATGGACAAATTTTTCCTGAGAAAAATCTGGACCCATGCCAAATGCAAAGTCACGTCTTCAAGAACAAAGCCTGAGGGTCAGTGTTGTGACTGGGGAACCTTATCATATACAGCTATGAGTTTGAAGAGGCCTCCATGGTTGTGGTTACTAACCAAGCAGAGGAGGATCTGCAGATGCTGCAGCTGAAGCAACTGTAGCTTACAGATATAGTGAGGTAATGCTTGTACTTCATATAACATGAGTTAGATCATTACTGAAAATTAAGTGGTTAGTGCTAGTATCAATTTTAAAATGTGAATCTGACAATTTGGAAAGGGTTCAGAGAACAGCTAAGTAGTATTATTCAGGACTTGGAAATCTGCCTTAGAGTGAAAAACTTAAGCACTTAATCTATTTATTTTATCAAAGAGAAGGTTAAGATGTGACCTGATTATGGTTTATTAGTAGCTACACATGAACAGACTCCTCAGATTAGACAACCATTTACCTTAGCAGAGAAATGCATGGCTAGGTCCAAGAGCTGGAAACAAGGTGAAGGTATAAATTTTTAAGTTAAATAAATTAACCTTTATGACAACCTCTGAAAAGGTAAGACAAAGATTTTTCTTTATTTTGTGGTACATTTAGTCATAAAGCATTGTCTCAATACTTATTTACCAGATGAAACTATATGGGCTTTTATCAGAAGCAAAGAACCATCCTTACCACCTAAGGACATACACAGCCTTCACATTATGGTGGCCTTTTCACTTCAGGCTGCAAATCGATCAACACAAGCTAGTCGGCAATTACACAGCAGTAAGGAGCCGTCAAAGAAAGAATGCAACTACATTACCTCAGTTAAATTCTCTCTAAAATCAATTCCACTTTGAAGCACTGACACACAGATGGGGATACGCAAACCTGCCTGTGCACCTACACACACATGCACACACTCACACAAAAGCTCCAACAAAAACGAAGATTTTTGTTTCCAGTCTGGAAACATTTTTTACAATAAACTCTGCTCGCTATGAAACTCCCTGGCCTAAAGAACAATTAAAGAGAGATATGAAATGTGAACAGCAAGATCCCTAACATTTAAAGGCCCTGTCACCTTTCCTTTCTATCGGCAGTATCAATCTAACACAATGATCACAAGGTAACACAAACCAGTGTGACATTTCAGGACGCTGCACATTACAGTTTCTCTGTATTAGAGAATTGCTTTCATTAGAGTAGCAGCAAGAAAAACTAATTCGCTTTGGAACTCTTCTGCATCACTACGATCTGCTTTGACAAAATAGCTCAATCTTCCAGTGAACTCCCATTCCCCACCCAGAACAACTGCCAAGGAGAATACCAGAAGGCAACAAATAGCATAATGCATTAAAAAAATACAGCCAATGTAATTACTTTTGAGCTGATTCTTATGCTAAAAACACACAGGGGAGTCTAAAGAAATGCTGTCAACATGTTCTGAAACGTGAGATCCTGCTTGGCCCTGTTTGGCTCTTTAGAATACAGTGGGGTTTTTTATGCTTGGACACTGTAAAAATGATGCATAGAACTAACATTTTAAATCACATTTGGTAAAACATGATTTATATATCTCTGTACAGCATTCAGTATTTCCTTTATTTTTTTTTCTTTCGCAAAACAATGAAAATTCAAGAGAGCATTAGATTGCAACCGAAAAGTCAAAATTGAGTTGAGAAGTCAGTTTAAAACCTGCAAGTGAGGAAGCAAATCAGCTGGCAGTCTTAAGAGGCAACAAAATAATGGAATAAAAATGCTGTGATCTTCAAGGATACAATCATTCAATCCAGAGAATAACCATGACACAATGTACATCTCTTCAAGGGTAAGAAATTTTAAAAGATGGTAGGAAAGCATGAGACCTAACATCTTATTGTGTCTTTATACTTACAGATATATACAGTACAGAGTTGGGACCTTTAGAGAGAACAATCAAAGGACTATAATATTTTATGCTATTTACTCCTTAGCTAATTACGGTTCATGAGAAAAATCCAAGAAGCAGGAGGAATTTGGTGTTCGTGAAGCACTAGATAATGTTGGTGACACAGAGGTCAGCAGAAGCTGATGAGAACTTACATGGTAAAAACATAGGGAAGCATTCTACATCTATGACATCTTTTTTTTTCTACACAGGTGGAATGTGCCTGTAATTAAACCCTTCCACAGGCTACACCATGTTGGTTTTGGATTTTGGTTTGTTCTTGGCTCTTGCATCTCCTGAAACTATAGCTCTGATTCAGCTTCATGACTGTCTCAGTTGCCCCATGCCTCCAGGAAATTGGGGTAAGCCAGTGACAGTATGTTCCCAATATGATCCATGGTTGTTGCAGAAGTTCTCTCTGCTGTTCTCCTCTTTTCCACAGACATACAATAATCTCCCAAAAAGGTATAGAGAAGGTGGTTCACTGGGATTTTCCTGTTTCACAAGATTAAAATCCTTTTTCCTCTTTCCATCTACCAAGTTATCTGACCAAGCCACAAAACCTTTTTAGGACTTACAGTAGAAAACTTGGGTATTTTTTAAACTTTATTTCTGATACTGATTTGTTGGAATGGGGATAGTATATCTTTCCATATAATCTATACATAACCATAGGCAGAAAGACAGACTAAACTTTAGCCATTTCATTACCAAGAAAACTGATTTTTCCATAATGTATGGCTGTATTCGGTTGTTATTACTAGACATATAAGCTCACTGAAGAGGTATGACAAAAAGTATAGGGAATTTACTCTCAGTGACGCAGCAAATTGAAAAAAGACAGACAATAAAATATAGTAACAAAATAAATAAAACAAAATTAATTAAAACAAAGAAAATATCAATATAATTATATAATAATATAACATGCATAACAAAATAAAAATAATAAATACAAAAACAAAAAAATAACCACCCAGCATGAAGTAATGACGTGGACACAATCTTTGCACAAGCCCATCTTCAGCAGTTTAAGGCAGATGATTGAGTAGTGGGAGTAGACTCGTACACTCCCCTCCTACTGATCCTATGGTGGGAACAGTAACCTCCAAGAAATTAGGCAGCTTGAAAGGTAGTTTTAATTATTGTCTCCACACATGCCAGAGACATCCCTTGTTATCATCCAAGGGAGCATCATCCCTACAAAAGCACAATTGAGACAGAAGTTGCATCATAATTTTAAGTAAAATGTAGCATTAACTTCACAACAATAATTAAAAGTGGGTCTAAAATACCTTAAATTACTGTTCTTTTACTATCAGCTGTGCAAGATTTAAAAAAAAAAAAAGACTGAGATTTGAGTGTACAGTAAGTACTTTCAAGGATGTCTGAAGCACAGTTCTTGCTACAGCAACAAAGTTCATAGCATATGCTTGCCCCTCTGACCTCATTCACCCTAAAGAAGTATTTGCTTCACTGCATTCCCTTTATTACATGATTTCAGTTCCCCTGCTGTTCTCATCTAGCTGTTTACCAGCTTGTGACTACATGTGCACTACTCAGGAGTCACAAAATGTGCACGGCTCTGTGACGCTCTTTCCTTTGCACCTTCTCTGCCTGCCAGAAGGTGATGTAGCACATTGCAGCTCAGACAGTAGGATTTTATGGAGAATTATACACCATCATTAACGGTGTATGAAAAAATATCTTCTCGTCTCCAAAACTGTGATGTGCCTCGCTCAATAAATTAAAAATGACAGGTCTTTCACTTTACTAACAGGCCTGCCATGTGAGACAGTGCCCCTATGAATCTGAGTTTAACTTCACAATGTTTGTGTTGTTGCTGCTTTTGGAGTTGCAGTAGGATTACTGATAGTATGATTAAGCATCTTCATTTATAACAGTCACAGAAGAAAGATATATAAATTAATGAAGTGTACTAATTTTTTTAAGAACCTCTCAAAGATAGCATCATGATGACAGGTGATGATTTGCTTACTGCATTTTGCATTCAGATCTCAGATTTGTGTGAAAGAGACATGAAATCTATCAGGTTGACAATGATCTAACTGCTTCACCTTTGTTTTAGCAGAGACATAAAATATTCCATCTTTCTCATGCATTAGTTCTGTACAGAAAGTGAGAACTGAAGTTACATGTCATATAAGTGACTATTTAATAGAAGAATAAAAATCTCAATTTTCTATCCTTTCTTACTTTCTATTTTACTGTGAAGACATATTAAAATTGTGCCTTGGGTTGAAAGGTAGTTACAGTGGAAAACAAAGAGCATAATTAGTAATAAAAATAGTTACGCATACCCTGTTTCTAGAATGCTAAAGCAAGAGAGTTATTTCATATTACTCATCTTTGGATAACTCCGTTTGCATGATCTACCTCTGCATTGGGCACTATGTTCCACTGCAACACGTTTTCCTGACAGGCATCCAGTCATAAAAATATGACACTTGAAATAGAGAGGTACCATTTCCCTTAAAAGTGATAAGCTCCAACATTTAACCATCTTTTTTTATGCTTTTAGTTTTCCCCCTGACTTTAACTGTCACTAGCTCTTCTTCCTTTCATGTCTACAAAAACAGCACCAAGTACACAACATCTTTCTTTCAGAAAAGATACTTAGAATTATTAAGTTATAAACTTATCTTTTTTTGATAGGGTAAATCTTTTTCATTTAGCAAAAGTCATATGCATATGTGAGAACACAGGAAAGATGTTTCAATGTGTTTATTGATTGTATGATGTTCAATACTCCATCAAACTAAGATGTCTAAACCAGTTATGCTTAGAAAGCATAGTAAAGTATCACTCAGAACCACACACACCCCCCTGTTATATAGGCTGCCTTCCACTGAATCAGAAACTAATGTACTAACCAAAAAAAAATATTTAGAAATGCCATACCACTGGAAAGTTGATCCAATAACATCTCTGATGGAAGAATTGAGCAGTACTTTGATATTCTGTCTTTAAATACTTTCAGGTTAACCATGACTGCGCTCCACTAGCAGAGCATATTCATACTCCAGACTGCACTAAGATTTGGTGGAGAGAACTGCCAAAATAAACTGAATTGTCAACTACTCTCACGCTGCCTATTTAGGTCTCTTATGAATGCTAAAGCAAGGTCTACTTGAACTTGTCTTTACTTTTATCTGCATACATCTTAAACTTTTTAAGATCTTACCAGGAATCTTCAAAGAAAGATACAATATCTAAGACATTTTTATTCTCTACTTCCTGGAAGAAATAAAAAACCAAAACAACAGCCTATTTGTAAAGGGCCCTACTGCGGGGATACTGCTGTCCTTTTTAGCTTTGATACTTGATGATCTATGACCCCTTGCTTATCTCTGTCTAGCAAGGGCCAAAAGGGGACAATAAGATTGCCTGTATTGACCTCCAAATGCTCGTAACACTTTGCAACGCTCATCGTGACTGAATCTCATGCTTCAGGGCTTCAGTCAGATGTTGGAGAGGTCAGGAACAGATGCTGTTCTGCAGTTCACTGTATCCAGGGAGACCTTCCCATGGACCATCAGAGACCAGCCACAGGTTCAAAGCAGATACACGATGAAGCAACCCACTGTTCAAAAACTGCAACAGGAATCCATCTTTGAGATACCTGACTGATATGTGACCAGTTCACACGCTGAAGGCATCACAGATCCACCAGCTCATTCAAATACAAAAAAGAATTCCCCTGTGTTAGATGAGCAAGGGCCTTTGGTTTGTTTCCTTATTCCCCTCTCCAGTACAGATCGCAGGCTTTCCCTGGGGCCACTGGGATATATTTTATACAACCTGGACAATACGAAAGGCTCAGATATTTACCAACACATTTGTCTCTCTTGCTTACTGCTTATGGCATGCAGTCTCCTGAGGAGTAAAATGTTTTCATTACAGTCTCTGGGTAAAATGTATTGCCTGAGGTATACAGGAGGAGGTCAGCATAGGCTATCTAGAGGTCCCTTCCTGGCCTTTCTATGAAACTTTGATATGAACTACCATTTTTTTGAAGGGACTAATTCAAACATTGCAGAAAATGAAGCACTTCACTACAATAATCTCCTGATGTTTACCTTATTAGTACCACGTATGTGTACCTATACATGTATGTACATATGGATCTGTATATACATTGATATACAGTTGTTTGCTCACACGCATTAACATACAAATGTAACTAAACAGCAAACACAACAATCTTTTTTTTTAATGTATTCGTTTTCTTGTTCCTGGACCACCTTAACCCAAAGGACAAACATGAAGTAAATTGCCTGTGGGTTTGCTCTCAAACAGCTCTCTGTGCTGGACAGGAGGGTGAGACCATGAATCATTCACTGGTCATCCACTCATACCGAAACAATAATAGACAGTCTGAGAACAGCGTCCAGCACCATCGCTAGAGTTCAGGAACTGTGTTCCTATTACAGGCCCCTGTTTTAAGAGGTTTTAAAAAATGGCATTAAGTGCACTTGCTCTAGGCCAAATTTGGGGTTGAAAGGAACCAATTCAGAAGGCAACATACTGAACAAATTAACTCTCTTCCAGTATTCTACTTAACCATTTTATTTAATGTGAACATTGAAAATTGAAAAGTCAGCTAGCGAGGTTTGTTTATTCTGAGCTTGCAACTTAAAGGGAAGGGTCAATTACAGAACCGTAAGCAAGAAAATATGTGCATGTATGAAATGGTTCTTAATATCTTAAAACTATTATTTTTAAGTGGTCCTTTCAAAGCATCATCACTGAATACTTCTTGCCATTAGATTTTGAATAACTTGGTAACTGATTTGTATACATGGTTTCCTTGCTCAGGAGGTAAAAATATCTATATTTTTACCAAGCTTGTGTGAAGCCTGCTCTACAGAATAAAAAGTAGACAAGACAGTTAAGATGGCTCTTTCAAAGACAAAGAAAAGAAATGAGTCATTTGCACTAACAAAGTACAAAACAGGGAGGATGAAAACAGGTCACAGTATACAATCCCAGTACATTGTTTGTGGAACCTTAAACTGATTTTTTTTCTCTTTGCACTCTCCATATCCACAAACCTATTACTAGTAGCATGTTTAAAAAATTAAGAATTCAGACTGTATTCATCTCAGAGGACTGAGGTTTTGTCATCTCCTCTTTATTATTTTCAGACCTTTTTCTTTGTATTTATGAGTACATGTAACACTAAACAGTCCAAGTTT
The DNA here is from genome assembly GCF_030867145.1 of Opisthocomus hoazin. Classification (NCBI taxonomy): domain Eukaryota; kingdom Metazoa; phylum Chordata; class Aves; order Opisthocomiformes; family Opisthocomidae; genus Opisthocomus; species Opisthocomus hoazin. The sequence goes on along the minus strand of NC_134418.1, from coordinate 55,911,407 downwards.
CAGGTTTCAGGTCTTGATCTGCAAGATAAAATTCACCAGTTAACAGCAATTTTACATAGGTATTTCCAGGAGCAGATCCTTCTTATTGATCTTGCTTTCAGTCAACAACAGCACTTGTTGTTAAGAAATTGTAACAGCAACACTCAACAGAATTAATGAAAGTTACATACAAATAGTATATAACAATACCACTGGACAGTTATTCCGAGAGTAATGTCAATGTGAAGACTTCATATCATTGCATACGACACTATCACTGTATTCTCTATTACACTTTGGTAAGCATATTTACAGTCACTGTGCTAAACATTACATAACAAGAAAATCCTTTTAGCCCTTGTTTGCAATCTATACTTCACTCAGACATCTTAAAATCACAAAAGCCATCCACACAGAGATTTAAAAATCATTACCTTAGAATACTTGTTTAATAGAAAGTGATGGCTTAAATGCTACAATATGTTCCTTGAATATCTTCACATTAAATGGTAATTGAACAAAAAGCTGCCTGGCCCTCTTCAAGGGCAAGTCCCACAAAGCTCCTCATTATCGTAATTTCCAATTTGGAAGCCAAACTAAATAACAAGAAGTAATTTGCCAATTAGAACTTCCTGCTCTTTTTCCCTTTATTCCTTAAACACCATTCAGGGGCTGAACCAGTCAAACACTTTTAGCTTCAAAACTGCAAGTGAAAGAATTTAATTTGTGTCTCTCCACAGTGAACCTGTCAAGAGGCAGCAGTGATGCATACCATGTCCCAACATAACAGTTGCCCTTAAATACAGAGTTCTCCATGTCCTTGCTCTGCCAGGGTTTCTTTTACTCATTTCCTTCATCTTGCTGCCCTTAAAATATACACACACACTTTTCCAAACTTTAAGACTTCTCATCAATGATTTCTGACATCTGGAAATGTCCCACAAACAAAAACTGTCTTTTGTGTTTGAGAAGCTTTTAGAAAGTAAGAGGCACTTAATGATAAAACCAACACAAAAGAGCGCTCAGAAGAAACAAGGTTCCATTCAGCCAATGAAAGCCACAGAGCCCAGATCATTCCAGAGAGATTTACAGCTTCAAGAATAAGACCATGTATGAATTCTGTTATATGCCATCCTGGGAATTCAAGTCCTGATCAAAAATAATGATTGGTTTAATTTTCAGAAGTTCATTTGAAATGCCTACATGCAAGGCCAAGTGCACCCTCAGACTAGGACTTAGGGTACACTAGCTTCCTGCCACATAGGGTTTCAGCTGTCCTGCAAGCCTTTTTTTTTGTTTGCTTTTCTTTTTCCTGACAAAAGTGGTCAGTGAGCTCATGTGCCTTAATTTCAAAGGAGGCAGCAGGAGATGAGTGTAAATGGAAAATGCTTTAACAGACCTAAGCTAGAAACTCTACCACCATAGTGCTAGCTCAGGTATCACAGCAGTCCTGTCATGATGGCAGGTCAGGGAGAGGAACTAATTAATTAAGCACCATGCTAACATAACTACAGTCCTTTCAGTAGGTAAGCAAGCTCTTTGATAGTTCACTGCCACCTCTTTGTGTTATACCGCATTATGCCATGCAGAAAAAGTCTAAACCTTGGAAAATATTTAACAGCAACAATTACTTTTGAGGTCAATAAGTATATTAGGCTGGAGATGCTTCACAATTGGGAAATCACGTTAGTTCCATTTTAATCCACATCTACCACCATTTCAACTTCCAGTCACTGGCAGGGAATCAAAAGCTGGGCAAAATTCACAGGTATGATAATGTATGTGACGTGACATTAACCACTCAAATTTGCCCAGGGTTGTGATAGACAGCATATCACTGATGACATAAAAATCCAACTGAGTGTTTTCCTAAAGGAAGAACTAGCTTGGCGAATTCCACAGATGTGTTCATACACACCAGATCATACTAGAAGATCATAACAAAGCACGATGATTTTCGATGCCCTGAAACTGCATTCAAATTAAAGTGAGCATAAATTCATGGACTGGTTGTAAAGCAATTTGAGACAATTAAAAAAGGCATTTTCTTAGGTAACTGAAAATACTGTATTGCTCGGAAAGTCTGCCAACATGAATGTTTGCTAATTTGTAAATCTACTTTTTAAGAAGTACAGAAATATTAAAAAAGAACAGTCAATCTAGAACATGGATATCTCCAGGTTTTATATGCTCAGGGTAACATAAATGCTAGATACTAAAAAAAAAAAAATGATTCTTGGAGTACTTGTGTCTCTATACTTTAGCCTTCAATAAAAATCAGTGTGATTATTTGTTCAAAGGAAGGTATTTAGTCTTTTTCTTTTATTTTTTTATAGAAGGTTTTCTGTTCACCTTTTAGATCAGCAGCTTGATCTAAACAGAGTTCAGTATTTCCTGCAACAGTCTTCTATATGAGAAGAACAAAACAAAGGATCTGACAGTGTTCAGATTAAACTGTCTTTTGAGGAATCAGGGCTCTGAGATCAGAACATCACATTACCACAATAGATCCCAGGAGAAAAAAAGTGCGCTATTTTGAAAGCAATAAAAAAATTTCTAACTTTTAAATTTGTGATTTTTTAACTGTAAGCTCTTAAGGCACTTCCACAATTTCCAGGTCCATTACATTGACTATTTAAACATTTCTCTTGCTCAGCTGTTTCTGGCTAAACTCTGCCTTATTAAGCTGAAAATTTTCAAAATCTAAAAATGCAAGGATATGCTTGCTCATACACTCTGTGCGAATAACATGGGACAGACTGTTCAGAACGAGTCTCTTTCTGGCCTTTCTGATGCTGTCTGTGCAGCTATTTTGTGGCTTAAGTGGAAGGCAAGATTTGAAGAAGACTGCAACAAACAGAAATCAATCAAATCTAATCTAATTTATACCATACAGCTTGAGTAGCTGGACTGGGTTTGAGAGAGATAGTAGCAGATAATATTTCTTGTTATAAATGATGCAGAAAAAACACAGTAGGACATACACGTAGATGGTATGTTTCCTGGTTAAAAAGGTCCATAAGGAGTAATAACAAAAATGCAAACCTAAGGGACTCATGAAACTGAGTGCACAGCAGGAATTGTGTCTAAAATCGATACATCTAAGCCAGGTTTTAATCAGACAGCACTGAGGTAATGATTGCTCAACCTGGGCAAAAAATCTCCACGGCAAGTATGTGCCTGACTGTTGTCGAGTCAAAGACTTCAAATTTGACTCAGTTACACACCTGAACAAAGTATATCCTACTTACGCTGAAGTACCAGCAGACTGCTATTTGAGAAGCTTTCCTAGTCTGCCCAAATTGCAAAAGAAAAAATGGAAGACGTGAGAGAGAACAAACACCTCCATATACTGTTTAACCCAACATCACTAAGCAAGAATGGACTTAAAGGCAAAGAAGGTGCCTTAATAGCCCTAGGCCTTGATCATTTCACCACTGAAGCCCGCTCCAGCCTGGAAACCTGCTGTTCTGTAGGCACATGCAGCTTGTCTGACCAAGCAGATTTTCCAGTTTTTAACACTGAGCATGAAGTTCAGCACTTCTGCGGCACAGTCCAGTCAAAACATTCCTTCCTTCATTACCCTCACAGAGTACAGCAGGAACGTGGATAATATACTACTGCCAAGCAATTATATCTAACATACAAGTATTTGCTATTTATAATAAAATCTGAAATAGAGGTACTGTGAGCCACTAGATAAAAGCTTTGTAATAAAGCACTACAACAGTTCAAAATAATTGCATCTTGGTTAGTCAAATTCTACAGTCACTCTGCTGGCAAGAGGCAAAACCAGAAAAGGAAGAAAAAGAAACAAAAAAAAAGTAATGCTTGAACAACAGCATTTAAGTAGTCTACTAAATGATAAAATATCATGAAATCACATCCATTTAATTATATTTTATATACATCAGAATATAAATTGCAGTCTCATTTCTTTATGAATTCTGGTGGGAAAGATGAAATATGGCCTCTGGTCATCTCAAACTAGAGACTAAGAAGAAAAGCTGTGAAAAACAAAGATTCATTCATAAACTATCAAGATAATATAAGTATATACTTCAAGATCAATCTTGCTGCGGATACGCTGAAAATTGGCTTATTCCAGTACAGTTCTAAAACTAAAAAAAATTTATAGGCTTCTTGAATTTCGAAATTCTTTGGCAGTTCTCTTCAACTCAGTTAATCAAGTAATACCTCCTAAGGGTTCTTCTGAGACAACTAAAAATCCCATTTTGATAGTAGTTAAGGAATTATGACCCAGTCTTTATGCATGGGGTAAGACCCAGGAGTGAATCCATGAAACAGTACTTTGTTTGGCAAAAAGATAAATATATGTACTTGAAGAAACATCTTTGCAACTTTCCGATTTATCTTAACAGCATGCATCAGAAATAATTTAGTTAAAAAAGAGAATGAGCGGGGGAAATTGAATTGAAAGCTTAAAAAAGAAATAACTTTTGTATGTCTACATTAAACCTCAATAGTGCGACCTTCGCAGTACGCTGAACTCATGAGCAAATATATAAATGTTTATATTAATATTCACTAGAAACAGTATACTATTATACAGTACATATTACACCCAGAGATCTCAAAGCACATTACCAACCATGGCAATAGCCCAGTTCCATGTGACCCAGGCATTACTACACCGATTTTCAGCGTAGGCAAAATTAAGACAACACTGATTCTTCTGTTTCCTTCCTAAAGAAAAGCAATTCACTACGGCTTCATGTTCCAAAAAAAGTTTGCCGAGAGGCATATGAAGGGCAGCAGTGGTCAAAGTCCCTTGAAGCAGATTACTATATTACTTCAGTAACAGCTATTTAATAAGCCACATGCTGTTCAACTTCTTAACAGATATCATTAGTCTCCCTTTCAAATGACTTCACTGCCACATAATCCAGCATCATTCAAAATACTTTGTCATTTTCCTATCAGACAGCTACGGATTAGTGAGACAGCACCCAAAGCTGTTCATAGCAACTTAGTCATCAACTAATTCAGTTTTTGAATGGAATTCTGTCAGGCTGTGAAATCTTTCTTACCTACAGAAACACAGGGAAGTTTTTAAAAACCAAACACATTTTAATCTTTGGCTGGTGTAAATACATAGTGATAATCCGGGTCCAGAAAAGGGCTGGGAGACCAGTTAAGAGCACATTCAAAATACCGTAGCAATGAAGTTATAAAATTAAACAAACATTAGGACACCATGCTATCCCATCTGAACTGGTTTACACCGCCAAGGGGCGAGGCCATGTTTTCTCAAAGCTTGTCCTAAACCATGAGCCAGTCTGTCCCTCCTCCCACATTTGGACAAAATGGAGGAATCTGAAGCAGAATGTGGCCACCAATGCACTGCCTCCCTTTGCTGAAGCCTCACAGAAACATCTCTCTGGGTGGCCCATATGCACTGATCTTCATTTCTGCGGATGGTGCATACCAGGAAAGCTCGTGAGAGGAAACGGGAGGAAGAAGGTTGCTACAAAATGGCTTTTCGTGACTACTGTTCATTGCTGGTATCGAAGCTATACCTGCAGTGTGTGAACAGGGAAAACTGCTCACAAACAGGCAGTCTCTGTCACACTAGTTCAGCCTTTTAGTTTTTACACAGAATATACAGCCAACTGTAATATTTTATTGTATCAATTAAAAACATTCTCTGGAAAACTCGTAATACGGTGTATAAATATTAAAAATGCATAGCAATACATTTATACATACAGTGATACTCACTCTTTGCTGCCCCTTACTGTGTCAGATTATTTGGCGGTCCAGTTCCTCAAGAACACCTGTTAGCCTCACAAAAACTACCATCATAACAGGCAGTGTGCTGGCAGCCTGAGCAGGAGACCGGTGGCTGGCATGAGGAGTGAATTGCCCTCAGAGCCCTGAAAAGTGTTGTTCTGCAACCTGGCTCAGGCAGATTGGAAGAAGCTGTCTGCATTAAACCTGTGCTGCCAATAAACGTCCCTGCTCAGTAAAAGTGATTAAGCAAATACTTAAACATAGCTCTGCTCAAGGAATCACACAAGCACAAGGTAAATGGCTACTGACTTCAGTAAACTTCAGCACGGGTTCAGGTCCTATAGTATCTCTTTTTTCTTCAATTTCAGTAAAGCCAAAGACATACTATTTGAACAGATAGGGGCAGATGTTCCCAGATGTTCTTAGTCATATTCACATCTGCCTGTTAAGTCCCACCATCTGTGCCATTTTGCACAGTAAAACTAGAACTGTCACTGACTCCTGATGCTGCTTGCAGCTCCCACATCTTCATCAATTCACTTTGTTTAATACAAAGACAGTGACAAGCTGATGAGATGGGATCTTCAGGATATTTCTTTTAGGAGCCGTGGAAAGCAGAAGATGTTTTAATGTTACCACAAACATTCCAATATAAATATTGCCAGGTACAATATTGGAGCATCTATGACTCAAGACCAGATTCTGCTGGTGGTTAACACTGTATTTGGAGAACAGTCTTAACTTAGTACTGTACTAAGTCATATTCAGCCAACATTTTTAAAGCAATTAGGTATTCAGCATCTAATTAGGAAATATTTTATAAGGTAAGCTATTTTCTTCCACATATGATGCTTCTCTCCATTTAGTATTTATAGTGGTCCATGCTTTGAACCACATTTGTTTTATAATATATAACATGTTCACTATAAAGCATAATTATCACATATGTAACACTGGTTGCATAATACTTATTTGTAATTAAGAAATAATTTTAATAAAGAACTTGGGGGAAAATTCATTAGTCTCACTGTTTGTTTTGGTAATATCCTAGACACGATGTTCCACTGGGTTAACAGTTAAATCAGTTGGTACTCCTCGAACTTCACTGACTTCACATTATACACTTAAGAGCAGAACAAAGAACCCCACTAGCTTCAGTAATACAGGAATTAATAATTGTAGCAAATACATAGGAGACAAGATCAAATATAATTTTGATATAATTTATAACCCACCAATATTACCATTAAAATATTTAAGCAACTAGTTTTAAATGCTGCAATTTAGTAAATCATTTAATTCTCAATGAAGTATTTCCATCTCCTGCTGTACATCAGTACGTTGAATAATACAGTTGTCAGAATTTGAAACATTTAATCACAGTGAAGAAACTAAATTACATGACTGCTTCAGAACTCAACACTAAAAACTGAGTCATTTGCAACTGCTACTTCACCTGAAATACTATTTTTAAAGCCCTCATACATACAGATGTATTTATGCAGGTATTTATCAATGGCTTCTCTGCAGAATCTATGGACTGAGAATGACGGTGCCTCAGTATTTATGCTCAATTGGTCTACAAAAAATGAAAGGTCACCCAGAAAAATGCAGCATCCATCAAGAAGCAGAAATGTTTGCATTTGAAGGAATATCCAACATGCCTCATTAGGGTCTGAAAATTTACTCTACCACTACATCTAGAGCAAGATGACAATAATCTTGAAATAACCCTTCAGCAGTTTGGTGATGGTACCACTGAATCTGAAACTCTGCAACGTACAGACCTTCAATTGCACAAGCACATAGCCTGCCCCAGCTACCTGATAAGTAGTTCCAGCATGGCAGGTCAGGATACAAGGCTGTCTACCCATCCTCCACAGCAGGCTAACGCAGTCGTCCTCCATCAACACGAGGAACTGCTGTTGTTGCTTGTCTTGTCTGTGACTCTTATCTAAACACCCATCACTAAGTAGTGAATCCACAAAGACTACTGGATACAGCTAAACAAGGAAAAGCTCACAGAATGGATTTTCATTACCAATGAAAATGGAAAAAAAAAACTAGCACTAGAACAATTTAAACAAGATTGGACAGTATGTACTTAGAGAACCATCCTGCCTGAGAAAGACAACACACAGGATAAACTTCTGAGGCTTTTCTGGTCTTTTATTCCTATGATCCCCAAACAGAAATGAATATACTATGATGACATTTAATAAAAACCTAAGACCACATTTTGCAGTTTTGATGATGCTATCAGAGGCAACAGGCTGGGCAAGTCACAACAAAAGGCGGTAATACTTGTAAAATTGAAAATTTCCCTGAGAAGTTCAGCAGCAAAAATTTTTACTCAAAGTTAAATTAAACAAAGGGGGGGGGGGGGACGACAGGCAAAAATAATTAGAATTTGCACTAAGAAAAGATAAAAGACCCCCAAGTAATTTGTTAAGTTGTTCTGAGACAACTGGCCTGTTTGGTTTTCTGTTTTTTCAGACTAGAAGTACCGAGGCATTCTAAAGAAAAGGTAAGTTTGCCTGTACAGCATGTCTGACCTCCCCATCTAACCCTTAACCTACTGGGAAAAAGCATATTCCAAACCCCCATTTATCACTTCTGTTAACTGTCATAAATTACTTTCAGTGCTATAAAACAACAGGTTATAATGCAGTAAAATATTAGAACTCCAGAAAATTTATTCAGGCTTACGTATCAATTTTAACAGCCTACCACCCCACCAAATTTGCTTATTCTAAGAGCTGGTTTCAACAGCTGTAATTCACAAGTGAGGTGCCCTTGGTGCAGAGAAAAGCAAAGCAGAATTTGGTAGTAAAGCTTGATCCTACATGAGTAATATCATAAAGACTAACAGACTATATCTAAACAAATCATTCCATTGACCCTGCCTGCTCTTCTGAACTCAGCTATTTCATGCGGTTATTGTAGCTTTATTGACATATTTTCAAACACATGCTGAAGTACAAAAAGACTGTATATATAAACTCCAGATTTAAACTCTACTCTTAGCTGTCCTTTCCATACCCAGAGTAACTCCACTGGTTTTCCTCTAAGTGATCCTGGAACTGAATAATAATTAGAGTGCTAATTCTGGATGTGTTCAACCAAGCTACATTAGTCTAATGTTTTATAGCATAGTATTAGTTTTGTTCACAAAATGCATTCATAATACCCTGAAGAAATTCTGCTTAGAATGGTAGTACAACAGCAATATAGGTAAAACAGGAAAAAAGCGCAAGTATTCTTCTTCCGTATGAGACCAAATGAAAGCATTTAAAAATTTCAGGGAACTATCCACTTGCCACCTCTTCCATTCTCTATTGCCTTCTCCCTCACACACATTCACCCATTCTCAGCCCCCCCTATTTTATTAAAAACCCAAACATATTTTACACAGTCTCACCAAATGGACAAAACCCCCCCTTGTATTTAAGGTAAGGAAACAGACCATGGGAAAGTAAAGACAAACATGTCTAGCAGACGCACTTTCAGAGTAAGAAGTTTTACAGGGGTTACATTTCCAACCGTCTGCCTGAAGAGGCAGAACTGAGGTGGTCCTGTCAGCTGTCACTGCCACAGCTCAGAGCGTGCAAGCTCTAATTTGACCCTTCTGGAAAAAAAAAATGCAATTAGAAACGCATAAAAGGAGCATTTAGATATTGCTGTTTAGCACACTGGCTAACCTAGTGTGTAGGTGTCAAGTGAAACAAAAAGATAAAGAAACTTTTCTAAAGGGGCTTATGTGTTCCAGATAAAAGCAACGACCTTCAAAGACCCAGCTTTTGAAGTGGGCTTCCCAGGACTAAAACATGGACAAGAGTAAAACATATCTTCATTTCCACTGACTCCTCACCTCCCACCCTACTCCTTCCACCCCCTTTCCCCCAAGGGAACACAAAAAACTCTAGGAAGCAGAGACAGGACCTGTAAGTATTTAAAGAGCAATGAAGTGAACAACTCAGTAAGGCATCTTAACGCATCTGTGATCCATCTCCAAGCACCCTGAAGTTGTACTTTATCACTTTCAATTCTAAGGTGAAGTCTCACAGCTTCACAGATAGCTTTAGACATATGCATCAGTTCAACTTAATTTCCTGAAACAGCATCTTTGCCAGCAATGCCACACCAATAACCAAAATCATACAGATGCATGAAGCTGGCCTACAGAAGACAAGACAGAATGTTGCACAGTATCCATATAACTGTATACTCAATATTGTAAACAAGTAGAACACAAAAAAGTGAATAAAATTTCAGTTATGCACCCTTATATCTGAGTCCTGACAGACAAGGAAAAACTGTCGCAATGAGAGACGTTTGATATGACATTGCCACAATATAATATGGGCACAGCTCTTGAATCAAGAGCTAATGCATATTACACTGCAGACACACAGTGAGAAGCATGTTTAAGAAGTTAGTATAATTTTTTTTCAGAGTATTTTTAGTTCACTTTTTTGAATTATTTACAATAATATTCTTACTACTATTAACATGACTATCAGATGAAAACACTGCACAGATGACATCTTTCAAAAACCTACATGGATTACTTGATGCAGTTCAGCAGTCAAAAAACATCTTCATGTTCAAATCCAGTCAAATCCCCACTTCAAGCATGCATTCATGTTTGCCACAGGGATTTAAGCACAGCTTTGTTTACAAAATCGTCTTTGTTAAAGGCTAACACTGATAAATCCAGCATCAAAACTTCCTGGCTTTTCAGATATGAGCAAGACCAAGAACCCTGTGAAAATTATATAGTCACGTAGCCTGAAAATTTTAGTAGCTAGGCCACCAATATCACAAAACAAATTCAATTTCAATGGCCTCCTGGGCTGGAGTGGGAGTTAATGACCCACTCAGATTCTTGCCATTCTCAGTGAATCCTTAAACACATGGATCTGTGGACAATGCATTAAAAGCCAAATCCATCAGATGCTATGAGTTGTGATGACAACCATACTCTGTTCTGTCCCCCCACACTGTAATTTTTCACCCATATAATATTCAATATATTGTAGTTTGTATTAACCAATTGCACAAGCAATTGCGAGTCACATTTTTCAGCCAGGTAAAGAAAAAAAAGCTGTCACTTCCCTAGTATTTTCTTTACCTTTAAAATAGCATGAAATGATAGAGTTCAACAAGGAATATTCTAAGAATATTAAAATGCTTCTACCCAATTAACACAGTGATCTTTAAAGTCAAAAGTTTACACTAAAAAAATTACAAAACCCACATTTTAAGGAGTATTTTAAAAATACTAAAACTAAAAAATCTTAACAGTATCCTTTTCTGCTATATTGATTACGGCAGTAAGACACATTTCCTCTTCAGTAGTTGTATAGGATGTACTTGCTTCCAGTGATTATACATTAAACACTTTCTACAGTAGTTTTACGGCAATGTGATTCACTAATGATAATAGAATCATGATCCCAACTGAGAACAGTCTACAGGATTAATATAGCCTGAGGTATGGTATTAAGTAAGACAGTCTATATGAAATGCCGAATACATAATTTTCACAGAAAAGGAGAGCACATGCCCAATACTATTTGGGGTTTTTTATTAATTTTTGAGGCACATATACTGAACCCAACATATCAAATAGACAAATAAGAGTAAACTCCTTCTCCTGCCTTCACTAAGACAATGCACAAGGTTAAAGGACTGCTGCAAGTGGGGGGAGCTGAATAGCACACATCTATATTCAATGTCACTATCTTTTTAACCATTGCAGAATTGTTACGCAGGTCCTCCTCGGTATCTGTTGAGCAGAGAACCAGTGGAAATACAGAGTTACTTCGTAGCTTGCTGTTTATTATTCTGCAGTGGTAACTTAAGAATCAAGCTCTTTTGTGATAATCCTTAGCATGTTAGATTTGATGCACAAAAGGGAGCCACTTTGGATGGAATAAAAGGCATTGCTAACTACCGTAAGCACACTGAGCCATTATTTCAGAAGGCATCTTCAGAAATCTATCATGAGAAAAACAGTCTCTGCAGATTTTTCTAAAGGGTCTGAAATTAGATAGGTAACTGCATCATTAGCCATTATTTAGGAACACCAATGAAACAATAAAGCTCTGCCCATATCTTTTTTTGTGTTTATAACAAAAAGATACAAACTGTCAATAAAATACAAAAAATGCCTCCTTTAAGGCATATTTGCCTTGTTAGGTGAATAAATAATTTAAATGTTCTTAAACAGTGTAGTGAAAAGGTCAGATCTGCAAACAAACCTTCTATTATATCACAATCTTAGGCAACCATTGAAATTCTGATGAACTCTGATGAATCTTACAGATTGCATTTCTCCTTCTTCAACCTTTCCTAGTTGCTCTAGTAACAGTAATTAATTTCCTAAAGGAGTGGCACACACTGCAGTAGTATTCAAAGAAGTAAACCTTCTGTCAATTCCCAGATAAACCGTGAATCTGTAACCCTCAGTCTGTTCTTAGGTGTTGACCAGTGTCTTTTTCTCCAGAAGCTGCTCTACTGGAATATCAACAGTTTGGGGGGTTTTATTCCAAAGTTCACTGCGCTTCACTATGGCAGTGAAGAGGTATTTTCACTAAAGTTGAAGCAGCCTTCAAATATTACATCTCTAGCTAGAACAAGATGAACATCCAGACACAATTTTTTCTTTTATGGAGGAAAGTATCAGTTTGATCACTCAGCGAACATAAGCTACAATAGACCATACATTCCACACATTTACGTGAAACCTGGTATTTCTCTAGCTTTTTATTCTTGAACATTATCAGTAATTCCAGATGTGACCATCTATCACAATCATATCTATTCCACTTAAAGGGCTGCTAATATATGCATCAAGTTATGAAATTACAATTCTGCTCCTGTGGCACCCAAATTAGTCAACTGACATACTGTTTAACCTATTATATTATTGATGTCTGCTGACTTAAAAGGCACAGAATCTAGTGGCTGTGGTGGGAAAGGGTAGCCCTAGACTGTTGGTGAAAAAATGTCCAGCTGGTATAGCAATGAGCAATCCTACTCATTGTACTGCAAACACTAGACAAGGTCTCCAACATCCCCATGTGAAAGGAAATGGGTTACCTAGCACTTATCATCACCCTGGCATATAACATAAGGGTCAACATAAGTATCTGTCTTTTAGCCTGTGTGTCTCAGTTCTCCTGCTCAGCAGTTCTGGTTCTTGTCTTTGGGCATTCAGGCCACTCCACACAGCGGGAAGAAACATCTGCTGTCAGTGGTGCAACTTCAGCATCCTCCTCTTTGCCCTGCTGAGCAGCTGCATAACAAAGAAGGGAAGAAGACAGCACTGAGCTCTGCTCCACTGCACAGGCTTAAAGTGCTCATTTATCTTCCCATTTGGCGTTCCTGCTCCTTAATAGGGTGCTTTAAACAGACAGGAAGAAACACCATGTTGTTCTGGTGTCCTAATCAGTGAGGATGATTGACTTTTCTGACTATATTCATGTACCCTCACACAGCTCTTTTTCCTGCGTCTGCTCTGCTTTTAGTATATCCAAAGAAAGTCTAGTCTATTCCTCCTCTCTGAAACTCCAGACTTGATAACGTGTAGGTGTTTGGGGTTTATTCAATTTCAAAGTGGTGGTGCTTCTCACGCCACATCCCTGCTCTCAGGGCTGCAAACACCACTAGGGAAGATCTAAGCAATCACTCCTCTCTTTTTCTTACTGCTGCCAAGGCATCAAAAGAAGCAGCTGCAAGTGAAAAGGGGAGAAGCAACTACAGAGTATGCAGTAGACCATCAGCAACCCATTAAGCAAAATTTAGAGAGCAAATGAAATAAAGACTAAGCATTAGAATTGATTATTATTTCAGTGACTATAAATTAACAGTCTAATGTTATTAGTTAGATGTTACTATAGAAGGTCATCTTCTCTGCAATGTGATTTTAAGGGTACAAGATCTCTTAGAGAGTGGACAAAAATTTAAGGGAAATTAATGTCATTGGGGGAACTTTACCTAAACAAGGAAATTCACAGTCCAGATTTAAATTAAAATTATCAGCCTAAAAGAGACAAGTAACTACTTTTGCCGTAGAAATCTTGATGAGTCAGAGCTTGTTTTTCTTCCATTTTCACCTACTGGCAGAAATCATAAATTAACATGATTTTTATTTCAGGTTGATGGGTAGAGAGTGTAATGAATATAAATCTCAGTTTCTTCTTCATAAAAAGGACACAGCACCATAGCCTGTATCAAGTGCCTCTGACATCACCATCAAAAAACTGTATTCAGCTTAAGCGAAGAAACATCACGCTCATTACTAATCAATTCCTTTTATGAAGAGGCAAGCAGACTTTAAACACATCAAGGACCCTTGGTGTTATCATAGGAATGAAAATGTGGCAGAAGTACGTATCTGTGATAATGCTCTTACGTCACATATACCGCTGATACAAATCAAGAAAGTCAGTAGAGCTACTGAATCCAAATGAGATGAGAAGGAAACCATCTGTCAGAATACAAAACTAAAAAAAAAAGAGAATATTCTTTGTGAATCTGAAGAAATCTTAATGATTTCAAGTTACTTGGTTTTAATCCAGGGGCTTAAAATACTCCTTAAGCCACTCTTCAAATCAAATACATGTCCTTGTTTCTTCCCAAGGGTTGTGGAGAATGTAATATAGCTCCTCTTGAGAGACAGCAAAAAAAGTACACACATGCATATAGTCTGCATGGATCAGAACCATTAACAAAAAAACACTTTAAACCATGTGTGATTATCTCTCTACCTATTAAACTCCTATGTTCAGCCGACAGATCGCCATGCATTAGCAAGAAGCTTTATTAATATGATGTTTGTAACACAGTGTTCATCCATATTATCAACAAATCTGCGAAACCCAAGCTTTACTACTCCAGCTGCCTTTCACATGCACAGCATGAGCAGTCATTGACACAAGAAAGTATCAAGCTGGCACCAGGCACACAACCATGTAGCCAACACTGACATACACCGAGTTTAAATAGTGCCATACCATTCCCAATACTGTAGCGCCAGTATCAAAGGCATGGACATAATTGAAATGCCATAGTCTATGTCTCTAAAGCTTCTGAATACCTCTATATAAAATTACAGTTATGTTGACAAGCCACCTGTTAGGCTGAAGAAAAACCGTGTAACATTGTGCCCTTGTGAGGCCACCTTTTACTGCATGTCCTCATGACATTTTTCCCTTTCCCCAGCACACCAACCCTGGTGCATAGATCACCATGGCCGTGCGTTCGGGGCAGGGCAGAGTCAGGCGATGCCTGCTGGAAGCCTGGAAGAGCCCTGGCTCGAGAGGCACGTTGTCCTGCTCAGCTGGGCCATGCTCTCTGGGAACGCACCAGTCCCCGCATCCCTTCGAGGAGCACCGCGTGCCCTCCCACAAGCGCCGAACCTCACATTTGTTGCAGTGGGACAAAATGGTAGGGGCAGAAGAGGCTCCTTACTGTAACGGGAGCTCTATGGGAAAAGAAGCTTCCCAAAAAATTCACAGACCATGTATCACATTACTGAGTTGGGGGGTACAGGGACAGCTAAGACATAACCATTATCCATCTCTATGACTAAGGATTTTTGTTCTCAATTTTTCAGATTCTCATCTGTCAAAGACTCCCCCACCTATAGGCAGGGTGTATATCTGTTGAAAGTATCACTTTAATGTTCTGTACTTGCTTTCACTATGCTCAAATACCACTGTAGCATTGCTCTCGTGGAAGATCAGGATTGTAAAAAGTGATCTGGGAGACAACACCAGATGAGAACTACAAGACAGAGCAGGAGACAATTTCAAGGAACTTCCTTGTTGGTTTTTGTTTTTGTTTTTTTTTTTTTTTTTTAATTCATTGGCTTTTTAAAGTTTTAACAGCAATGTTGTAGAGCATAACAAAATCCACACATTGATAATAGGGACATTTTAATCTTTAGATTCTTAGATTAGGCTGTCGTCTTACTGTTTCTTTTTTACAAAGGTAATTTAGAGTTTCTGACATAGCCATCCTGGCCACCATATTAAGAGCTCCAGTTCCCCTTATCTGGAGTTTAAGAAGAGAATATAAGAATTTCACACTTTACCTTCTGCCCACAAATAAACTTCAGTGCCAGCTTGGAGAAATCTTTTTTAAGTGGTGCAGAGCAATTCAATTCTACAGCAACCCAGATTTTTGCTCCTGTACAAAGACGGCCAGCTAAACTAACAATTGTAGTAGTAGCTTTTTTGGAGTGGGGACACCTGTTCACTACAAACTGAAGTAAGACAGGCTACTCATTTCACATAAACCACCAGCTGTTAGATGGTACCAGGATTCAGTGACTACTGACCTGGGATAGATTTGAACTGGTGACCCAGGAGTGGAAGACTGTATATCCAATTACGAATCCCCATTTAAAAAAACTTCACTTGCACTTTTTAACTGCATTCTAATCTGAAAGATCCCCATTTTAACAAATGGCCCTCATTTCAATGAAACGCAGGCATAGTTGGGAACTTTGTTCAATTGTGGATTTAACTGCATACACACTTGACTGCATATTCTAACAGTGTATTGGTAAATAGCTGTTATCTTGACTTCCTAGTTGTCTCACTGTACATGTAATAAGAATGTGTAAGTCTTAAAAAGTCTATGCCTAAAACAGACTGGGGTTTACAATTTCTTTGCAGCATATGAGTTACACTACAGAAGCAGGTATTTAAGCACAGTTGAGTTATGTTCAGCAGGTCCAAGCAGTTGGAGGACATGGGATCTGATAATAAGTATTAGCAGATGGTTATCATTAAACATGCAGAACCAAAAAAGACTACTACTCTTCCGAGCTAGGAACAAGTGGACTGGTAGAGCAGAGATACAGCTTGAGAGACACAACAGCGACTGGAAGAGATGGCAACATGTACCAAGTCCTGGAGCAGGGGTCCTGTTCTCACTGTTTCTGCAGTAAAAGAAACACAGCAGCTGCACCGTGCAGGATGCCTCTGCTTACTGAGGACAGAGGGAGGAGAGGAAAACGAGAAAAGAATAGAGGGAAGAAAAGGAAAAACAAACAGATTTGTACTAGTGGTGAAGAACTAAATATCGAGGGTTTATTTATTTATTTATGACTGAAGTGGCACAGAGGCCCAGCACAGATCACTGTACTCAGCTTGCTAAATTTTAAATTAGCTTGGCCATGTTTTGTGCAGCCTAGATATCATCTAACCTTTATGTAAAGTGTTCCGATCGCACTCTGACTTAGATAGTTCCACTGCCAGAAGAAAGGCAAAGACAGGAGACTTCAAGCCTGATTTTGAGGTCCTAAGAATGTAGAAGTGAGAACACTTTTGTAAACACAGAACCTATTCAGGAGTAAGAAAACTACAACCAGAATCTTAGACTGTAGAGTTATAGGTTTACTGAACTTAGGGTCTTTGCAAGTAAAATGTTTCTGAATAGGTGCAAGGGTTACAAGTGGGAAATTTCTGAACTGACATTAAAGAACTACAGAAGCGGACTGACGGTGAATGTGGTCAGGCAGGCCTGAGAACAATCTCCGAGAAAGAAGAGAAGAGAAGCCATAACCAGCAGACTGTTAGGAGGTAAAGCTATACAACTAAAGATCACAAAATAAAGCCCACAGAAAAAAAATAACCACAAACCTTCTGCATGCAGAGAGCAACTCACCACAGTGCCTAAGGAATATCTTGTTATAAAAATTTCTTTTATATGCTATACAATGCACAATATATTACGCACAGAAAAAAAGTAGTAGTCACTGAATTTGGGAATTTTGGAGATGGAGAAGTACTACCAGAACTACTTCATGACTTCTCAAGGAAAACACCAAAAATAGCAGCAATTCAGATCTAAGTAGTTTTGGAATTTTGACTGAGATACACACCTGCAAAAGGAAGTTATGGGATTGCTCAGAGGGTAAGTTTTCAGTTAACCATTAACCACAAAGCAATGAATTAGCATGTGAAAAAAATCAAGGCCCCTCCCCCTTGATTCTTTACACACCCTTTATATTTACACCATCCTGTGAATGCTAATGATTCCCCTAAATTAGAAGATTTATACCTGGATTGAAAAAAATCCCAGTACTGATGTGTATTCTGTCCCATTTGAACATAACTCCAAAGCCTGCTCTATATCTTGAGTCAGATCACTGCCTCCTTCGGATAACCTCCATCCCTTCCAGAATAAATTTCTTCTGTAGTGGGAGAAACTTGTATTCATTATGGAAAATCATTAGCTTTTCTTTAAAATACAGATTAAAAATTGCTAGATACTGGACAGGAGCCTGGTTCTAACCTATCTGCATAAAACTCGCATCACAAGGCTACGCAGAAATCACTTTCACACACTCATTACACTGTGCTTCTGACTTGTGCTGGTTTCACTAGAGTAAAAATAGTACTAATTTGTTCTTGTCAGAGCCACAAACAGATGTGAACTGAAAGCCAGTCAGGTCAGCTAGCAAACTCACTGAATTATATGAGTATCTTTAAATGGTTATATCAGAAAGAAGAGGTAGACTATAATTCAAAAGCAAGCTTACACGATTATTAAAAGATGAAAATACACTGACTGATTCAAAAGCACATAAATGTACAGATACACTCAAATATACATATGCATACATACATCTCCGCAATCTATTTTTATGGTTCAAAGCACCCAATATCACACGTCATCTGCAGCCTATTTTCCTGCAAAATATATTTCCGCCTTGCAGAGGGTGGCAAAGTAGACTATAGGAAAAAAGGCTTTACAAGTTTTTCAAAGTAATGAAAGAAAGCTTAATCCACGCAGCTCTTTTCTGATAGGAAAATTCACATTTGAAATGACAACTTGCATCAAGCTGAGGAAATTTGCAGGTGACAAGATACTGTATTAGCTCCCCAACGAGTGTAATACATTAAACTGCAATTCAGTCTTAACTATCAGCCAACAGGCTTAAAAGGGAATAACAAAGGACAAGGCAAGTAAAACTGAAACTGCACGCAACAGTGGAGTTGCAGGATCAGTATTAGCAGCATATTGCGCACTAGCACTGAGAGCATGCAGCCAGCTCCCACTTCAGGTCCTAAGCGAGTCATGTCTGGGACTGATGATGTGACTGTGAGACGGGCAATTAGTGGCACAATTTGTGCTGTCCACCCAGACACTGACAGTGCTTCTACTTGCGTGTTAATCAACCCCCTCCTCATCTACATGGCCACCACAGTAAGGCAGTACACAAGGCAGTAAGAGATGGTTTAGAACACATTTCTAATACTGCTGTTTCAAGCTTCTGCATGACTTTGCTCAGGGTTTGACCCTACAAACTATGAGTATTTGTTGGAAAGCTACATTCCTCTAACATGACGATAGGCACGCATATGATACAGGGAATTAAAGATTATCTAATCAACCTCGGGAAGATGACTCATAATCTTGAGCTTCTTCTTCCTCCCACCATACGTTTCCATCAGTCAGGAGCTTAAACAAAACTGCATGAAGTCATGAATCTCAAACACAACTTCACAAACAAGGGATATTTAATTTTTTTCTTTAAAATTATGCTTATAATATATTATTTACTCTTTGCATATTCATCACTACTGTATGACTAATATCCTCTTTTAAGGCCTATTAGTAAAATCAAACATTGCTATAAAGATACTAAGATGAACACCCCACATTTCATCACACAGATAGCATGCATCTACGTGTAAAACCAAGTATTGTTAATGGCATGATTCAGCAAAGTTTTTAAATTATTATATTTAAATCTTCAAGGGGTCAGAGTCTTAAAACAAAAAACAGAACTATATGCCATCTAAATTGTTACGGGAATCTTCTCTCTGTACCATATTTATACCAAAGACAAAGCAACCGCCAAACAATATGTAATTTAGAAAACTCTAAGCTCGTTCAGGTTAGAGTGAAACTCCTTTGGCTTACATTGTTGTTTCAGTTTTTAACCTCAGGCCCAGTCACCACCTGTATGTTCCTTTAAGTCTGAACCTTGTCCATCCTTACAAGCTTGCCACATTTCCTATATTTAGGAGAAGAGTGGCCATTTGTTAACCCAACATCAGCTTACACAGTGGGCCAGTAGTCAAGCAAAAGGAGACATGCGACCCTTCCGTTGACCTGAATGACTAGGTGATGACCTCTGTGGTCCAGTCTGTAAAGGAAAGGAAGCACTTCAAAATGGTCATTATGATTAATGGTTTTCCCAGGCTAGGCCAAATGAGTAATTGCTCAAGCAAAAAACCCTCAGGCCCCAAATAGTTAGCTTTATTACCTCCAGATACCAGATATTTTTCCAACTTCTAATCCTCTTTACTGTAACTGGGAATTACATGGAACCTTTTTTTGAGTTGTACTGTAGGAATTAAAATCAAGCTTCTCAGAATAAAAGTGTACGTAATTAAAATACATTTTACCTGCAAAGCAAAGATGTCTCATAACTCCCTATTACACTGAACTTTGGGTCCCAGCTAGTGAGCTTTGCTTGTAGCATCCCAGTATCACTTGCAAAAACTTGATTTCCAAGGAAGACGCTTCAGAAGAAGAGATAATTAGGATGAAATTGTTAGAAAATTGAGTATACTTTTTTGAGTTCTTCTTGAGTGAGACAATTGCCTCTTACTGTTTTGAGCGCATCAGCAATGTGCTCTGTCAGCCCAAAAACAATTGCCATGCCAAAAACTAAACAATTCAGCATTATAAATTACTAACCTGTATTTTAACACAACACAGGCAAAGTTATATATACATATACTGTTGCTCGCAAGTTCATAACACAAGAGAGCTGTCAGTAACATCTTGATAGAGCATCACTAATATTTACCATTAAGTGAAATGTTTCTGGCAAGACCACCCTACTCGCTTTCATAACCTCTCTAATCTGCAAGAGGATGGCAAACTTCCGAGATAAAGCCCTGAATACCCTAGTAAAGTGCTTACTTTTCCTAGCCACCAAAAGTTAACGTATAAACGACAGATAATTGTGCAATTAACTGTAGAATTCATGTCATGTGTTGATGAACAGGAGGACACTCAGTTCTGAGATCTGAAATCACTGGGCACTAAACTCGCATGGTGGGCTTTATTTCACATCGGCTGCATTTCACTGCAACCAACTTCAGAATCAGGTCTGATAAATTTTTGTTCACGATTACTTCTTAAGCACCTTTTTCAGTGCACAGGGTGAGCAGAGCACCTGTTAGCCTTAAGGGAGCTCTTTGTCACAGGATGACTGCACACCAAAAGTTTTCATGGCCTAGGACAAGGTCAGGGTCTCTGCCACTTATAGAACACTACAACTGCTGTCAGAAACATATTCTGACAAGAGTCCCGAAGCCAACCCAGCGATCATATGCAAATGTCTCCAAAATACCTTTCCATTGTTAGCAGCTCATCAGAAGGAATATATCCCTGGAGAACCAAGAAAAGAGTCAAAATCTGTTAGAATTCCAGAAGTACTGAGCAGAAAATCTCCAGAACTGCTGGAGAAATTACTATGATTGGGCACCTGCTATTCGCTTACCTAACACACACAAATATTTTTATTTTATTTTACTTTACTGTTTTTCAAGGTCACAGAAGCCACTAGCAATACCCTTCTGCATATATCCATGCAGAAAACAACTCCGAGTTTGGATTTCCACAACTTACGATTAATTTAAAAAAGGTTACCTGGAGAGTTTAATGGAGAATTCATACACTGCAAAACTGAGAACATGGAATCACGAAAACACTGCATTCAGTCCAAGAGTTTAGCATTTCATTTCCTATGACGTCAGTGATTACATTTTCACTGAAAAATGCCAAGCAGTCTACAAAAGTGACGGTTAACTGACCACTCAGACCTGGTTGTGACAAAGGCTGACAATGATACATATTACATAAAGTAGTTTATCCATTTCTTCTGTAGCTTTATTTAATCTTGAACAGTACTTACACGTAATGTAAGGAGATATATCTTACAGTCTTCTAACTAAAAGCAGTAAATAACAAAACAAGTCCTTGCATGTACTTCCTTGCTTTGGAGAGGAAAATGACATTCAGAAATCTGAACCCTTGAAACGCTAACGCAATTGTAGTGTCTTTATGCATAATCACTCAAACTGAACATGAAAATATTAAAGTGCAAATGTTTACTTGCTCTTACATGCAGATAAAAATAGCCATTTCTTTCTTTTTGAAAGATTTATTCATTATATGATTTTTTTTTTCTAAAAATCAGCTTTTTATGTCTGGACTATCTTCAGGAAATTTTTGCTTAAAAATTTCCCTTTCAAGATTGCTGCCCTTATCAACTGCTCTCTCTTCTCTGTCTTGTCAAACTTTATAAAAGTTTAAACTCCTGACATTTTCTGCTTCTTTTCTGCATCTGTATTTCCAAACCTGTCTATAAGAATTGACTCATATACTGCATGAAAACTGCTCTATAAAAACTGGCTTCAGACTGAAAAAGAATGCTAGAATTGGTTTCAACTGCTATGAGTCATTACTCAGTACTATTCTTTCAATTACCTGGTTTCTTAGTTTTGGTGAATTGAATTCCTACTCCCTGTTCCAAAGTGCTGAAAAAGTGCTCTCCTTCCAAAAAAGACCACAGCAAAAGGACTAGCAGGTAGCAGAAAAAACATCTTACTCTGCTTTCCCTAGCACCCTAAGCTAGACTTCGTTTTTCTTAAAAATTTGAATTATATGATGTTTTATTCCTCCTTCCCCTTTAACTTTTCCAGGTGAGGCATCTATTGTCCATATTGTGAGTCGGCTCAGCTATATCAATATGGCAACAGATACATTTAACTATTACCATGAAGGATGAACGCTGGCAGAATAGGGCTATAAATCTGTACTTCCCTGTGTCACATCCTTCCATCGCATCCCCCCACTAAGTTCTAGGTATAAAGTGTTCAAAGAACTGCTGACATGCAGACACTGCTAAGAGCTTGCAAGCACCTAAGCTGGCATCTGGCTGAAACCACCCTCCCACCCTTTACATTTTCACTTTTAGAGTAATAGAAATAACATCTCAAATGGAACTCTTCCAAATTCTCAGATAGTTCTGTCCTCCCAAGAGTGTTCTCAGTCATGTCCATCCAAATTCTTACAGCTCCATAAGTTCATATAAACCTTAAGAAAGAGACATTTGTTTAATCACACTAGTGGCACTCACCATCGTTCTCTGTATCCCCTCCAAAAACCGAGATACTGTTTTTTAATTTTTCATGTAATTGTTCCAAACTCACTTCCATTAGACAGCTTGAATAACGCTGAATGTGTTAGGTCTGCAGCGTTCCCATGACCTGGAGCCAACAAAATATCCAGCTCTTTGTTCACATGGTCATTTGACGTGTTCCTTTTGTTTAAAAAATGAGATTACCTTATATTTCCTTGCTAAGTAAATTCCAGAAAAAATGAGATCTTTTTTTTTATTACAGCAATTCGTATCTCATGTACTCCTTTCACAGACATAAACGAGCAATCCAAAGCCCTAATCAGAAGATAAGCTCTTCAAAGTAAAAAATAAGGCCTAAGTAAATATAAAGCTTTAATGCAGATCCCTTGAAAGGTTTCATTCTATGTATTACTGATTTGTTTTAAATATCTGCTGAACATAAGACCCATTTGTATTGCTATAGGGATTTGTCTGATAAAATATGTTGGTACAATTTTAATGGCCTTCAGTAGACAGATATTGTTGACAGCATTCCACATGAAACTTTACTTGCTGGATGATGGAGATGTGCAGCACTTAATCATGAACTTTATTGATCCATTCGGATTCAACATATGCTTATGAACAGACAAGATTCACAGCTGCTGGGCACACAGAATCCAACGGTGGAATAAGGTTTTAAAAGCTTCTGAAACTGCCATAATTATTGCTATTGTTTTGGTCCTGATGTTTACATTTTCAACAGAAATACTGGACATAAACTGCATGTCTCATAGCACTTTAAAAATTCAATCTATTATTAAAGAGTCGAAATCAGATTGAAGTTATTTTACTAGTTCCATGATGTATATATTTTTTCTATGAAAAGAACAAGCAAGCAGTATAGGAGAAAATAAGACTTTCTCTTCCTTC
Organism: Opisthocomus hoazin; assembly: GCF_030867145.1. Lineage (NCBI taxonomy): Eukaryota > Metazoa > Chordata > Aves > Opisthocomiformes > Opisthocomidae > Opisthocomus > Opisthocomus hoazin. The sequence continues at coordinate 55,887,574 of NC_134418.1, read as the reverse complement.
CCGTCTCCGATTCTTCCCTCTCTAAAGCTCTTGAAATTGAGCATGTTCCTTAATTGGTTTCAGCCTGCTATATCCATCTTTTCAAATCACAGCGCATCAACCAGGAGTTAAATTGAAATTTAGGTGCAACAGTGATGAAATACAAGGTCTGACAGCTCTAGATTAGTTACTTTCTTTTAATCCTGTTCTGACTGGGGGAGGTGGAGGGAGGCAGAAAACTTCTGCAAAATACAACAAAAAGATGTCCTGTTGTTAAAAAAGCAAAGTCTAACAAAAAGAACACAACAGGGTTGAAGCTTATATTGGGAGCTCTTTAGGACAACTACCATCTTCTCGTGCTATGTTCATACCACACCTGACAGAGTGCTGCTAGCCTATGACTAGAGTTTCTAGGCACTTCTACAGTACAAAAACATTATTAGGACTATTATTGATAATCCACAACCATCTGGACGGTGACTTTTTAACACTTTGAGAGAGCCTGTGTGTCTGAATGCTCAATGAATATCTAACACATATCCCTGAATGCAATGCCTCCTCAACCTGGACGTAAGAGTTATTAAATTTAACCATAATCCTTTAGTAAAATGTAATACAGAGACATGTATGTATGCACAAATTGATTCAGAAGTGAGGGGGAAAAAAAAAAGAATCAAAGACAGTGAAATTGTTTCTTGGGAATGACTGTTGGCATAAGTTTAAAATACACTTTATTTATATTAAGTTCCAAGCTGTGCTAAAAGGTTTCAGTAGCATATATTTTATTCCCTGTTGGTAACAAATGTGTTTCACTTGGCACCACTGCTATATCAATTGTCACAGCCTCCATCCATCCATCACCAGCTAATTTTCAAAACCTGAAAGATTTTCTTTTAAATACAGCTGTAACTCATTAGCTTCTTTTTGCCAATCTAGTTACAATGCACTTCTTCAGTTCCTTCTCCCCAACACCGCCCCCCCCCCCCTTTCTCACCGAATGATAGCACCTTTTTCATGCCTTGGTTTTGACCTTAAAAACAGTAAAATCAGAGTCACAAGTATGGTCAGTGTAACTATTATCCTTTCTGTGTCTGGCTCTCAAATTATTTAGCTCTATTTTAACAACATGTTTGCTCTCTAGAATTCATCTGGGTTGTGTGTACCACAGCAGGGATAGAAATGGCTATTTAATCACAGCAGAAATTGTAGGGGAAAAGGGAGGGGAAATTGGTACAGTCATCTTTCCCATCCAGTAATCCCTTTTCAAGGTACATCTGACAACAGACTGCGCAGATTTATTATTAGCTCACCAATTGGCCCTTGGAGTTACCAACCTTATGTTGACTAAGGAGTACATACTCTATACCATCTACTAGAAAGCCCATCTGGCAGACACAAACATCAAATCCTCAATTTAATGAACCCTCTTCTCCCTCCGTGGGAAAAACCTTTAGGTGTAAACGAATCCTGAAAACAGCAAGCATACAGCCCCAGGCATTCACAGATCTCTCCCGGTAGAACGCCGCCCTCAGCTACATCCGCATTTCACAGATAGAGTCCACTGTAACTACTACTGCAGGATTACAAAAAAAGCAATGTTTTCTCTGCCTGACATATCTGCCACCACATTGGAACAGGAGGATGGCGATTCATAGATCCGGTAATAACCTAGTAGTACAATGTATACTGTTAAGCAGGTATTTTTTATTATGGCGCCAGGCACACGGGGGATCTCTCCTCCAAAAGTGCGCGCTGAAAAGACACGATTACTAGGTATTTATGCTGTGTTGACATACATATTCATTATATTTCTGAGAAATACTTATCATATTCATGGTTTTTCCAAGAACTCATTATCCTTTGCGTATGTCTGTTGGCGCTTCCAGGTGGTCATTGGGGGTCTTCACGTGAAGACTCGTACTCATCATCATGGTGTCCGCTGGTTGACCTTCGTTTCTGCGCAAACTCAGTTCTGAGATCATGTATACCATGTCCTTCAAGGTTGTTTTGTCCTGCTCTTCTTGTCATCTTGGTGCCTTCTTATCTTCACGGTTCTGTGCATTTGCTCTCCCAAGGCCGAGCTATCTACGTGGGACTATTCAGGAGTCTCTTACCTTACAACCTTCCCAATTATTCCCAAAGAACCAAGCCTTGCTTTGGTCTTAATTAATCTGTGCACAATAATTCTGACGACCTAAAGCTATAACTTCTATCTACATCTGCTCCATCTGTTACATGGATGTTACACTGATGTTACACTACATTTCCAGGTATTCAATCCCTCCTTTTCTTTTGAGGGCTTCTTACAGCATTGGATTATTATGCACACAAGAATACAAACTGCAATAATAAAAACTATTAACAACTAGAAAATATCATTAAAGCTACTTTGTTAAAGTCTCACGTTTCTTTTTATCCCTTGTATCAATGGTTACAAACTGTAGCTTCTTAAGATGTGGACCACTGCTCGCAGATCAGACTGTTCAGAATTTGAACCTGTATAGAAAGACCAAGACTCTTGAGACCTGAGGGATCTTTAATCTGGAGAAGTCAGTCTACACTTCTTTGCCATTTTCTTGAATTCATTTAGAAATTATAGCCAGATACAAGAAAAAATAGTCCCATTACAGTGTTTACAGTCTCCACAAAATATCCATGAAATGCCAGGAGCTTTTCTAACACTTACAACATACATAAAATGCCATGATGTCATATAAAGGCTTAACGTGCACTCATCTAGAACAACAAATGTGATTCACTCTGTGAATTAAACCACAACAAATTATATACCATTAAATAATCTCTGAAGCTCTTGTTAATAAAGCTTTTTATCTCTCTACCACTGTGTAATTCTTCTCATTCTCTTTTTCCATGGAGACATACAACGTACAGATGTAGACAGAGGACGTGCGGTGTGATGTAGCTCAGGAAAGCTGGCTGAGATCATACTATGTTGTAAACTTTTAGTTTATTCGAAGAAGGAAGAATGAGTAGCAGAAAATTCACCACCATGCCCAGGGATGTTCCTACCCGGCAGGTTCCTCATCTATAAAGGTTGTTTATCCTACTGGAGTAAGAGGAGACTGGGACAAAAATAAACACTTCCCATATCTTCCAAAACCAGACCACCTACATGTTGCCTCTTGCTTAGTATCTATAGAAAAGCAAAAATCAAGTCCATAAAACAGAGTTTTTCCAGAAACCTGCTGCCACCTGAGCAATCATTTTGCACTGAAGACCTGTCTAGAAAGTGTAGCTTAAACAGAAGCTCAGTGATCCTCAAAATGACATTAATATTTCTTAAAGTTTTGTGCAGAGCATCTGGCATGCTAGAAACAGTCTTGAAGAAGTACCACAAAATAAACAAGCAGAATAAAATGGTGCCTGCAAGTCAGTGTTTCCACTCTTGTCAGTTCATGCATGAGAGACTGTCAGACCACGTAACTTGCTTAAGGTGAGACACTTCAAGTTATGAATCCTTCTGTCATTTGTAAAACAGTAAAGCTAAGAGTAGTACAATGCCAAAACCATTTACTTTATAGTATATCTACCATAACAAAAACTCTCTTCACCCTGACACAAAACACTCTTCCTTCCCCCTCTACAACTTATCCACAAAATAGGTGTACACTAACAATATCAAAAAAAGTACCAAAGACAAACCACTTTATTCCCTACTGCGTATTTCCTTCCAGTTTTTCAGAAGATAATTTCTAAGTGAATTATGCAGAATTGAGCGCAGGTGCCCATGGGGTTGGCAGTGGGAGGCTGCAGGGGTGGCGTCTGTGAGAAGAGGCCAGGGGCTGCCCCACGCCAGACACAGCTGGGTCTAGCCGACACCACTGGACCCTCCACAGGGCACATCAGGGCAGAAAATGCCACACAGGCAGAGGAGGACAAAAAAAAACCCCAAAAACAAACAAATAAAACATCCATACAGCAGGGGCAACACCAAGGCCAAAGTAAAAGGAGGAGCAGGTGCTCCAGGCATCGGAGAACACATCCACACTGCAGCCCGTGGAGAACACTATGCCAGAACTGGTGGATATGGTTGGAATTGGTCCCAGGTTGGATGGGGCTTTGAGCAACCTGGTCTAGTGGAAAGCGTCACTGCCCGTGGCAGGGGGGTTGGAACTAGATGATCTTTAAGGTCCTTTCTGACCCAAACCATAAAGAATGGTGGCCCATAGAGAGAACCCATATTGGGGCAGGGGAAAAGCATGAGGGAAGGAGCAGGAGAGAGGAACTGCTATGTACTGACTATGCTCCCTCCCAAATCCCACCTGTGCCACCTGGGGCAGGTAGAGGAGTGTGGAGTAAAAGAACGAAGTTGAATCGAGGGGCAGGAAGGGAAGATTAATGTCTATTTGTCTCTTAGTCCCCAAATCAATTTTATTTGGCAGCAAGTTAATTTTCCCTGAGTCAAGACCTGTTTTGCCCACAACAGTAATTTATAATCAATCTTACTGCCTTTATCCTTACCTTTCTTTTCTCATTTCTGTTTTTTCCTATTTTTCCCCTGTCCCACTGAGGAGTGAGAGTGGTTAGGTGGGCATTTCACTGCTAGCTAAGGCTAACCCATCACCATTAGTAACACAACTTCTATGATTTTCCTTGAGATTATTCAATCACTTGATGCATTTGACAGAATATTAACTGTTCATCCTACATTTTCCATTTTATTAGGTTGTTCATAGTTATATGCTCTGTTGGATATCTTGCGTTTGTCCATTAAGCAGCTGTTAGTCTTCTCTACATCATATATTTGCCAACTAATACCAAATCACCATGTAAAACATGTCGTATTTACAACATGTTATTTTTTGCTTCAGAGTAAAACTTTCTCTCAACATCTCAATTTTTCTTCTTCCACTTCTCATTTACCTGCTGGCACCAGAAATTGCCCAGCAAACATCAGCAACATGTTTAGTGAACAGGTATTTTGCCTTCCCTGGTAATTGCCTGGTACTGCAAGAGCCACTCTCCAAGAGCGTATTTTGGGAGAAGGGGTAGGATGAATCATTTTAATTGTTTCCACTCTTGATGGACCATACAATATCAGGACTTCAAAACACATTTGGTTCTCACTATCACTAGCTATTTTTAGTATTTTACGCATGTCTCTTCCAAAAGTATCTTCTCTTCCAGATTTCCCACCTCACTTCTCTGCACAGCCTGAAACTCCTATGTTTTAGGATTCTCCCCTTTCATTTTAATTATATCTTTATTTTAGAATTCTCTCAGTTCCCCCAAGTCAAGAAAGATGAGCTCATATTCCCTCAGGCTGCTCTCTGATTCTCTCAGTTACATTCCTATGCAGGAACAGAAACTTAGTGCTAGAACACAGAATCATCACTTAATTTAACTTACCATTACTTATTATTAGTTTATCTTGTTTACATTAATGCTTTAAAGATAAAATGCATATACATACACATTTAGATAAATCTATAAATACTAAATATGTAAGACTAGGCAGTAGTTTAACTCCACTTACTGAATAGTGAAAGATACAAATTTGATTACCTCATTTAATACCAATTTAATTTGTTTTATCCTGAGGTAAAAACAAATGTGTTCATATATTAAAGTCAAGACAAGCAAAATATGTTTCACAGGACTGAGACAACAGTTCATAATTTTCCAGAGAAAGAAGGCAGGGAGGAGGAAATTAAACAAGCATTCTTGCATATATTTCCTGATGTTATTTTCATTATGGAGAAGTAAAATTACACTTACTCCCTTGACAGCAAAGTTCAAACAATCTGATAAAACGTAGTTAATGCACTGAGAATGACTGATGCTTAAATGAAAAAGTCATGTTATTTTATGTAGCAAAAAGAGTTCCCTCTTCTTTATTCTCTCCGTATCTCTAATATATTTATGCTTAATATAACAAAAGGGTCTACAACCAAACTAAAGGTCACAGGAACCTTCTGAATTATGTACTGACATACACAATAAAGATTTAGCCTTCCATGACATTTTCATAATGGTAACATGTGTCCTTTGCTAAGTACTTGTAGTTTCAACAACAATATTGATTTTTAGCCTAATCTTTATTGTGTATGAGTACTCACACACCTATTTTATAAATTCCATGCTTCTCTGAATGAAGCAGCACTAAATATTACCAGTAACCATATGCACAATAAGACAAAAGCAACCATTGAATGCATAACGTCTTACAGGATCCGATTTCAAACCCTTGGAATCAATCCTGAACACGGCTTTTTTAGCCCTCGGAAACCAAAGAACTGGTCACTCATCATAAGTGCATGCTATAAGGTCTCTTCAAAATCCATATGTGGAAAAAAGCAAAAAAAAGTCTTCTAAAGGGCATTACAATTCATGTAGTGTTCAGTAGTTATGCTCTTCTGCTATAGAAGCATTTTACCATGTTACAGGACAGCTGCCAGTGTTTACTGCACATGAAGTTACCAAAACGTTCTGGAAAAACACTAAAAAATGCTCCCCTGAAACACAGCAAGAACACTATTCACTCCACCCACCAGATGAACAGTTCTTCGCTGCCCTGACCTAGTGATTCTCCTCCTAGACCTTAGGACAAAAAGTGGAATGATAAAAAACCCAAGGCTATATGAGATTTTTTCTGAAGTTGTTTGCTTGTTCATCTGGCAGCATTAATTTAATTTCATGGCAATGGAGCTGTAATAGGTGATCAGTTGCTCAGAGGTTCTGTGTAAAAATCACCGAGACAGACAGACCACATAAGTCAGATATTTAACAGTGCCATGTAACAAATCTATGGTTTTAAATACGTCCACAACTATATTAAGCTGGACTGACTGAACCAATATTGATGCTACCCTATTTATGAGTACTGTCTTTCAGGATAACAGTAGGTTACTACTTTTAAATTCGGTTATGATCAGCAATACCATATTTTCTGGTGCAGACACCTGTATAAGCTTTCTGCTGAATTTTCGCTTTGGATTTTTCTCTTCCTATTAAAAACCCACTTTGGCTTGGCAGCTCAGATTTGAGGTTACTTCAGACTGCCCTATCACCATTATGGAATTTTATTCTTTTTTTTCAACTGAGGGAGATTGCCATTTGAAATACTCTCTAGCAACCACTTGGAGTGTCTAGGAAGTGATGACTATTCTCTATTCTGGGTACACTGAAAGAAGCATTTAAGGTATTACTGATCAGCAAAATAATCTGAATACTAACTTTTTTTTTTTAAATAGTAATATGTATACAGTTGCTCATTGGCCCAAGAAACTATTCAAAGACTATACTATTGCTGGGCTACGCCAAATGTAAAGAGAAGTATGTGACTACAAAGTTGGCTGTTTCTTTGGTACTGTTGTGTTTGGTTACCCTATTATAATCAATGAAATGTAAGCAACAGAGGCCAGTATCACGGGTGAGATATTCAAGTCTAGTTTCCATCCTTTGCAAATTGCAAAGCCAGTCCATTTCATGGATATACAGCCAAGCCGCTGCCTTACTTTAGTCCTTTCATTTTGCTTTCAGTGGGCTTTCTATCACCTTTGAACCAGTGACCTGGCTCCTACCTATTTCGACCACCCCTGAAAAACTTCTTGACATATTTGACACAGCTTCCACTGTCTCCTGTGATCCTGATCAGGGCCCTGAAAAATATTTCTATAGTCGCTGATATTTCTGTAGAAAAAAATGCATTTAATTGCTCCCTGCGTAACATGAAAGAAATCTTAAGCAAAGTCTAGATGATAGACCAAAGATTCATTTGTGGGCAGCTGCCACAACTCTGCAAGACAAAAATATTATTTGCTGACGGAAAACAAAGATTAAATTTCATGCTTGAATTTGCTGATAAAACATCAAACTCTGTCAGAGTCAGCCATCAAACTTACATTAAGTCTCAGAGCTATTTGCAGGTGTAGCTTTACCAAATGAAATCTGAAGCAGAAAAAAACAATGGGGTACAAAAAGAATTTCTGGTCTTGACCATCATTTCCTTCAAAGCAGATCAAAATACCATGCAAAAGCATAATTCTATGCTATGGTATTACACATACACCATTCTCTTGTCATCTTTACAATTCATTTTAATTGAAAATACTGGAGGTCTTAGGGACAGTAACCTCTGGGAGGAAATTCTGATTTCCCCCCCTACCCTAAATCATTGTCAAAACCCTCTTGATTTCAAGATGACCAAAATTTCATCCTATATACCAAATGTATCAATATCCCTATGCATCATGAAAGCCAGCACCAAAGCAAAGGAGATTTGGTGTTAGTTTTGTAGTTGTGATGCCTCTAATTCTCGTGCAAATGAAAGTTAGGCTTGGCTACTGAGCTCTTGTTTCCTTGCCAAAAAAAACCCAACAAAAAACCCAAGAAAATTCTTGCTTTAGATAGAAGTTATGAGAATAGAAGGGACTTCTTTCAATTTTCAAGCAATAAAAACACTAAGCATTCTCCTTCTCCTAAAAAAAAGTTTAAATAGTCTCTTCAAGTCTAGAAAATTATTTTAAGGAGGAATTAGGCACATAGAGCACAGCTGTGCTCAAGACTTATCTCCACTGCAGCACTGTATTCAATCAGTGACAGGTGCCTACATCGTTATAGTTCGGACTGTTATTCTTCAGCAATACAAGGCAGCAGGTTCTCCTTTTTATCTCTTGATATTCAAACAAGAAACAAAACCTTTTTCTAACCACATCCTCGCTCTTCAGCCTAACCCATCAATGTGTAGCTGAGTTCCTTCAGGGCTAATGGAGTAGGTACCATCTGCTATCAATACTGTCCACAGACTCCCCGGTTGAGACTTATTTCAGACCAAGTTTCTCTTCTGAGTTAACAGGAGGTGACAAGCCTGGCAGTTTGCAAATTTTCTCTGCATGATTGATTCAGCCTAGATGGCCAGATCCATGCTAATGAGAATGTGCCAGCTCACAACAACAACATTTTTGAATAATTTAAAACTTCAGAGCTTTATGTACCAGAAAATACAATTCATTGTTTAATTATGGCGCCAGAAGAATCTACATGCACATACTACAAACACTGTCGACTGCAAAATCATCATCAGACCTAATTTTATAAATAACGTAAAAGGAAAAGGAAGCAAGATTCCATAAAGCCAACTTAAACTTAGTCAGCAGCGCCCTTTAATTTTGAAGGAAAGCTAAGCATTCACAGAAGCCTCGAAATCAAAAATATATGAAATGTACTTAAAACATTATAGGTAGTGTCATCAGTTTTGCTGATGCAGACAAAACCAAGTTTTATGTACTGAAATTTTTCAAATGCAATACATATCCTTTTTCCCCTTTTAGCTTGCTTGTGGAAGTGTATCACCAACATCACCCACCCAGGAAGGCAGAAGTGAATCAAAGAGGTGCTTCAAAACAAGCAAAGAAAACAAGTATCTAGGACACTGACGTTTGTTATAGGTCACATCATGCCACCCTATGTCACTACTGCAAGCCCGTCAACTAGGTATACTCATCTAACTTGGAAAATCCTGCCAGTGACTGCCTTCCTACACAGCAGTATTTTTGATAAATCCATCCTTAACTGCAGGAGTTGAAGTCTGGTGATCCCAAATACTGTTGAAAAGCCAGTCATTAAAGCATATTTGTTCCAGTTTAAAATGAGCTTTTATCCCAAGGGTGCATTTGGGGATTTTTGTTTTTAAATATTTAATAAACTGAACTTATAGCAATTTTTAATTAAAGAAACCTTGCCAGACTTGAATAAAACCAGCCTGATTCTTCAGAACCAACAGAAGAACTGCTAAATTCAAAAACAGTGTCAATACTCAGCAACTCTGAAGAGCAGGACGCTTATTTAGATGCTTTGCAGTTCATGTAAATCCTTGGTTCAGCATTCAGTTGAGGATGTAGGCACACTCTAAGCATCTCAATACTACTTGTTGGAATAGAATCACTCTGACATATTTCCTTGAATTACCATAACTCAGGCATAGCAAGCTTTGCAATTTTATTAGATAGTTTAATAGACATGGACAGGCAACTGTTAGAAGTTTTGTAACTACTCCAATCTTTCCACATGCCATAGAAGATTAGCACAATGCTAGAACTAGGTAGTGTAATAAAAGCCCAGCTGGAATAGCAAGAATGGTCACTGAATTAACATTCTGTTAAGAGAAAACACACACGCATCACCCATAAAGGTTTAGGGTTTTTTTTTTCGTTTCTCTCTTCCACTATATGCTATGCTTTGACAATTGGCTGTGAGTTCAGAGCTCAAGAAGTCATGAACTGGCCTTTGTTCCAGGAATCTTCCCATCTTAATTTTGACAAGCTTTTGGACGTTTTTTTTTTTTTTAAAATGTTGCAGCATGATTAACTTATTTGCTTCCTTTACAGATTTATTCCATTTACAAGAGAAAATTTTGCATTTGACAACCCAAGAACATGTTCTGCCACCCTCGTACAAGCATGTTCTTGTCATTTCCTCATACCTTGGTAGCACTTTCCATTCACTGCAACTTAGCATTCGCTGTGCTATGACCACCAAAGGCAACAGTCACCATCTGTATCCTAGAAGCCTCATGGGCTAGGCAGCTGATTTTGGAATTCCTCCAAACTGGCAAAAACACATCCTCCACCACGTCACAGACTGCTTTCCACGCAACCTGCCATTACTGGCCCCAGCTGCACCTGACACAACAACTATTTGGGCAGCTCCAGACGGTGCTACCGATTTCAAAGCCCTGTACGGTTAAACTATGCATGCTGGTCTCATCCTGGTTATACCATGGCCATCTGAGACCTCTGATATGTTGTCACGATCCCAAACATTTGCTACACCTCCTTTGGACTTCAGAAACTGAATCCTGATTCAAACTTCCATATAACACCTTCATACTAGAACCTTTTTCCCCTTTTAATATCACTCTCTGATACTCTTTTATGTAAGACTTGAATTGCAGTATATTTAGGTGTCACATCTTCTTAAAACCTAAAAATAACTTCAAAAATAAATCCTAATGATTTGATATATTTCTCCTCCTCTTCTTCCATCTCTTGCATGTTCTTAGATAAGGTGTAAGTCAGGAGCAGAGGGCGGAGTTAGACAAAATGTTGGATTGTTACTCTTACTGGTACTTCAAGAATTCAGACTCTCACCTTGCATGTTACACAGTAGCCTCTGCTCCATCCACCATCTTTGGGGAGTCTACCAGCAGTTCTGAGTTAATTGCAGAGGCTGTACCCCTCCTTGCCCTTCCTATACTTACATGGGGTTGGCCATGTTCTATATTAAAAGCACATCCTTTTTATGAAAGAAGGGCAAAAGTGGGCTCCACTTCATTTTCTGACTCAACTTGTGTGTCTGGCTATTTCAGCATGACGGTTCTATTGCAGAGATTACAAAATGCATGATCTATTTAAAAGCAAATAAAAAAGCTGTCACACTTTCTAGCTAATTAGCGAGTGCTCATAAATTAAGCATTTTAGGCTAAATACCGAGCCAGTTTTTTGTTGTACTAAAGGACAACAGATGAAGACTGCTGATAACAAGATGTCATGAAAGCCCAACACCACCAGCATTCTTACACTCCTGTAAAACGTCGGGCAAGGAATTTGTGGGCCCTTCCCCCAAGGTCCGAGTTCTTATTTCCTAACTTATCAGTGAGGCCACGTTTTCTTATCTTTCCATTTTCTTCCTTGCGTCACATTCCCACTTCAGAGTTCACCTGCCTAGTGACCTCATCGCTAACATATACATGGGAAGCCCTACACAAGACCTCTATTTTCTCAGTTGCCAACCTTGCTGTGCCCTCACCATCATGTCATCAGAGGAACAAGAAGAGAGAAATGAAGATTTTGACCCTAACAAACTCTGCATCAACATCAGCAGCTGAGTTTGCTGTCTGGATTTTGCTCCAATGATGATACCTTCTTTTAAAATGATACAGGGTACGAACTATGTGAGATAGTGGTTCCACATGCTTTTTCCACCAAGTGAAGACACTGCTGAAGCTGGTTCTTCAGGTGTTTATGGGTATAGGAAATTAGCTTTCTAAGACTAAAACGGGCAAAATAATCAAACTGTTCTAAAGGTGACCTGCAATGACCTCTTCCAGACAGACTATAACCAAACCATGGCAAAACTTGAAGGATTAATCATGTCATCTCTGCAGCAGCCACAAGACAATGTTTCCACTGTCCCACCCTTTTCAAACACACCCCAGAAAGGGCAGGCTGTGGTTTTCTTGGCTTTTGGGGTACTGTGACCAAGCAAATGGCTCAGTTCCAGATGTAAGACTTCACAAAATATTGCTTGTAGGATCATAGTGAACAAAATATTAAGCAGATAATGCATTTTATTAGTTTAGGAATGTCTGGTTTTATTTGGAAATTGCACTAACAGGTCCAGAATGCCTCTTGACGTATTTCTTCTACATAAGTCAGGTGGTGCTTCCAGGAGTTTCTCAATATGACAGACTAGTCTCTTTCTCTTCTTTGTTGGCACTGGAAAAAATGGATGTACTGGCATGTAGTCTGAGGACCACATCCCCGTTCTAATGAGGTGTTACAGGGCTGAGCAGAAAATAATTCTCCTGCACAGGCCCTGGGTGTCTAGCATAAAAGTGTAATACTGGTATTTTTATAGCTAGAACCAGTCATAACCACTTAAAGCACAAGCTGAACAGGCTTCAACGTCATAGCTTTGGGAATAACCTGAAGTTACTTGGAAAGCTCAGCAGGATCAGGATATAGCACCTTCAGGGCCATACTTCACCATGTCAAATGCAGATTCCACATTCAGTAAAAAATGACTTCCCAAAGCAATAGGAAAAGACAACAGGAATACTTCTGTGTATGATTGCTGGATAAAGAGACCTCTTTCACCACAGGCTTCAACTAGGCATATATTTACAAGTGTTATCTCCAAGTAAGAGAGACAGATTTCTACACTGACTGGTCCTTTTACAAGCAAGCATACTATACAAATAGTAGCTGAATTGCACAGTCAGTGCTGGATGTGGGCTTTTTTTTTTTTTTTAAACCAGAATAAGATGTTAGTCACCCCTAAGTCCCAAGCTAAAAGGCAAATTTCTGCCACCCTATAATACTGATATCTGTATACTGTTGGGAGAAAGTACTGTGAGAGCTGAAGGTTGACTACCTGTATCTAGGTAGCAACAGGGGGAGTTCAACAGCCATTTAGGGCTCTGAACTTTTGGAAGAGCTATGTTGTGTCAGCTCCCCCATGGTACTAAAGCCAGAGTTAGCACAGGACAGCATGCTGTTACAAACCTTAAACAGCCACAACACATGCTGCTGTTGCTGTAATGGCTTGCCCTCCTGTCTGTTACTTCTACCTTGAAACTACATGGAGGAGGGAAACTGCAATCTACCTGTGCACACGCTACAGGGCTCCCTTGAAAATCCGGTGGGTATAATCACCCATTCTGGGATCAAGTTTGGCTCTCCATGCAGCTGCAAAAACAGTCAAAAGGTGCCAGAATGCCAACTCGTGTCACAGTGTGCCTAGTGCCCCTAACCACACTGTGCCTATGCCAAAAAAAAAGGCATAGCACATTTCATTTGTTTAGCAGCCGGGTAAGCGGATTCATTACAGGAAACACTACAGTACTATAAGTAAAAAAAAAAAAAAAAAAAAATCATCCTTCAGAATATTGATCTTGTCCCCATTATCTTGTGCCTTTACAAGATTCCCCATGCCAAAACAGTAATGTTGCAGTCTGAGAGGCAATACTTGATCTCTGCAAAACCTATCCAAAAAGTACGAGAACTTCGTAACTCCAAATAATCCAAGGTAATGCTCACTAAGTGGTATAAACACCAGGAACAGCAGTGGGATTTACTATGGGCTTACATTTAGAAGTGTGATTAAGCACCCACCCAAACTGGAGCAAGCTGCTGAATTAGGTGTCAAAACAGGGAGCTACTGAAGTTCGATAACACAGTATTGTATTAACCCCCAGTCACTTTAAGAGGGGCTCCTTGTAGAACAAAAAGCTCATAGCAAATTCTAGAACAATTAGATAAATGCTTATGTAAGTTTAAGAAATAAGGCATACTCTATTGCTACTAAATTTTGAAATTGCCTTTTTCTAGACTTCTACAGTGTATCTTATTCACATCTCCAAAAAATAAGCTTCTAAAAAGTAACTGATTTTTGCTGAACAAACTCAAACTTATTGCTTGAAATAAATTTTTAAAAGTTACCTAAATACAAGCCTGACTTCAATTTTTTCCCATAGTTTAAACGCCTGTAAAAACATAGTGCCATTACACAGGAAAACCACAAGGGGCCATTACTCAAGTTCTGCTCTGCTGTCTGCAGACCTTTTGAACCTATAGTCTCTATATAAATTCCCAGCTATCGTAAACAGAGCTCTACCCATTAGACTTAATGATATGGAGAAATGCCACACTTTGCAACCTGGAAAGAATGTACTTCATACAGCTTCCAGCTCAAAGCCAGAATGAGCACAGTGGCCAAACCCACACTTCATACATATTAGTGTCATCCCACTTCCCCCTGGAGTTTTTCCAACTAATGCCAGTTGAAGAGCCATTAAAATGTAGTGACATCTTTGCATCACAGTAATCTCTAAGTAGGAACTGCAGATAAGCCATTATAGCAGGACAGAAAACTAAATCTAGAAGGTATTACAGGACTGCAGACCCTGTGCCATTTAGGATTTTTGTATAGCCCATCTTCAGTACGATTCAGTAAAACCTGTGAAGCTAGGCAATGAAGAATGCAGGTTGCGCCCATACAGCTGTGTAGGAGAAGGTGACGATGTTGAGGGCAGGTAGACTCCTTGTGGTACACAAGGCCAGAACCTTTGTCACTTGTACCAAGGAACAAGAAGGACCTGTGTCATTGCCCTGCCATCTAGCATTATGATCAGCCAGTCAAACCCTTCTGTCTCCAACATACAGCTGCAAATCTGTGGTATTGGCCTTTTTTAACTATCTGCAGAGACAGCAGCCATCACACAGGAAACCCAATTGTCAACTACCTTGCATATATGTGTAACAACTCCTGGCAACGAAAATGGGAGAAGCGTTGAAGAGCTCAGTCAATATCAGGAAGTTGACAGACTTGCTAGGCTGAACAGAAGTCACTTTTCAGATTACTATTCACATGACCAGAGCACATTTAGACTGCAGTTCACTGAAATACCCAATTATACATATGACCTTGTAGGCTGGCAGGAAGAACACCCTGTGGGAAACTCTGAAGAGAATCCTAGTTATCTGGGTGGTGAACTTTAACAGCTGAGGCTATGAACCCCAATGTCTCTTCATTCTCTCTCTGTCTCTCTCCCGCAAAGAGATTTTACTCATCACCACAAGAAACTGAGAGAAGTAAAATGAACTTCAGCAGCTGTTCTGAAGAGGCCAAATACTCACAACCTAGTAAGCAGACTCTGATGTTCCTCCAGTGCCCAAACTCTGAATCTGCTTTTCCTTGCTATCCAACATAAGAACACTATCCCAGACAGACGACAGCCAGTCTATCAGTATGAGCTCAACAAAATACTTTACTCAAAGTTCCAGGAATTGTAGCAATAGCTAGAAGCTAGGAGCAGATCAAGTGAAAGCTACTCATAGTGTAATTTCTCTGGCAGCACCACCGCCTTTCCCTGTAGTATCAAACCCCTATCTATTTCAGGTGTTAGGTAATCCTACACACTCCAGAACAGAGAACTGTATTTCAACAGACGTTGTGACTTGCAGCCATCAGTTAAGGACATGGACTTGCAAACTGGCTTTCACTTGTGACCTTAGTCAGCTTTGCACTGAGGTCCACACAGGTAGATCGGAAAATCCATTATTTAATCTGACCTGCTGACTAGACCACAAAGTATTCATATTTGATTAGGATCAAATGTGTCACATGAGAGGCTGATGGACCAACATTTTCACACCATTTAAATGTAAGTACTCATTTTGCTAAATGAAATGCCACTAAATAGAAAAGTGAATTAAATGTGAATTAAAAGTGAAAAGTGAATAGAATTCTCCCATGAACTGTCCTTTGTCCAAATAAAATTTTGGGGAATTCAATATACATTTCAGTAACTAGAAAGCCAGAGCTCCCTTCTCTCTAGCAATTTTTGTCACCTCTCTGTCCTCAGTCTATCTTTTGTAAGGCAAGGTCTTAAAAGAATTCCCCACAGGCACCATGCCTTGCACAATCAAGGTCCTAAAGAGGAGCACTCTGCACTGGGCAGGGTCCAGCTTTGGTTCCACAGCAGCTAGTACAACAGGACCACGATCCCTTACAATTGCATTTAAAATATTCATATTAAGCAACTAGAGTTTTAATCTTTAGTGTACCTTTTAAGAAGTCAAGTCACAGTATTTCAGGGGTTTTTTTTTTTTTACATTCTTATGAAAAGCTCACCTTCCAAGGTCTTATAATTATTTTTTTTCTTTTTCTTTTCTGAACCACGTATCTTAGCCAGATAAGGTAGGGGAACCCTATTTTCACTCTCCCCAGCCCTGCTTTTTCAAGAACAAGGCTGAAGGAAGAACAAATAGTCATATGGCTCATTTCAGCTCACAGCTCCTTAAATGGTCACGAAACAAAGAGAGCACACAGATGCCCATCCACTTATATCCATCCTGCCTGGCAAACTCTGAGGACAATATAGAAATATACCAGAATCCTGGCCTCAGCAGTGTTACTGGAGTGGGAATTACTGCTGCAGTATATAATTCTGTGAAGAACTGCAGGCAGGCAGAGTGAAAGGACAGTGAGACACAGCTGGAAACCCAAACAAAACTATTAAGTCAAATATTAGAGCCAGCAGCTTTGTCAGCATACCTTTAATGTAAACAAAACATAGGCTGCACAGTACACCCTCAGGAACACAGCTGAACAACAGCCTTCCTCCTAGCCGACTTCCTCTGCAACATGAAGACAAGGCTCAGGATTCATACTTGAGACCTAACGAAAATTTACAGTTTTCCAGACCCTATAATCTTGAACACATCATGACACACAGAAGCCAAGGAAAACAAATGAAATTCATGTTTTACTGGGTCCCACATGCTGTGATATTTCCAAGCCTACTAGCATCCACCAAGAAACATGCAGAACGTTCAATTCTGAAAACAAATCCATTACCAGGACAGAGCACAGACCAAAATCAACTCAACAAGCTACTCCATGTGGTTTTCATTTAACTGTATTCTGCAGAGGAAGTGAATTTGGTACATAATATACTTGGCTTCTGTTCATATTCTTTTTATTATTAAGCTTGGGGGGCAGGGGGGCTGGTGCCCCTCTTTGCAGCCCTGACTCCCCTTCATTCTTGGTGTATACTCACTCCCACTGGAAGCAGATGGCACACAAGAGTCACCCAATTCAAAGCTAGATGAGGGCACTGTTCTGGGCAGTGAAGTACACACAAGGAGATACATTCATGTATGCTGTAAACAGAACACATGTTGTACATATATTGTAGAAATATTAAGCTGGATCCACAAGACAGGAAGCTGGTCTTATCGAGATGCTGGTATGCATATGCGGTAGTAGAGGAAAACTGACAGCAAGTAGAGCCAGGCAGCTTTCACTTTCCCCTTAATGAGGTTAAAATGGCAACATAAAGATGACTGTACAGCTTGGCTGTCACCCAAAAGTTTACTCTGAAGAAAGAAATTTGATTTACCCAAAATTATGTGCTGGATAGATACCATATGTACGGTAAGTATGTATCATCTGGAAGGACATATACACACCCACATTTATGTATTATATGCAACTGGCTGAAGTACCAGCTAGGAAAACGCAACAGATAACTCCAGCAAGTTCAGCTTCCTTCAGTGCGTTATAGCGGACCCCTGTATACAACTCGCCGCACCTACCTTGTTTTGTAAAGCGTCTGCATAAACCAGAGCTATTAGACAGCTCTCGCATACAAAGCCCAGAAACAGGTTAAAGAACAGAGGGGAACCTACAGGTGAAACAATCTATTCTGTACAGTACATTCCTTCCACTTCACTGTATACCGAAGTGTACTCAAAATAAGAGTATAAACACTAAAGATTAATAAACCTGTGATTTTTTTTATTTTTAGTACTAAACGAATGCACAAATCTAATTAATCTGTATCACCTTTCAAAGCCTACACTTCACCGCCAAAGTTTGAAGACAGATTTTGTTACTAGATTTGATTTCTCTGTCTAGTATATGAGCTGCTACTCAAAATATCAATAAGTTAATAAAACATAAAAATTGCAAGGCTATTTTTGTGTTGCTAGAATAAATCATTCATCTAATTCCTTCACTAAATACCACCTGATTATTCACACCCCTATTTAGCAAACATTTGTGCTTTGTGCTACAAATCTAATAGCTGACAATCACTGACATGCAGTTATTGCCTAGCACATTTATATTCATTATTCACACACAATTTAAAGATCAAGCGTATTAACTGTGAAGTTCTCGTGACTCTGAAAGTAGACTAAATGAGTATGTCAACATAACTGTGTATGCATCTGCACATGCGAGTTACTTGTAGAAAATATTTACAGTCCAGCTAAAAAATCTTCCGTTTTGCAGGAACAGATTCACATTTGAAAACAGATAGTTGCAATAGATGCATGCAACTTGATACCTACTGAAAACACGTTTCTGGCCAATATTCCGGGACATAATTTTGAGGCAGCTAAATCAGATAAGGAGACCCAGCCAGTCGTGTGATGAAATTTTGGGAAAGCACAATTTCTACCGAAATCACACTACATAGAAGGTGCTCAAAGAGCCACTTTACCTCCAGTGAACCAACAAGCCTGTATGGCTACAATGCAGACATTTAGCCCTTGGCAAAGGAAACTTCTACTGTTTCCCGTCTCTGGACCTGAGAAACTGTAAAGCACTACTGTCAGACTTCTTCCTTGAATGTTTAAAATCCTCCAAGGAACAGCATGTTTATTAGTGCTACAAATGTAACTACATTCAATAATATTTAGTTATTATCTCCAATAACATTTTGGTTCCATATGAGACTAATGCAAGAACATTCTGCTGCTTGGAAGTATTCAGGATTCTCAAAAGAATATTCCATAGTTTCATATGTTGAGTTCTACTTCCTTTCTAGGTTTGCTTGCAGTTATTTTACTCCAGCTGTGAAGGTATGCACAACCTCCTTATCACTTACAAGCCACCCAGCATGGGTGTTGAGTAAACAAGCCAGCATAGCTCCCCACACCTCAGAAATGCAATTAGATCTTGGGAAATAGAATTACTCCATCCTTTCCACTTAATAGTTTACTTCCATAACTAGGTCAAGTTGTGCTTTCAGCTACAACAGGATACATTTAGGAACACAAGAACTTGAGAGCCCTCCTGGGTCATCAAGTTCAGTGCTGTACTGTTATCATACAGCACCTAACAAACTCAATTTCAAAATACTTTGGGATTTTTGACCCAATCACTCTCTAATCAGAAGACTGTTCCAGACCTTTGATTTAATGATGAGGGATCTTCTTCTAATTTGCAGCCAAATCTTACTCATGTCCAGTTAAAACCAATTTGGAAGCAACTCAAGCTACTTCAGACATCTATAACCCTAAATGAAAGCAAAATTCAAGCTGAAAATTTAGACTGTATCCATATAAATGTCAATCTAGAAAACAAGTGAGAAAAAAATATGACTTAATTTTAACTTCTCTTCCAAGTGAATTGCAATTATGAAGAGACTTTTAGTTCTGCAAGAAAATAGGTTTTAAAACCCTCAAAACCTACCTGATTACATGTCAATCTACTGAAAAGCACAGTCCATCAAAAGATATTCCTGCGAGACTCTGCAGGATTTGAAGGAAACACAAGCTATAATACAGTGTTCCAAGAAGGTTACACCACAGAGAGAAGATGCAAAATCGCTGGCTTTTTTTCCCCTGCCAGCAGGCCTCACTATTTTAAGCAGCATAAAAAACACCCAAAAACACTCCATTCAAAAAGTATTTACTTCATCCAATCGTTCACTTATCTGTCATATTAAAGCAAACCAGACTAGTGTCCCATCCAGATCTGCTTGATCCAGTAAAGACAGAAGCAACTTCTATAAGGTCCAAGAGGGATTTTGAAATGCAAGAGTTATAAAATTGTCATCTAAAGATGAAATTAAGATGGCCACAGAGCTGACACTGTACTTCTGGGGAGTCGTCTGCTTACTGCAAAAGTATCTGGCCAAATATTTGCAAGGGGAACTGCATAAGCACACTTTTTCAGCAAGCACATCTTTCCAATACACAAGCCTAGAGTCAAAATGTTTTGACAGCAGTAAAGGACTTGCTCACGTAATCACATTGTTACATGAACACTACCACAGAAGGGTTAAAAAGCGCAGATGAAAGACAACTTGGTTACTTTTTCTACTGTTCTGCAGATATTCTTGTCCTAGGAACTCAATTCTTTTTTTGTCAGTTCTTAAAAATGTGTTCTAAAGGTTTTAAATCTACACTTGTATACAGAAACAGTTTAAAAGCAAACGCAGAATTTACGCAGGCTGGAATTAACAGACATCTTTGTTCTGACAGAGGGGGAGTTGCTAAAGGTCAGAGTGTTTTCAGTGTACACTACAAAAGCTGTCAGTCACAAGAGAGCTGCAATACAAAATCTCCGTACAGAAGTTGACCACTGCAAGCACACAGTTGCAAACTCCACTGTCACTGCCTTGCAGTAAAAGGCACACCAAGGAGAAGCTTCCATTGCCACAGCAAAATCTGTACCCATATTGCCCCAGCCAAGCAACACATTTTGTGTTGCTTTTGTCAATAGTAAGAGTGCTGAGATATCAGAGAAACTTTTCTAAAAATAAAGTCAAAGCTTAGGGGAAGGGTGGAATCTTGACCTCTCATGCCATCAGTCTCTATCACACAATGAACGATAAGGAGATGAAAAAAGTGACAGCATAACTGGTTAGATGTAAACAAAGCCATTAAGAAAGAACATCAAGGCTTTACAAACAAAGTCTCACACAATGACAGATGCTTTTCAAGGCAAAGACCTCCAAAAATCTTCAGTTAGAACCATGTCAGCAGGCACAACTATTTCAAGCCATATATTCTTGTTCTACTCTCCTCCTATAGTGGACAGAGGTAAGAACTTCTAAACAAGCTAAACACTGCTTTTGAGAAGTTACAAAGTAATGGAAATATTACTGTAACAGCAGCTGTCATCAGAATAGTGTCTTCTCTTTCACAGAATGCAGCTCAGTTCATGCTATCACCTTTCTGAAAACTACTTGGCAACACACAAAAAAAACCCACCAAACAGCAGCACAGAGGAGAAAATAAGGATCGATCATTTTGGCAAACATGGCTATTTCATCAGCACCAGCTTATTACATTAGTAACTATATGCCTCACGGCTGAATATGCAATGCAAGGCTTGAGGAGATCCTATGCCATTGACTGTAACCAGAAGAACAGATCAGACAAACAGAAGAAAGATTTTACCTTATCCACTGTACTGAAAACAGGCAGAAAAGGGACTAAGTGCCCCCAAACTGAAATCTTACTTCATTATATATATTGTCAGACAGCGAGATTTAGAATATCATCAAAACATAAAAGAAGGTAACACAGTTAAGACACTAATGGTTATTTAAAGTCAAAGGCAACAAAAGAGTCAGAAGAAGCAGCATTTCCCCCCCCCCTTTTCTAGAGAAGAGATCTTTTAATAGAGGACCAACTACAGAGGAAGACCACCAGTGATTAAGATGGATAAATATAATTATTCAGGTGAGAATCAAGCAAAGGGATCATGAACTTCTTTTAAGACCAAATCCCGAGAAAGACACAGTGAGGAAACAGAGGTACATGTCAATTTTCTTTTGGTAGGACAAGATTTGAACAGATTTAAGCAAAAGTCTGCTGGATTTCTCTGGGTTTTTCTGAAAGTCATATTTTTCAGCTACTACATTTCCTGAAAAGGTGAACCGAAAAACCATGGGCCAGAACATTAGAGCTTTAGGAAGTGGTGTAGTTGAGCCATTGTGTTTTGGGAGCTCTAAAGGCAGCTTAATTGCAAACTCACCTTCCTGTGAAGTTACATTAAGACCAAGACCTTATGCCTAAGGGGAATGTCAGATAAACAGGGCTGCCTCCTTTACAGACCACCAACATGAAGATTTTGGCGTACCATGGGCTGAACACTGTGGCACCAAGCACAGTAGCCTGGACAGTATACAGAATAGTATCAAGGAGTAACAACGACTGCACTTCAGCTCTGCCCAAATCCATCTGGAACAATTTAATGGGAACCATTGAGTTATTACAAGATCAACATTTATGGAAGAGGAAGCAGATTATATCCCACTTACTGGGTCCATTTCTGATCTAACTCCAGTGTTAGGGTGATTTTACTCCAAATATTTCAGTGAAGTAAAATTTACAGCATGGAAACAACACAGCGAGGGGAAATCAAGGAGACCAAACATTTGCCAAAACAGAAGTTAGCTAAGGCCACAGGCAAAATTGCAACCTCCTCATTCCTAAGCAAAAACAGGTTTTCGGGCAAGACCTGCAGTGAAGAGTGCCACCTACTGAAGTGCCAACATACCCTACCGAAAACTAGTTTTTTCCTGGAAACCTCCCAGCTACATAATGACCCAGCTAACTTTGCAAGATCACGAAATCACAGATTAAGGAGATCTGGCTGCAGGCCACATAAAAGTAGACACTGTACAAAGGCCAGAGCCGCAGAAAGCATTTGACATTGGAAACAGATGGAAACCTAAGAGGTCTTTGTTTGTTTGCTTTGTTTATCAGAGATTATCCTAGACACAGAAGGACTGGGATTTATCTGTCTACATTTATCATAGAAATCAAGCTATGCTTGGTCACAGAGACTTGAATTTTCACAGTAAAAATATGGGACTCAAAAGAACTGCTCTGGCTCAGTATGCTTTTTTGACAAACAAATGCAACTTCTCAAGACTCCAAGGAACCTTGTCATACGCTGATCTAACTACCTAAATCCAGCTAGTCTATTGTTCCTATTCGTATTTCTACTGAAGGAACATGCATAAACTCATAGTTTGAACAGACAGATTCCTGGTTTCCTGCTTCATTTCATTTGCAGACAGTTTACACCTCTTTGTTCCTGTGCCAGCATTATCCCTGAGCTTAAATATCTTTTTCTTCCCTGATGATTAACTCCATTCAATTCATTTATAGGCAGGAAGCATTTTTCTTCATCTTCACTCTGCAAGGCCAAAGAAGCCAGCTTCTTCAGACTCTCATAAGACAAGCTCTCTTCCCTACAAGGATTTGTATGTCCCCGCTCCAGCATGAACTCACCTTTTTGAACACAGCGATGCAGCACTTTAGATCGGGCTTTAGCAACACCCTGAACAATAGCATTAGCATTCTCTCCTGATATTTTTTATTATTTCTTGGAGGGGGAAGAGGGGTGTGTGTTTGGTTTTTTTAAATGCAGATATGCCACACTGAAGGCTCAGTCCTTCACTGACTGAATAAAACTCAAGTATTTCTTCTTTTCCAGGGATTCTACCTGCTGGCCCCTCCAGCCCCCCATTTTACAGTGGAAATTATGAGGACTGTTACTCCTCAAATGCATGACTTTTTACTTTGAACTAGACTGTTTTCTCTCTACTTTATTATTCTAGTCATTAAGGTCAATCAGTTCTTCTATATACACGGTTTTCTGATTGTTTTTGGATTGATGATCATTTCTTTTTTTTCTCCTTATAGGCAGGATTACGCATTTCTGTACTAAGTTTATTCATGAAAACATCAAACATAATTGTGCTGAGGGCAGAACTGTGGAATCCTGTTTACACCACACAACCCTGTAAAATTTTGTTGTCTTCCTGGGCACTTTTCCAGAACTAACCAAAATAATAATATCTCAGGTCCTTACCAAATGCTTAGAAGTCCGCATTAGACCAATTATACCTTCTGTTTTTAACACGACAATTACATTACACAGCAATTTTCAGTATCATCTCTCCCAGTACTTTATTAATCACTTTATTAGTACTGGTAAATACTGCATTAGTTGATAAAACCATATTCTGGTCTGTACTATTATGTGCACCCATACGATTCATAATTCTTTCTCTCAGAATTTAGTCTCATATTTGCCTTTCATGTAAAATAAATTTAGCAAGGGCCCACATAAGCAAAAGTTGAGAAACACAAGGTTAAGCAAGAATGCTGAAGCCATAGCATGTGTACTACCAGGGAAACCGTTTATCATCTCCTCGATCCGTCAAGTGGAAGAAATTAGCTTTATATTAAAGAAATATTCCAATTATTGTTTTATAGTCATATACAGAAAACGATTTACCACTTCATTACAAAGAAAACATACATATGTATTATTAATAATACAAACAAAAAAAAGGATCAGTAAAAGAGGAACTTTTAGTTCAGTTCATAAATTATTGTGTGTTTTATCCTTATCTGACACCAAAGCCACTCTGGCTAACATCCTGTTTACCCTCACACTGGGTTAAGTGAAAGACTTCATTACTTTTGGGTAAAGTGCCAAGTGTTTCAGTATGCCCCGTGCTGATTTCGGAAGCTGCCAAACATTGAAATTAGAAATGAGCATACCAGCTGCCCCTGTACCTCATTCTGTGTACACATGATACTGCCAAGTCAAAGCTGCCCACATCAGATAATCAATTACCTGGAGGGGAGAGACTTAAAAATCTTGGCACAGCCCTAAAGTATGGCTATGGAGATGTAAATAATATCAGTGCCTGCATGAATAGCAAAAGGGACATTCAAGGTCTTACTATTAAACAGTTGCCACTCCCTTTCTTACACATGCTCATGTTTGAGCTCTACTATAGTACCTGTGAACAGCTTCTAAGACTCCGTCAACCAACGTACAGTGTCTCCCTCTCATTTTCCCAATTAGACTGTATATCCCGTCCATTCCATCCCATTTTACCACAAAATTGCCATATGCATCCTTTCAAAGACTGAGATGTTACCAATAATTGGAGTTGTAGCACCATTGTGCCTTTTTCCATGATTAGTCACCATTATTGTTATTGCTTCTGACTGCTGAATAGTTAGGAAAACATCAGGAAAAGTTCCAAAAGGGAAGAAAATTCGAAAAGCAGCATGCTGGCATAACTTAGGTGAAGGTATACACAGAACCACTTATTCAGGAATTCAGTTCTGTATGCACAGGCTGTACAGTAGTCTCATGTTTCTTCTTGTCATGTTTCGGACATGCTGGGGTTTTCTAGCTAATGAAGGCCTTCCAAAGTGTACCATGGGGTAAGTTCCTTTATTTAATACGTTCTCCTCAGGAGGCCTGCAGGTTTGATGTTACTGCTTTCCATATGAAGCTGATGCCAAAAACAGGGACCTGATCATCAGATGTTACCTTTGCATTTCCCTAATTTCAGAGCTGGACCTGGAATTATACAGCTTTCAGCACTACTAAAGGAAGTAATCAAGTGTCGTTCAACCAACCAGAATTCTACCTACCCTTCTCATTTCACAGCTGCTATAGTTTGAAAATAGTAAATGAAGGAAAGACCAGACCTCTCCATATAGCTTCCCCTGCAATACTCTGCAGCCACATAGGGAACAGGCAAAAGCTAGGCTTCACAAAGCTCGAGACTCTCACTGTCTGGCTCTATCCTAAATTTGGAATTGCCCATGCTATGCTGCTTAAGTAAACAGAATACTACTTATAATTATTTAAAACTACATCCAAGAGCATTTTCATCCAACATATTAAACACATCAACACATTCACTGGGTGGGAACTCTCAATATATATGCTGATGTCCACACACCATCACATCTACTGTTGAGTCTAAACTGTACTTGCCAGAATTTCCATTTTAAGAATGAGATATACACATCCCTATGACTAAGCTCCATCATACCTAGTAGAGTCCTGTTGATATGATGCT
Source organism: Opisthocomus hoazin (assembly GCF_030867145.1). Taxonomy (NCBI): domain Eukaryota; kingdom Metazoa; phylum Chordata; class Aves; order Opisthocomiformes; family Opisthocomidae; genus Opisthocomus; species Opisthocomus hoazin. The sequence goes on along the minus strand of NC_134418.1, from coordinate 55,861,701 downwards.
TCCACAACAGCATTTTATCTGAGCTAGTAATGGCTGTGGACATGAGATAATAAATTCTGAGGAGACTGTTTATATGTCCATCTATACCTTGCACTTTTTACCTTCACCGACAGATGAAGAGATACTTGACTGTCTGTAATTATTACAAGGTAAGAAACAGACCAAGTTTAGCAATCTGGGCACAGCCAGCAAGGCAACAGAAAAGCAGCAATGTACAGTATATATATTCACAGAAAGCGAGTTGCATTTTCAAAGAAGGAGCAACTTGCCTCTTGCTGGACAAGACTTAGTGGTTACTACAGAATCTCAATCTGATTGATAGATCTAAAAGCAAAACCATAAATTCTCTGCATTGACCAAAGCAGCAGCTGGTCCTTGAAATTTATTATTATATCACTCATTAGGAGGATAAAACCAATCAATTTATTAACTTTATTACTATTACTATTATTATTATTATCAAAGCAGTCCTAAATAAGTCACCTAAGTTGATTAAATATCCTGATATATCCTTCTGCTTCTCCCTAGATTCTGTCCCCCACCCCCCCAAGAGTGTGATTGGTATAGCTAGCTGAAAGACGTACCTAGGCATGGTGGGACTAAGAGTAAAATACTGCTGAAATGCTTTAATCACCCTCTGGGCTTTGGTGAGTTCCACAGTTGCGTTGGTGACTTGAGCTTTCCCTTCAGATTTGCTACAGGAATACCAAACTGACCAGTCATCTGCTTTTTTCCCCACAGCATTTAGATTTACTATGAGAAATCACTGAAAAAAACACCTTCCAATTTCCTATATGCAAAGCCCTTTGTAATAAAAGCCGTATTTCTCTAAATGCACTTTCTCTTCAACACCACAATTTCAACTCATTTCTAGAGAAGCAAGACAATTCTGGAGACAGGCTCCCACTGAATGTTTTTTCCTGTCTCCTTAAGACTCTGTACTTTCTGACAGGGGTTCCATTACACCCGGAAATCTTACATGTTGATTACCATCATGGCTATTAATTACTTAAGCAAGGAAAAAAGTTTACAGGGCTCTAGAAATGCTCTAAAGCTACAAAATCTGACCCATGTCAGAAAGAATTGTAACAAAATGGATTGCTAAATAATATTGATTCAGTTCTAAATATATTAATACCGTTACAACATTTAGGGCAGATAGCTAAACTATTTTCCAGATAGCTCTATGTAATATCACTGCTGTAAGACTTTATTTTGCATTCCCCAGACACAGAGTTAATCATTACCATCACAATGATGCAGTATTAGCCTACGTAATCAGCATAAAAATCACATTCCACTTCTAATGATGATGGGAGGAAAATGAGAGGCTACATCATGATAAATCTCAATAAAACTAATGTAAAAGCCAATCAAAGTTTTGACTACCTATAGCACTACAGTTAACAGGATTATTGCCTTATATAAACTAAGGTGATCTGTGTCCGCGTAAGCATTCTTCAGGCACACAGGCAGGACTGTTCTCAAACCATGGGTTTCTCCTAGGCTGACATATTTCTGTGAAGAACTTCTTCAGTGGCTGTTTGAAAACCAGCCATCGCAAGTGCAACCACTAACATCCAGCCTGGGAAACACAGAGGAAATAGCTAGACAAGCGTGTGCGTTTTTTAGACTTTAACACAGATGTTGCCTCTTTTTTTTTTTTTTTTTTAAATATTCAGGCTACTGTGAAAGAAACCCTCCCACATTTTTTCCTTCCTATAGCCTTTTCAGAACATTTTCTCTTCAAAGGGTGCAATTCAGCCTACAATAAAAAGCAGGGAGCACACTGACAGAAAATTACCTCACCAGCATTTGAGGGAATAGGGTACTTCTCCAAAGATGGCAGCCAATTGTCATCTCTGCCTTCCAAGAAAAGAGCTGGTAAAAGCCTCCTAAGTGATTCTGGTTTCTGAGAGGAGGCTGTGCTAGAAGGGAACGTCTGAGACCTCTCTCTATACACTGGCTGTCAACATAAACACTAAGAATGTCAGAGATCAAGCATTCAGTCATGTTTTAAACATCAGACAGTCACAGTTTTTCATCCTGTACATCATACCACCATAAACAGGCACCAAACGTGTCAAATGCATTGCACACTGTGGTAAACAAGCTCAGTAACAGCAGCTCTTCAGCTTCTACTCTTTTCTTACCTCTTTACACACTGATGTTCTGTGTAGCAGGCAAAAGGGTGCCTGACAGAACTCACAGAAAATGAAAAACCTTCTTGCCTATTGGACTTCTAAAGTATTTCAGTATCTAGGAATGCAAACAGTCGTCCCTAAAATCACAAACAGGATAGAATTGCCTCAGCATTATTTTTTAATCCCAAGAAATTTCTACGTGTACCTTTAAGTACCCAAATACCTTTGAGAATTTGCCCTCTGGAGCACTCAAGTCCATTGAAATCTTTGTGTCTACAGAAGAAAAAAATTGCATCAAACACATTATAAAGCACAGTGTTGTCTGGGAGATATTATAGGATGATGTCAGCTATGTGAACTGTGGTTTCTTTATTTGGCTCATTACATTTTGTCTTAACTATTAACTGATTTGCTCTTCAGTAGACCCTTGTTTGAACCTTAAGGCTCCTTGAGATTGAACAGAACTCCAGATCACTCTAGGTACTTGTATTAGCAGTTTAGCTCACACTGAAGAGACATTCAGAAATGACCATACAGAAGACATCTATTAAAAACAAAAGCAGTTCAGTAGAGACAAACAGATTGTCTACAAAGGCCATTCACGAAGCACGCATTGGCTTTTTTGGCTGCAGAATGCAGGGGGGGGAGAAAGTTGACCACAGAATTTTAATTATGTTAAACAAGACTCAGCTAACTCTGCCAGTGCATCAAATTTGAGTTTAATAGCCCTCAATCAGGTATACAAAGTGCTGAGTGTGGCAAAAGGGGCTGTATTGTATACACTTACACTGAAATACATTGCTCAGTTGAATGAAACCTTTTCCCGAGGAAGGAAGACAAGACAGGCCTGAAGTTCTCTCCAATTTATTCCTAAATCCATATAATAAAACCAAAAGTATTTACCAAGCAGTGTTTTCAAAAGCGTGGTTTACAGTTCAGAAAATGAAGTCTAAATCAACATTTAATCTGAGCAGATGGAACCAATTTTCCCTGTTGCAGGGCAAGCACACAGCATTCTTTAACCCTGAGTTGTTTCAACACTTTATTGGCCTGATTGCATCAGGTTTCAGTATGTCCAGTTCCAATGATGCATCATCATGATCTGCAAAACAATGAACTCCAGCAAGCTACACATAATGAAATAATGGTACCTTCCAGGTAAAATTATACACCTACAGTTCAGTTCCTTGTGGACTGAGCTTCCTCAGCTAATACAGCAAGTTGCTACGCATTTCCAGCTTATTTTTTTCAGCTGTAGGTCAGCTGAAATACCAAACTGTTTATGCAGTCTGTTACTGTTAGACAAGATGTGTGTGTACCCATCAATACACAATGTTAACACACTCTCTCATTCAGGTGCCTTAGCATACTTGGGTTAATTAAAGTGATCCCTTCCTAAGTCCAGGCAGCATTCAAAAGACAAAACCCCTAAACTTTAAATTCACTGTTAACAGCCTACTTCAGGGAAGACCTGTGCTTCAGAGAACGCACATAGGTCAGCTGTAATCAAAGATCTGGCTATCGACTAAAATGTGACAGAGAAGTAGAGGTATGCCATATATGTATGTCATATAGCTGTCCTTTAAGACTCATTTAGTTTACACTAGGCTGTTACGAAAAGAATCACCAGTATGTGTTCAAATCACACATCAACTTTATAGATGGTGTTGAGAGTGAAGCAGGTTCCCAGAACTCCCTCATGTCTAACAGCACCTGTTCACCTATTCAAGTAAACAAATTCTATTTTCAAGATCTCCTCTACTTAGCTTCTGACCACAGAACACTAGAAGATTCAGTTTGTTACCAAATCAAAGTTGAACACTTCTGAAAATATGATCCCAAAATGTACTGGAAAAAATATTCAGGAGGTACACATAATTTCAAGAGTTTCATCACTTGGAATTATTTCTTCTTTAAAACAAAAATTATAGCTATTACAAGAGCAAATAGCAATGAATGGCTTACTGGGATTAATAATTCCATTGATTCCTTTGTGCATTGTTAATAGAAATTAGTTCTTTTACTTCACACTCATTTATGTGAATGGCACTCATCCTTTGACCTCCTGCCTAACCCCACACTGGAAATGCATTTATGCAACACAATTCACACTTTGTTAGGTCTTATTCCAGAAAGCAAATCCTTATTCAGGCTGTAATCGGGGCATCAGTGGGAGTTCTGTCCCAGGACTATGTTTCTATGGTTGTTATGATGGCTTATTGTCTATTCCATGAACTTTTTTCGAGAAATCTGACTGAACTGGCTGACAAACAACTCAGTAATTTCAATAAATTCAGATACTGAAGCCTGGAAGAAAGCGTTATGATTATCCATCTCATCAGACCTCTTGAATTTCACTAACTGATGCTTTCAACAGCCCCACAATTTCTACTGGAGATAGAGCATATCTTTCAGAAAGTCATCTGATCTTGATTGAAGTGCTTCAAGTGCTGGCAAATCCACTGAATTAAAAGATAAGTTCTGGTGCTTAATTACTATTATTTTCTTTTAAATCTTTCATTCTATAGGAGAAAACCAAATGATTTAGAAACATTTAGAAATGAAGACTAGCAAAAATTCTCAACATATCGTGTCATTTCTAAGGAAGAAAAGACTTAGTCAAAGTGATAGAACAGCTCAAATTGTTTTTTCCATGTCAAAACTAAAACACCTAACCAAGATTTTAAAATTCATTAATCGGGGGGGGGGGGGGGGGGGGAGAAAGTTAGTAATTTTGCTCAATGACATTCTGATAGTAGTAACCAGCAGAAACATTTATGCCCCATGTCGTTTTCACACTTAACAGCTAACAGATACCTAAATTAAACATTAGTAACTTGAGTCATGCAACTCCTCAACAGTACATGTTGCTGTGCAGGAATAAGAGAAACATTTTTTGATTTACTGCTTTTTAGCTTTTTATGATCAATAATTCTTCCTTCATTAAAAAAAAATCCTATCTCACTTTCCATTGCATTTTAAGACCTCAATGATAAAGATTTTTCAAAATATTTTGGGGATACTTAAGGATAGACTTGCTTTTGATCTATTAAAATATACTACTGATGTTTCTTTAAATTAACTGGGGAGTAACTAGCTAGTACTGTCATTTGCAAAAGCATAGAAGTACAGGAGATGTTGGGGAAGAAGGGGGCGGTTTTAGCTTTCTGGGGTTTTTTTTTTTTACATAGTGCCCCCCCCCCCCGGAAAAAGTTCTGTATGTTGCAAATGACACTATTTAAAAAAAAATAAAATTAAAAAAAAAAAATCCTTGCTTTTTTACAGCCCTTTAAGACACTGCTTCTGAAAGCAGAATTCAAATATTTAGTTTACTCACAGAGAGAGAGAACAAACACTGAGTTTTATAGTATGCACCCCAAGCCTATAGTCCAGAGAGATAACCTAGCAACTTGTATTGGTTAAAGCAGAATTGACCTGTACTGAAGTTATAATCTTTTAAGCCGTGCAGCTCACCAAGTACAAAAAACCTTTATATACATAAAATAGAAGTCAGTTACATTGAATTTAGTTTATGGAGACCAATTCACATGCTCAAATTTGGAACCACTGTAAGTGTTCAGACAAATTTTCTGCTTAACACAGGTTCACACCATTTCCAAGATTAAGTTCACACGTGAAGCTTGCAAATCCAGCGCTTCTCTAATTCACTACTGATTCATGGGTTTCACTCCTGTTAAGACACTCATCTCCAGATACACAACTCTTACACTTTAAGTGTAGCCAATCTGCATAAAACAGGCACCTAGATAGCTTCTCTGCAGCGGAGAGAAATAGGACTCCCGTCCTACTCTTCAGTGACAACCACTTTTATAAATAAAAAATTTGAGGCATAAACAGGAATGATGCATTTTGTTTTTCTTCAGCAGCTCATAGCACTAATGCATTGTTTCTGACCAAAGCAGCCCCTAGCAGAGAAAGACACCTACACAGCTAAAACTAGGGCATAATTTTTAACTGCTGTATTTATAGTGTAAATCTTCTGTATTTGTGTCAATACACGGGAGGGCAGAAACTGAAAGTTTGATCCTTTGTTCTTTTGGAACTACCTGCAACCTGTGGTAACATTTCTTACCCATTTCTGTAATGTTCTTTAAACACTAAGTAAAAAAGCACCACATAATGTGTAAATTATCACAGAATCACAGAATGGTCGGGGTTGGAAGGGACCTCTGTGGGTCATCCAGTCCAATCCCCCTGCCGAAGCAGGGTCACCTACAGCAGGCTGCACAGGACAATTAATCAACTTATTTGTAGAATACAGCTTTTCAAATTTGACTGTGAAGTTTTTCAGTGGTATAGATGCCTTTTCTAAAATTCTGGAGCAAATTTAAATGTGCCACACAATTCTGAAATTACTTAACCAGTTTCCTGCCATTACAAGTATTTGTTTATCAGACTGAAGGTGGACGTTTGGGGATAGTCATTACAGGGCAATAGCACATGATGACATTTTCTCAGAAAACTGTCCCACCAACACTGCAGCTCAGGCATTTTGTGAAGCAAGGGTTTATGCCTAACAGACGTAAACATTTCTTTCATAAATTCATATAGATCTTTTCCGAAGCCATGTACAGCATCAGCATCCATCTGCTATGGCAAGGACTTCCACAGACTCCATGTATATTTGCACAGAAGTCATTTAACTCTGCTTACTGTGAGCAAGCCAGTTTTGTGTGATCATCACCTGGACCTTGAATTAAAGAGACAAGTGAATTGTTGTTATCTACTCACCTTCTCTGAGGCAACTGAGATTTTACACACAGCAATATATGCACCTCTTTCAATACCAAGGGTCTTCATCATTCCTTACACAGAACCAGCTCCATAGCTTCAGTCAGCTTTTCACCCCTTTGTATGACTTTTCTAGTTATACCTCATCCTTTCTGAGATGGGGACCAGCACTACATATGCACTAACGAATTATGCCATAATACTGTGAGGTTCTTTTCTCTGTTCTTTTCCACACAATTCCTCAATGTTACAACAACAACACGGAAGTTGATAAATATAGATATTTTTTTCAACATGTAAAGTAATGGCCTACTAATGAAAGGTTCATTTATACCCTCTAGGGACACAAAACCAGTGGGCAAAACACTGTGCCCCACAGGAGCCAAAAAAAACCAAAAAAAATGACCTACAACAAAAAAACCAGCCACAAACCAGACAGACTGGGCTTTAAGAATTAAAATTTGGTATCTTTTCTGAAGCATCCTGGAACGTGACCATACTTTTATTTTTGTGCTAAGATACAGCGTGGACATTTTCTTCTTTTTCTAAAAAAAGAAGCGTTGCATATTATTAGTCAGAATTAGAAAGAGCTAGTAACAGAAACCACCCTGTATTTTACAGAACATATACAGCAGAGGCTATATTAATAAAATATTTACCTTGCCTAACAGCTACTCTTACTATGCTTTAAAAAACCCACAATAATTAAATGGATTCATTATCAACACAGCTTTCACCAAAGGAAAAAACACACCTATACCCTTCAAACAATGCATTTATCTTTTTTTATTATTATTACTATTTGCCCTTCAGGCACTGTTCAAATTTAGATCTGCCAAGAGCAATGACTTAGAGACTAAAATGATTCAGTTCCACAAAGAAGGCTGGGCCAAGGATTTGGTTTTTTCCTGAACTTGGGTCTTAATAACTGATGTCACCAATATTAAGCTATGAAGATCTACTCTTCAGATCCTCTTTCTTCAACCATTACAGCAACAAGCATCACTATAAGGACAGTAATCAGGTCTCATGGATACCCAAGCCCAGTAAAATTTACAGCAGCTCCTTTTTCTACATATGATGTAGTCCAGTGTCAATCTAAGCTTTATTACTCTATAGGAATATTTCCACATAGTTAATGGAATTGGACTGAAGGACTGCATTTTTCTATCACTATGGCTATTATTTCCACAGACCAGTAGAATGAACCTGACCCAACCTTTATGTGACATCCTGCATTATTATACTGCAATGTCATTGCACTTGACACGATGTTGCACTAACTTTAGCGAGTGTTGTTTCACCACAAAAATTTATTTTCACATCTCCCTTGCCAAAACAACATTCTCACATTATAATTCACTTCAAAATGGTTTGTTTGAGGTAATACAACAAAAATTAGACATGACATTCACAAAAAAATCAATAAAAGATGAATGTAACATATTCAGTTATTTTTAACGTACAATACAATTAATCAGATATCTTTGTGTCTTTCAATATTATCAGCATCCAGAAGAACCTGCTAAAGACACTGCTAGCTAGTTTTTTCATCACCACCCTCACCATGAGCCTCTGTAATGTCTCTCTGCCCTGCTTCTCATGAAAAATAAAATTTTGTATTATTTCTATACCAGCTTCTCATTATCCAAGTTCTGTTCCTCAAACGCCAGAAGCACCTCTGCGCTACAAGCACCTACAGTATAATTTTCAACTGTAAAAAACTATGTAATCAAAGTCTTAGGTAGCTGAAGTTAGAAGTCTACAGCTGATTACATTGCCAGTATCTTGAGCTAGTTTTTGTTACATGCAAACCTGACTTTAAAATCCAATTTGTTAAAAAAGAATTTATCTTACAGAAAGTTCAGTTTTATTTAACATATTGGAATTAAACTGGTAATTTTAACTGGGAGAAAAATATAATTTTAGTAAGTCTGATGCTTTTCTTAGAACATGTATAGATGGTATATTATGTATTGTGAACCAAGGTGGCAGGAATCCAATTAAAGAGATCGTCAAGAAATGCTCTGAAAGTCAGAGCTGGGGGAATTGCATCCCTTGTGAAAACACCATATGGGACTCCCTCTTACTTGCTCACATTTAGAATGATTTTAGATGCAAGAGGTAATAGAAACAAAATACGAAATATTGTAACATATATTTGATAAGGTATTTAGTTATCCTGTTGGGTAATGACTACTGAAAGGCAAGCCTTAAAACTTCTGCCCCTTACTGAAGAACACACATACTTTAACTTCACACATACTTTAATTGAGCCACATATGCTACTGCTGGTTACACTTAAAATAACCTTGATGTCTTGGTTTCAGTGTGCATCCATTTTTAAAAACCACCAAGAGAAAGATTATTAACCAGACAGAGCCAAAGAAGCAGCTGGTACCACCACTCTGTGAAAAGAATGTTTCCCAACAGTTCAAGCGTCTACATTACTACCCATCATGGTTCCCTCTTCTAATATTTCAAAGCCATAAAAAAGTGCTAATTGCAGTCTGAAGTGAGACAGAGGAAGTAACAGACTGCTGGAATGAGAGAGGATGTGGGGCCATCCAAATGGAGCCAGCCACGCCTTCTGCTTCCCGGGCACTGCCAATGTCTTGGGTTCGCTAACAGCTAACAGAGGTCCAGAGGAAGAATGGACCTGAAGGCTCGCAGCTCTACAGGCTTTAATAGAACCTCCAGGTGCAGAGCTAGTGTTCAGTCCTGTGGCCTCCCGAGACACAATTCCCTACCCTCAGCTCTCTTGGGTGTTCTCCAGAATACGTTCTTGGATTGAAAAGGTCAGTACCAAGATAAAAGAGGGGAAAATAGTATACACAACAGGGAGACATTCAAATCTTTGGGTGTAGGCTTCTAGCTTCAGGTAAGTAATGAAGATGATGTGCTGAAGCAGGGATCAGTTGTTTCAGTCTCTCCAAATAAGCACTCTTTTCTCTCTCAACACACCCCCTACTTCTTTTTCAGCTCTTTCCAAATCTGCAGTAGCCTTTGTGAACTGTTTTTTCAGGGCTTAACATACTGCTTGCCCCACAGCAGAGCAGGAAGGTATCCAACATGCGCTATGCCTGGAATTGCATGAAGTCTGAACAGAACACATGCATGCATCAGTTATGTACGATAGACTGTTCAGCATCAACATAGAAAGCAAGTTTTGGGGTTTTTTTATAGTGATTAAAAATAAGTTTATGACTTTGCATGGAATGGGAAAAGAGGAGTTACTAATGGAAACTCTGCAGTACACATTATCTGCCAGATTGGGTAATAAATACCTCTCAAGTAGAATCTTACATTCTTCACTTGGACATTCATCCAACTCTGCAGTAGTTATATGACAACTAATGACTCAAGTGTAATTCCACTCTCACAATATAGCTACAGCACGTGTAGATATACCTAACCTATTTTGAAACTGGCTAGACTGACAATAAAAGAAACCACAGCCATCAGCAGCAAAATCTTCCCAAGGTCCACAGAAATCATCTAGCGTTGTTCTGCACTTTACTATTATCTCCCAGACAGGCTGGGTATTTCACACAACTGCCATCGCTATTTCAAAGTACACTGAATATCCATCCTTCACTACACCAGTGTGAGAGCGCAGGATTGAGCCTATGTACTACATAAGCACAAACTGAAACACTGGGCTCGTTCAGGAGACGCAGGATCTCATACGCAGTGTATAGCAGAACCTAGACAACACACTAGAACCTGAATTAGCCTTGTGTTTGGTGCCTCTGAGAAAGCATGGCGCATTCCTGCTATGAAACCAAGCTGGTCTTTTGGCTATTCCATCAAAGTAGAATATTGATTCACCCCTACTTTTTGTGCCTTGTCAACCTTCCTGACTTACCTGAACACTAGGATTTTGTAGCAGGGCCTCCCTCCAGATCTTGCTGCTGCAAAATGCTGTGCGTGTGTGTACATGGAGAAAGAGCGTACTACCTTGCGTAGCTGCAGCACGGGCACCCACATCAAGCTGAACTTACAGAACTACTCTGCACCTTTTTAAGGGGCAACAAAGACAGATTATGCTTCTGGGATATCATTGTGTGTCTGGACCTTGCTCTGTGCACTGTGTCCTCAACCCAGGCACACAGCGAAAAGCACATTCTAGCCCACAGCCAGAGTTTGAAGTCTAAATAAAACGTCAAGGTATTCCATTTGACACAAGTTAGTAAAACTACCAACCTGGTATTTTTCAGTCATCTAAGAACTATTACTCTACTCTCCATGTAAGTTCTTGAACAGTTCACATTTCAAAAGAAACGGTGTCATTGTAGAATAATATGTTAAAAATTGCCTGTAACTGCTTTGAATGCTCACTCAAAATGGGATTAGTCTTTTCAAAGAATCCGAACTGTTGGCATGGTATCCGCTTTTCGTCTTGTCAGAGCACTACTTGATGCCTATATATAACCAGCTACGGCTTTTGTTGTTGACAAAAAATGGTTTAGTGCAATGCTTGAATAAATTACATAAGAGACATCTAAAATCGATTTTCTTTCAAAAAGAGATCTGTAGTCCCCTGACTGCCAAAAAAACTGAGGCTGGCAGGGCACTTTCAACTGAGATTTAAAACTCCCAGTACAGCTGTAACTTCCCAGATGTTTTTAAAAGCCTCTGCCAAAATTCATCCCTGCCCACTGTACCTATACATTTCATAAATTCAGAAAGTTAGAGCACACTGATAAGTTGTAGACATCCTACAAAACTTTTCACCAAATGAACCACTTTACATCAAAACCCGAATATGGAAAGCCTCTAGAGGCTGTTAGTCCTAAACTATCACAATTGTCTTGAGAATGGAAAACATTGTTCAAAATACGTTACTGCTCATGCAAATTAGTTTATTGTCAAGTAGAAAGTCCCCTTGCTAATATCTGCAAATCAAATATTACAAGAACTAGAAGCAAAGCGCTGGAGGAACTGGTGCCCTTATGCACAGTACTGAGGCTATGGAAACACATACAGCAGCTGTAAATCAGCGCTTTGACTTCAGTGACATTACTCCAATTTGTGCTAATGATAATCTGACTCATGACATTTAATATCCTTCCTGTTTAACATCCCCAGCTCCAGGAAAGAATTAAAAACACATAGTTTGTTTCTGTCTTTCCAATTCGACTATCAGACAGCAATGACGTGAACAAATGCTAAGACCATTGCATGCTGTTATAAATGTGCATTTTCACTAGACAGAAAAGTAACTTGACATTGTTTCAGATCCTTGTAAATTGAGGTCCAGATAAACGAAATTGTGTGAAGTTCTACCATATGACCTACCCTTGTCATTCTGGAAAACACATCTGCCTTGACAAACTTGAATCAGTATGATCCAAACCAGTCATGAAAAGAGAACAAATTACATTGTGTTCTGTTTTAGTTACAACTCATATCGCAGTCCTGGAAGTGTAACAACAATACCTCTGTTTCTTGAATTGGTAACCAGATAGTTGCACACAAAAATACTTTAAATGTGATATATTTCTTAGAAAGAATAAGACCTCTGCTTTGCTGGAGGTGAGCATTCAGATCAACATCACTACAGCATAAAAATTGGAAGGACACATTGTCATAAATCATTTATGAATTAAGGATGAACAGTAGATCAAATAACTTCTGACAGTACATTATGAAAACAAGGCGTTGAAAAATTTTTCTTGGGTTCTTTATTTCAAGGTTTCAGGTAGTCCCTTGATTATTATAGTCCATCATCTTAGGAAAGAGAACGCATCATTCTTAACAGTGTAGCAGTGAAAAAAATCTTTCCTTATATGAATGAGCTATGCTGTAGATTGAGATGCTGCGATTTCCTCAGACCTCACAAACAGTTCCTCTAGGTTATTACTTCTTCAGAGTATCCAGAGAGCCACAACTGCTAACACTGATGATCTGCTGTTCATACTAAAGCCATTCTGCAGCATTGCCTGCAGTCAAACTGGCAGATAAGTAAGGTTGCCATTTGTCAGGTAGGAATTTAGGTGCCATTTCAACTCTGCACAGCTACAGATTTAAAAACATTTTTTTAAAGCTTCAAGGTTATTTTCTTTCTTTTTTTTTTCCCCCCACAGCAAATATCAGAGCTGACTTCAGGCATGAGCACAGCAAGACAGCTGTCTGTGGGAACAGCCTGAAGAGGCAGCACTTTGCCTCCTCTGCCTGTGCTTGAGGGGACAAAGATTGACTGTCACACTGTACCTACTGACAGACTACCAGGCTGAAACCAATGTGCAAGGGGGCAAAAACTGCTGCAGCAGTCTTCTTCCTTGCTCTCCTCCCAGCACCCCCAGGAACAGAACCCCCCCCTCTGGCCACGGGACTTAATGGCTCCCTGCCTCAGACCCTCCCGTTCCACCTGATGCCCTCCCATTCCTGGGAAAGAAGTCAGCTATGACTCTAGTCCCTTCTCCTCCCTCCTCTTTTCCTCCCCAGCAGCCCAAGAGGCATGTGATGTGGGTGCTGCTTTCGTCGAGGTGGACAGGGTGGAGGCAGGCCAGTGCCTAGGAGCAGAGCAGGGAACCTGTAGTTCTGGGCCTGGAATGGTGCAAAGGAGGTCCATACCCCAGTGAGTGCAAGAGGAGAGGCAGATACACTGTGCAAGGCCCCCACGCTCATACCCATAACTCCGTAAAGCCTGGTCCCGTACACTTTCCCACTCAAAAATCCCTCTGCCTTTTCCAGGCCGTCTCACCTGCCACGGATTCACCCAACTCCTCCAGCCAGCCACTGCATCTCACCCACAGCCCAGTCTGCACTACGATGAGACGATCCTCACACTTACCTCTGAGAAGCCTCGAATTAGTTCTGGTATGTGTGAGCTCATCTATCTATATACATCAGTAAGAGCACAGAAAAAAAGTTGGCTTATTCATTTAGGTGAAGAAATACATGTATATTTATAAAGCATTCTGGAACATACTGTGATTCAGACTTCAGATATTTACTACTATCATTATCATCACTATTACTGCTGCCAAAGTGGCTATACATACTAAATAAATTCAATTTTCATTAAAAATAAGGAAAATATTTCCCTCCCTTCTTTGAAAGTACTCAAGTCCGTTGCTCCCCCTCATCTTTCCTGCCATTTTTCCTATGCTCCGTTAACAACAATATAAGGGAAGTGCCGTTTCTATCAATCCCAGGAGGATCACCTCATTGTAACAGCTAGCCTCCATCAGAATATAACTGCTTCTGGCACAGGAAACAAAACACAAGAGCAACAGGAAAAGGACTTGACAGACAACCTTTGTGCAGCGCTGCTTTTTAGTTGTGCTTTTGACCAATGCTGGCCCTTGTAAATTAGTGCAAATTAGAACAGGTCCACTAAAAAGATTATAAAACTTTCCTAGCAAACAACAGAGTATATCTGACTGGACAGATGAGTAAGTATTTAGCTGCATGGATCAAAATTATTTTGACACAGTTTCTCATTAAACATGTGTGGTTATGTCAGTATCTGATATTTGGAGCTACATCTGGGTGGTGACCAGTGACCAGCAGTGCTCCTCAGGGTTCAATTCCAGGGCCAGTTCTGTTCAATATTTTTATCAATGATCTGGATGCAGGAGTTGAATGCACCATTAGGATTTTTGTTGACAATACCAAACTGGGAGGTGCTGTTGACTCTTGTAAGAGACAGCAGGCCTTGCAGAGGCATCTAGATAGATTGGAGCACTGGGCTATGATCAATGGGATGAAATTTAACATGACCAAATGTCAGATTCTGCACCTAGGATGGAGTAACACCAGGCACAAGTAGAAAATAGGCAAGGAGTGGCTGGAGAGCAGTCTGCAGAAAGGGATCTGGAGGTGCTGTTGGCAGCAGGCTCAACGTGAGCCAGCAGCATGCCCTGGCAGCCAAGAGGACAAACCTCATCCTGGGTGCATCAGACACAGCATAACCTCGGGGTCAAAAGCAGTGATTATCTCACTGTATTCAGCGTTGGTGCAGTCTCACCTTGAATATTGCGGGCAGTTCTGGGCCCCACATATTAACCAGAGTGTGAAGGTCCTTGAATGTGTCCAGAGAAGGGCAACAAAGCTGGTGGAAGAGCTGGAAGGCATGTCCCACAAGGAGCTTTGGGTTTGTCTGGTGTGGAGAAAAGGAGGCTGAGGGGTGACCTCATTGCTCTCTACAGCTTCCTGAGGAGGGGACGTGGAGAGGGCGGTGCTGAGGTCTTCTCTCTGGGATCCAGTGACAGGACACGTGGGAATGGCTCAAAGGAGCCTCAGGGGAGGTTTAGACTTGACATTAGGAAGCATTTCTTTCCCAAGAGGTTGGTCAGACACGGAACAGGCTTCCTAGAAAGGTGGTCAATGCCCCAAGCCCGTCAGTGTTTAAGAGGCATTTGGACAATGCCCTTAATAACACGCTTTAATGTTTAGTCAGTCCTGAATTGGTCATGGAGTTGGACTAGATGATCATTATAGTTCCCTTCCAACTGAACTATTCTATTCAATATCAAAATATTCTGTGGACACATTACTATATCTAATTTTGTTATTTATTATGTGTGACTTCAACTCAATTTTCCCATTTCATGTCAGGAATGAAGACAAGTGCACAAACACATACATATGTAATGTATCAGAATATGTTTCCAAAGTAGTTTCAATCCATTCCAAATTGTAAAGTGTACTAGTAATCTTGAATTATTAGTAGTACTGAATACTTTCACCATAATTAAACATTAAAAGTAGTTCAAGAAGTTTTAAATGAGTTCAACTGTATCTCCATGAAATATGTGATTACACCTAAGTTTTACAGAACATGCATTTTGTGGTAGACTTCTATAATGCAACTGCACTTTTTTCTTCAACACTTACATTTTCCATTCAGTTTTCTGACCAGATAAGATATATCAGATAAAAATACACTCAGTATAACAGATGAGAAAAGCTGCAATAACATTGTACTGCCATATCAAACAGGACTGAAAAACAAAAGGACCTTTCAGCCAGTATGCTCCACATATGTCTCAGTTTCTGTATACCTTAGCTATAGCAGATGAACTGCTTTATTAAATTTAATTGGGCTACCTTCCGGAGCATGCATCATACAAGCATTTGCAGGGCTGGGTCAAATAGAATTCACTGCAACAGAATTTATTGCATGAGTGTTATACAGTAAAATGAAATAAAACAGAGGGAGAGGGGAAGAAAAAGATCACCTTGAGTTACATCCAGTGTTAGGTAGAAAACAAAATGTGAGAAAAATTTTCTAAATTATTTGTGAGGAAAAAGTAGTTCCTGCATCTGGTTTTTTTTCCCCCAATCACCTCTTTTAAAGCAGTTCAGACAAACTTTATTAAACTTGTCACCGTTGCATACTTTTATGTATTGATAGACTGCTCCTGAAAAAGGTCAACATAAAAAGCACAAGCAGGCTTTCAACATCAAGAATGCATGCCTTCTCTTTTGACTTCTCCCCTGAAAAAGAACTTTCTAAAAAACTCATGTCTGTATAAAAGATTACACTGCTGGTAAAAGAATCTGGACCTTTATCTTTACACACACAACTACTCTGACTTCCATCTTGCATCTACTTAAGCAGGTTCTGGAAGGTAAGAGAGACCTTTGTTCCTACATATGTATAAATATATATGCTATAGATGTCACTGACAATGTAGTTCATTAAAAACTTGGGATGCCAAATGTTCGGCATCTAAGCGTACATCAAAAGATACATTTCCCTTTTAAGTTTTAGGAACGCTTTGAAATCAACTGCTTACGTAAGTGTCCAGCTACAGAGTGGCGTGCCTCATGTTAGGTACTCAAGGTGAAAAGTTTATCTACATCCTTACTGTTGTAATGGAACCTGCACACACCACTACTGGCAGCAGTGCTCTGTGACAAGGCATAAACAGTACAGAATTTTCCACCTAAAAATACAGCCAGGCATTGCCACAAGAGCAAACCTATTCTGTTCTTACTGAAAGGCAGTGGGAATTCTGTCTTCTGTCTAGTGACAGTTACAGGATTCTTCTCGTGCTCCACCCTTCTCTTCCTCTAGGGTTCTCTTGAAAATTGCAAGATCTGTACCTGCCCCCATTCTTAGAGGGGGTGATGGCATATCGCAGCTCCAGAGAAAAACAGTTCATTAAGATTTGTTCTCTGCTCCTAGTTGTGCCACAGACTTCCATGGAATTAGCCTGGACTCTCATTGATCTAGCAGAGAAAAATATGCACTAGACTACATATAAAGGCTTCGAAAGCCCATAAATTAATTGCAGATGAAGGGAGAAGAGCAGAAATATGTATAATCTTCACAGTGCTAGAAGGAACAAGGCATTACATCAAGAACGTGTCTGGTTACGTGATGCAATGAAGAGGTCAGCCTCTACCTTTTTTTTTCCTATCAGAGAAGGACTCATAGTTTCTATATGGCTCCAGGGACACGCACATACATGCTGTATGCATTCATAAAGACCATACATCTGCACATCAGTTCTTGTAACCTTGTACCTACCCATCAAACTGACACATGCAAACACCCAGGTGCACCGGCAAATTTTGTGGGAGCATTAATCATAAGATTAATCATTTAGACTACATATTATGGGAACATGAGCTAAATAGACAGTGATTTGAGGCAAAAGTTCAGCTGATTTAAATCAGAATAGCGCCATTAAAGTTGGATGTATCTCAGTTTCTCATAGCTGAGAATCTGTCCTAGCATACAATCTGTAAAAAAGGGGGGAATGATATTTAAGTCACGCATATGTGCACATGAACACACAGGCACAACTCAATGGAATACAACTGCAAACTCAGCATGTTATTAGTGTTTACTTTAAAAACAAATTCTGCATTATTAAACTAACATTAAACAGAGCAACACTACCATCCTTCATATCCACAGGATTTAAAATACTTCCTGTTCTACTTATCAAGGCTCAAGTTTCTGTGTGAAGTTATCAGCTGTAGCAGGATACAACAGGATAAGCAAACTACTGAACCTAAATAAAGAAAATTAGCTCTCAACAGTACAGTGCTTTCAGCATCAGACACACTACTATGTGGTACACTAGAGAATTTGTGTGAGAAATTTAGATAAGAGGCTCTTCAATCCAATTCCCCCTCCTAACAGGATCACAGTAGTGGTGGACCTGATCTTATAAAGCTGTGACTATTTCATAGAGCTCTTCTCTCTTTTTCTCCATTTGCTACCAAGACAAGGGCATTTGGCTCAAACAGGCAGGGTTTTCTTCAATAAACATGCAGTTTCAGCCAACTTGAAAGGATTAATAAATCCAGGTCAAATTCACTGTCTAATTTCATCTGGGGATAAACAAGCTGAGAGCTAGTGTCACAAGACCTCCCTCGGAGGCTGGAATTGTTCCCTCTTTACCCAGTAGCTCAGTCAGAGCACTGTGGATATGTGGGAAATCGGGGCTCCACCTGGCACATCCAGGGCAGCTAACCAAAACTCAAGCTATCAGATGAAAGGAGACACCTTCTCAGCAGTTTAAATCTCCCTTCTCATTCATTTCTCCACAGAGTGTCCAAAATTAAGTATTCTGTCTCTAGTCAGAAAAAACATTTCACGTCAAATGAAGTATCACTTTCACCTTACTGTCCCGAAACACACAAAAATGAAACACTACCTTTGGTTCAATCTGAACCAACTTTATTTTGTAATTTTATGGTTTTTTAAGTGTAGGTGTTGAAAATACCTACAGCCTTTTGCACTGTCCTGTACACTTTATTTAGTGCTGCTTAGGATGAAATCTAAATGTCAATTACTCATCATCTAAAGGGAATATGTACATATATGCAATATTGTCCCCAAATACAGTCAACTCAAATTGCCTAATACTATACAATGTAACAAAATAGTAACTGCAAAGTAACATTTAATGATTTCATTCTATTCAGCACACTGCTTTGCAGAGAAAAGTTCTTTCCTCGAAAACAAGCAGTTACAAATACTGCCTGCACCTTGGTATTTTCCCCAACTTTCAGTCCCTGTTGAGCTCCCAGATGGCCTTAATTAAAATAGAGTAGTTCCTAATTTACAGCACAGGAGACATTTTGAAACCGTTGTTGAAGTAGTGTTAGTGAAATCCAAATAACCCAGATCTCACCCCCAGACAGGTACTTCAGTATCTTTAATTTATCTACTTTAAATTCCTGTTGTGCTCATAAGTCTTCTTTACTGTAACAATTGTACTGTGCTTCCATTGTACCTTAACCCCTCAAAAATAAATAAGAAGTTTCACATAAAATATGTGTCGTCACATAAGAAGAAGTATTTATTCCTTTCCATTCTTGCAACCCCCTCCTTTGAGCTGTTTCAGCTCTGCAAACAGAGACTAAGGTATAAAGACAGCAAACTGCAACACCACTAGAAGTCATGTTTTTTCTCTCAAGCACATCACATTTTGTAAAAGTGACATCACTGCTCCAAAGCACGTAAGTGGGGTACCATACATGTTTGCAACACAATTCTCATGCATCCCATCAGTTTGCCTTTCTTGTAAACAAAGAGCCAAAGCAGACTGCCATGTGTACAGCTCAGTAATTCAAAGCATAATCAATCAATAACCTCTCTAGGACTGAAAGCAGATCTTCAGTCTCATTTCTAGCTAGGTTTATACAAAAGGCAGTGCTTCACTGTTACAAAAACACGGGCACAAGTTTGTTAATAGCTTACAACCAAAACTAAAAGCAACAGGAAAAGTTTCATAAGATTATGTATGAATTGGACATGGAATATCACACATGCCATAAAAGAAATCTGGTGGGACTGGATGATATTTCCCCCTTACACCAAAATTATACATACTTACCTAGAAGAACACCAGATCAACAATATTTCATTAACATGCTGCATAAACATACACAAAGTATATTGCACAGTAAGAAGGAGAAATCAGTTGTTTAACACACCAGAAATTTTGGAAAAAGCTCAATATATGTTCTTGAATGGAGAATTTTCCCCAAGAAACTCTTTTTTTATCCTTGCAGAATTAATTCTAAATCCTTGGCAATGAACACATATTGCGCCCAATTTCTTTTTAAACTTCATGAAATAAAAATTTTAGTTTCAAGTTGAATTGACTGGCACTAACAGTTCAGCCTCAATCTCCAGATGTTGCTCTTTGACAGAATCACATCAAGAAAAAGTATGTTTCAGAAGAGTAAGTTCCCTTAGCTGCGCATTATTTGAGTGATAAAACTGTAAACATGGGTTAATCCAATGCGGTTTAACCAATTGTGCACATCCTCATTCCAGTAAGGTGACCGATTTATGAAAATGAGTGACTACAAGCTGTTCCTAATGGCTTCTCACAGTTAAGGATCACATGTGAAAAACTGTGTGTAAAACTACCATTAACATATCTTCTTTTTGTATATTAATCTGATTTTCCCTTCTCTGCTGTTTATTATCTTCCCTCCTCCTCAGCCAGTCTCTTCTAATTGTCCCCTCTGCGCCACTGTCCTACCTTCTTCCCACATTTCTACTTCTAGACTTCCTCCATTTTCCCATTCTCTAGTGCCTATCAGTGTCTCTTACTGCTACTCACTCTCATTTGCTCAGCCCCCAGCAACTTTTCTCTCATACCTTTTGATTTGAGGTATTTTATATGAGAGCAAGGCAACACGACGCCCCCCAAGGATCACTCTTCCTTTACAAGTTTCAGTAGTCCTGTTTCCCACCCCATTTTCTATTTACACCCTTTACTAGGACATAATTCTTTAGAAAACGGACTATGCCTTCTTTTGGGTTTACACATCTAATACACTATGATCCAGGCCTTGCCTGATGCAATGCATTATCGCAAATCCTGAAGCTAACAACAGAGGTTTCCCCAATGCTTGTATGCAGATTGCTCTAATTAACATTAAGATGACATAAATTAACATGAAGTGCAGCTTTGCATACATCCCAAGGGAAACCCTCACATACCTGCCGAAGATGGCCACAGGTTTGCTCATCATTGCTAGGGAAACTATTAAGTGGCTTCAGGAGGCCCAAGGATCTAGCTGCCTTTTGAAAATGCTTTCCATAATACACTCTCGAGGGAGACGTGGCAGATGTCTGAGTATGTATACCGAAGGGAACCAGCTTGCTTGGTTTAATAAACGATCCTAAATACCAATGGTAAAACAGCTGGTTTTCCTGGATACTTGGAAAGAGCAAAAGAAAAACCCCATCAAGCAGGTCTTGAAGGGAAAATACCATGTTCACACACAAATCTGTATATGTGTTGTCACTCCCTCCCTTAAACTTTCTTCTCCTAACTTGTTTCCCTGCTGTGTAATTCTACCTTAGCCAAAGAAGGAAGGTCCATCAGCCAGTCTGAAACTAAACTCTGCTTTACCAGTATTTTCTTCTGGCATCACTAAAAAAAAGTACATGAAGTAATATGCCTCTGTAGCAACTGTTTCTACAACTCCATTACATAAAACCAGGTGTGTAAGCAGAAGATTAGACAGCAAAATGTGAAAGGGAAAAAGCCCAAGCAAAGAGAAAGCAAGGTGAGAGACTGCTATGAGAACACATACATACATAGTTCCAAAGAATCTCAAATTCCTTCCTGCTACAGAAGTCAGGGAAAGACTACACCCAACCACACCAAGCATACAGTAAATCTCTGGCACTTCTGGAGCATGGAAATAAACACACAAACTTGCAAACATACCAAATACCCTCGGGAGTTCTTCAGTCTCTTCAACCCAACAACACTCTTGAAGTGCTCAGCAACAAACTGCTTCTCCACATACATTTGAATGGAAAATTATTTAGCTTTCAGTCCAGCTTTTCTAAGTCAGTATTCAAGCTTTTTCTGATATTCTGCTAAGCAATTACCCCCACTAAAAATTTCCAAGTAAACAACCAAGATGAACAGTTTGTCCTCATTCATTCTACTGACTTGCTCGGTTTTTGGATGCTTTTACTTTTTAAAGTGGAGATGTGACCTCAAATATTAACACACCTGATAATTCAGCATCATTTATCAGATGATAGCCTGGAGAATGATTGTCCTTCTTAATTATTTTCTCCTCAATCCTCCTTCCTATGAAAAAAATTACAGTTCAGTGCTCTTAACCAATATCAGAATAAATATGATTTAGTGGTGTCTAGACTGCTCTAATCACTGCACTTAACTAATGCAAATTAATTTGGTCATGATAAAATATAAAATATATTTGAGCTTCTGCAATCACCTAATACACACAACTCATTTTAGCCACTGATTTTTCATGGAAACAACATGATCTTTTAGTAAAGGAATTCAGTGCCATCCTTGATGCCTAACTACAGTATAAACTTTAATATATATATATTTTTTTTTCCTGCTTTCTTAAAAGCACACAACATTTCCACGTGAGACCCTGAACAGTGGCACATGAAATTCAGACTCCCACAACCCCCAAGATCCAAAGAATGACTTTGTTTTGCTAGTGATCTGGAGACTGTCTTTAAGTACCCTTTGATGACTTGAACACTTTCATTCCTTCATAGTTCAGACTGCCCCATTCCTTTCAAGAGTTGAAGCCTCTGTTTTTCTCTCTAGTACATTTTTCTATAAGGGCAAGGAATTTGCTGGGAAAATTCTTTTTCATGAAAAGGTTACGCAACAAGCTACAGAATTCACCCTTCTTCCCAAACTCCCACAAAGCAGATCGAAAGAAAACAAGTGACAGTTAAGAAAATGGACTTAAAATGTTAAAAATTAAGCATATGTTTGTTAATTCCTGTATTGTATGTCTTTTCTGTAGATGGATATTCTTTTCATTATCAGGGTTGAAATTTTACAATTAAAGTCACAGTGAAGGACCTGACCATACCAACATAACTCAATATTGTTCAACCGCATCCCTAAAGCTACTTCCTACAAAACCTGACATGACAGAATTCCAGTGGTTTCATAAGAGCATTCCCACTGGCCTTTGGTAGGTCACAACTGCTTGCAGCTTAACAAACAGTTACTCTCCCACCTGGGCCAGACGCCAGAACAGCAACTGATCACTGCCAGTTTAGCTCTGCGGCAGCAGAATGAACACCCTGCCTGCTCCGCTGGCTCCCTTGCAAAGCTGACCGCTAGCCACAGCCTCCTCCCAAAGCACAAGCACCGCGTTTCATGTGCCCTCTACTCAGATGATATTTTTGCACACATTTTCAAAGAGAAAATTCAGAATCTATTATAATGCATGTCATCATCAAAAATGTGACTGCTTGGCAGTACCTAAAGCATTCAAATACAGTGTTCAACCCATGATACTAGGAGATTTTTTTAATATTTTTTTTATTTTTGACTCCTCTATCCTCTGTACCCTACACCACCTCTTACAACAAGGAGCTCCATTTCTCCTCTCCAGGGAGAATGCTGACAGTTAATTTGCTTTCTGAAATAGTTTTGGGACTCGAGTCACTTTTGAAGTGTAAAACCAACAAGTATAAAAGGAAATTCCCTGGAGTCACATTAGTCAATACAGTGAAATTCATGCTTAACACACAGAATGCTAATGAAGACAAACTATGGTTACTTTACTGTATGCCACATCATTAAAAAGAGTATTAAAACCATGTATTATCTCTAAAGACTCATCTTTAAGAGCACATGGACCACTTGAGATCCTTAGAATAATAATCTGTGTTTGAAGTGATGAAAGCACTACCTCCTACTGGCCCCTCTTTTGTCAAAGTAAAGGTAGGAAACATCTCACCCAAACAGATCTGAAAGGCACCCTATATCCAGCTCCTTCATCTACTAGGATAAAGTATTTTGAAAGTCTGTTTGATCGTTGAAACATCTCAGGACAGAGATATTTCAAGAAAAAAGTATCCCCTTTGCACGCAAATCTTTATCTAAGCAAGCAATTTTTGCAGTTTTATACCCTTTAATAAAATTTTTTTCATAGCATCACTTGTTTTTTTGCACTATCCCCTTTAAATCCAATATAAAGAGTTGTGTAACCTAAGCCAGCTTCATCTGCTTAAATATTACAGTCCTGTAGCCTGTCATTTCAAAAGTGACCCCCCTTTTTTTTCAAACTTAACTTGAAAGCTGTCTGACAGTTCAATTCATAGACAAAGTTTTGCCCTCTGTGTGCAATGCAATTAAAAAGTACATCAGTTAACCATTAAAACACTTTCAAGTTCTATTTTCGCAATTTAAAGCTATTAACTTGCACTGCAGTTAAACAAGGAAAAGCAAGACACTTTCTGCCCTCTGCCAAGCAATAATATGAAATGTTAATTCACAATTTAAAACACGCATGCGGTGGCTAACTGGATTATACAATTATGGTTTTACATGAATAAACAAGCTGAGGGAGTTCATACAAGATACTGTGTGTATCTACATCTATTATTAAAACTTAATCCAAAACCCACGTAGATCTATCTTCAAAGACTACACAAGAAAGCACATGGTTCTCGGGGATCATAAGATTAAAAAGCCGTTTTATCCCAGCTCTCTATATGTTTGATGGGGTACTATAACTGCTTCTACAGTTCAATTTAGCTTTTCTTTAGTGAAATGTACATTTGAGTTTGCTTAATGCTGAGCCTGACTGGTCAGGAAACTGATGAGTTTGTCTTGTTTTACAGGCAGGCCCAGGTTAGTCTAAATATTTAAACTACTGATCAGCAGTGCTCCTGAAGTATGTATATTTGGCTCGATTCTAGTCTCTGGTAAATTAATAGACTAATGCTGTCGACACAAATGGCAATATTCCAAAATTACAGATGTCAAAGTGACAGCAGAAATGGTTGCACCTTTCTGTGCATCAGGGACATTCAGCAGTTACCTGCAAACAGATAAGAACTAAGCTAATCATCTCTGTATTAGCAGGGGGTTATTCTCAATTTACTTTAGCATAAAGGAACAATCTCTGTCCTTCAAAAATAAGCATAAAAGCAAGAAAATAAACTGAACGCTATGTATCAAACATGCCCTCAGTACAAGAGCCTGAGCAGTTTGCTCTGCCAGTACAACCAACATGTTCTGCCTTGCGTCTGCTGCTCTGAAGATAACCTCCATTCAGTAAGTACCCCTCCGCATTTGAGGCTGCATGTGAACGAGGGCTGTTTGGTGATGTGGTGATTTATTGTTGGGTGTTGCAGGTTGCTTTTCTGCTTGGTTTTTTTTCGGGGGGGGGAGGGTGGGTGATGAGTTGCTTTGTTTGTAGCTTGAGGACCCAGCTTTCACTGAGGTTGAATACAATGCAATAAGCTGGAAACAAGTTCTCAAACAAGAACACGCACATTTAAACAGATTAGGTGTTGTTCAGCATCTGATACGAGGACATCAAGGCATCTTTCAAATTGTTTGGAAGTTTAAATTCATTAGTGGCAGGCCAAAAGGTTCCACTGATTCTACCAACGTCTACTGAACTTAAAGACATGTCCAACAAACATCCAAGATCAAAGCCTTTGGATACAAACAGATAGCACAACCAGAGAACTCCAGTTTCACAAAGAGAACTGGGGGTGGAGGGAAGGAGAATAACTGTCATCAGCTTTCTCTATGTTTTCATAGTTCAGGAATCCTTTCAGGTGCATTTCCAGCTACAGTACAACAATTTCTGACCCACAGTCTATCTCTTTCTTTTCATATATGAAGCAAGTGCTTTTATGGGCAAACTGTCCAGCAGTACTCGTATGGTCCATATGGAAGGTCCAGAATTAGGTTTTTTTACTCTATATTCCTTGAAGGGATCTAATCAAACAACTAGATTCCCATTAAATATCATATGCACTTCTGTAAAGTTTCTTTGCAAAATTACAGTAATTCTCTATGATATGGAAATCCAGAAGTTTTTCATTATACTTTTCCCTCCTCCCACTCCATATGGTATTTTACACATCTGGAACCAGTAGAAAAGCTACAGTATTAGTCTGGGCAGTAAGAATCACAGCAAATCCACTTACAGGACAGACATGCTGTTCCAAAAAAATACTGCCAGTAATGGACTTTTTTTTCCCCTCTAAAGTTCACATAACTTCTGAGGAACAACAGAACTATTCTTCACCAACAAGCAATACAGAAACATAAACAGACAGAAAGGTATAACACCTCTTGATTATTGGGCATTTCTCCAAAATCAGATCACTTAGTGACCTGCAATCACATCAGTCAGCAGCAGTTCTATG
Organism: Opisthocomus hoazin; assembly: GCF_030867145.1. NCBI lineage: Eukaryota > Metazoa > Chordata > Aves > Opisthocomiformes > Opisthocomidae > Opisthocomus > Opisthocomus hoazin. The sequence continues at coordinate 55,835,676 of NC_134418.1, read as the reverse complement.
CCAAATGCTCAGGAGCTGTTACGCAGAAGGGGAAAAAAAAAAAAAAGTTTCATTTAGTTTGGCTTTTTATTTTCTTTTTACTTCTGAGCAGGTGCAGTGATTGTATCCTCCCCCTTCTTAACTTTTAGCATCCTCATTTTACACCCAATCATACCCACAGTTATGTACAAGGTTCAATTTTAACTATTTTTCTTTTCCAGCCAAAAGACTACTACAAATAAACTCTGCTGAACAGAGGCATGCTTACCTGCTTTTTATCATCTCTCAGAAAAACAACCCTGAGACTTGAAAAAGCAATATATGCCTGTAAATTCCATTCACCTGAGTCATTATTGTAATTAATATTCTAGGAGGAATACAAACTAGTGCATCAGGCAGTGATGATGCCAGATTAAGTGTGCAGAACACTTGCATGTCGATATGTTTTACAACCTGTGAGATTTATGTGGAACTGCAGCCAGTAATACAAGTTTTCCTTTTTATCTTCACAACAAGCACTTTTATCTATAAACAACATCAAATCTAGTAACCATATCAGACAAACAAAAAAATCTGGGGACTTATAATCTTTTTCAGAGTATGATGTGTTAAAGATATGGTTCCAGAACTGGGATCAATGAAACAGTTCTACACAGAACATGTCTGGCTCAGTGCAGCAATACCCCAAGTACATCCTTCTGTTTTAAGGTAACTGTATTGGCTGAGGGAGGTTTTGTTTGTTTGCAGTCAGGTACTTTTACAGTACCTTTCATCGGTTTCTTGAGAGCAAACTAAAAAGGCAACCCGTTTGCCTACAGTACATTTAGTTGCTTTCAAGCAAACCCACAAGTTTCACTAAGAAGCAGATGAAGTTGCACATTCACAGATCACAAGGCAAGAAGTCTTCGTCACAATCTTTCCCCTTTAGCTTCTCTTCATTTGTTACTGTTTTCACAACAGTCTCTCCTACCAGTCCTACTGCTAAGCTCAACTTGTCATCTCATTGGATGAAAATAACTTAGAGACATTTTGCTCAGGCAGATGGAAATACTCCTGTAAAGCAACTTCAGAAAAACTCTACCAACATAGAATCAGGAGCTACTGCACACATCAGGTGTAATGAAATGCTAGTAGCCCACCCTATAAATTCTGTGTTGGTTTGGGGATTTTTTTTATTTTTTTAATAATCATGTTGGTTTCTTACAATTGTGCCAGTTTGTTTCACATTAAGGTGAGTTAATTTTCCAGGGTCCAATCCCAGAGTCTGGATTCAAATTTCTGGTTAAACAAACGAACAAAAAAATCTCAGCTGCAACTACCATATTTTGCCGAAAATACAAGTTTGCTCAGATTCTCGCAAAACTCACCTCAGAAATCAAATCACGTTCTTCATCAAAAAAGGTTTGTTAAACTCAGATTTAGACTGTGACTGGGAGTTTAAACTGCCAGACTGTTTCTTAGCCAGGAAAAAACCAACATGCTGACATGCATGTTCACAAAAGGTCCTATAGCAGCTTCATCATCCTACAAAAAAGGTGCTTTTCACGGGCTCTTAATACTGCTTGCAATCAATGCAGCATACGAGGTCTGCAGGGGGTGGATAACTCTTTATACTTTTCTCAAATCCTCTTATTCCACCCACTCTGAGAACTCTACAGCTCAGGTTTAATGAGTAAGCATACTGCAGTTTCACTGCTAAGCTCAGCTACATTTGCAACCTCCTAAAAAAAAAAAAAAATCACCAAATCTTTCTTCTTCTGCAACTCCTCTACAGAATCAGGCCTTGAAATACTAGTTTGAGGTCATGTGTCTATGCATCACTGTGTCTCAGGCCCTGAAGTGCATTCTGTCTTCAAATAATAAATGTCTTTCATTGTTTCAGGGCAAATCACGCTGTCTGTGTTGCATGAAAGATGTGTGAATATTCAGCAAACAAACTGATGACTCATTATGGTTTTGAACAGCAACAGGACTTCATCAAAATTCCAAGCAAATCTGATCGTTTGTAAAATCAGTTTTTTAGAAATATAATTAAAGTTTCGTGTTCATGCATCATGCTCAGATGGTGACATTCCTGACATTTTCAATTTGAGCAACGTCACTAAGATGGAGAGGTCTGAGATTTACTCATTTCAGTAGAGCCCTGTTACATGCCAGTACCTACTTTATCAGATTTTTTAAGGCCTAACATGCTCTATCTGTGCAGCTATTTTTTGTTTGTCTTCACAGATCATTGACCAATTCTAATATTTTGGAAGTGAAAAAGTCCAAAGTGCTTGGAGTCTAGACTAAATGCTCTTGGCTTGATGCTTCTATCATTTAAGTCTGGTACAACTGGGCTGCACTACAGGCACAGCATCCTTGCCAAAGGAATAGCAATTTTCAATCGTGCATGAGACTGCTGAGGGTAACTGGGTGTGTAGTCATCATATATTTGATGAAAAAACAGATACTTGGCTCTTAGCATATTATATCTTGGCACTAGTTTAACAAAACATTTAAGTGTGCATGTTTGTATGTGTTCGTAAGGCAAGATGTGTGACACACATCATCATAGTAAGGACGTGCACTTAGACCGATTTCAGCACCTACTGCCCTTTTCAATCAAGTCAGTGAGAGGCAGATTCCAGAACAGCTTCAGAAATCCAACCTTCTCTTACTATTTAAAACTCCAGGTCACCTAGTTGCATTAAAATTATTGGCCATATAACACTTCAGAAGAATTAGGAACTATACAGAAAGTAGTAACTTTATCGTATCCAGTTAAAATACATGAGCGTTATGAAAACATGAAACTTGTACAATCCAAAGCCATGAAATTGGATAAAGCACCCATCTGTGACAGGCAGACAATGCTAAAGACCAAGGTTCAATTCAAAGGACACCTAAATATTTGTATCACCTTAAGTGAGGCTGGCTGAGGGAGCCTCTGTTTTCTTTCTTTGGTCCTTACTATTTCAACTTCCATGCATCTTCTCTACGTATTCTCCAACTTTTCCAGCTTAATAGTATAACCAAGATGGAGAAGTCCATGCTGAAGTCACTTCAGAGTTCAGTGATAACATCTATCATCTGCCTGTCTATCTCTTATTTCTCCACTCAACGCTCAGATACTCTAATATTGTTTTTTCTAGTTTTCAAAGCAGTACCTTTCAAAATAGCTTTCCCCATCCTGCCCTCCTCATTTTGTAGGATATCTTCAAAGATCTGAAAAGCTTCCTCATTATCTCCCCTGATGACCCACTTAAAAAAACAAACCCTCTCCTGCTACAAGACAATGTAACCAAATAAAACAACTTCATAGCTAATTTGATCAAATGATTGCCTACTATACTAACCAATATTACCACACTGTTTATATATCCTCCTCTTGAGCCTGTATCAAGCTTAGCTTTTCCTGTTACACCTCACACTTAAATTGTAAACCGTCAGGAGTAGAGACTGCCTCCCCCTTCCCCTACCTCCCCATTGTCTTTACACAATACTTGGGGCAACAAAATCTTGGTCGCAGCAGAGTTCCCAAGCACTATGGTAATACTGAAAGAAATAAAGACATTATATATAAGACTATACCTATATATCACTTGTTGATCACTATTATAATCTGTTCTATATAGGAGATAGCACCTTAAGAACTTCCTAGCAACGTAAACTGAATTTGGAATGGTAACACAATTCAGTACTGTATGTGGAAAAACACCATCTCTCTACTAAGACCGTATTCCCACCTTGGCAAGCACTTAGTGTTACCTTGGTGGCTAACATTTATGTACATTTTAATAAGGCGAACAAACAGTTAAGAATAAGGTTATAATTTAAGCATAGTTACTAACTCATGAAAAAGCCAAACGACCACCAGAGACCCTCCAACACCCCCACACAGGTGTAGAAGCCTTTGCTTGCTCAGCAATGAATATGTATTAGATAGGTGGAATAATTGTGTTAGTTAGGTGGGGCTTCATAACTTCTGTGTATAAATGTCCGGTAAAGAATCTCAGAGGTGTGCTTGATTTGTGGATATCTTCCACCTTACACCCTGCGCAGAATAAAATAATGTCTCCTGTTTAAGCACACTTCATGTGTTTCAGGAGTTATTTTTGATTTCAGGCAACATTAGCACTGTTCTTTCAAAACTCGTCCTCTTAGCAGCTTCTTGTCAATTATACTCAGCAGGACTGGAAGACTATTTAGTGTCATAATGATACACTCACAAATGAAGCAAGTCTTCAGTTTTGTAATGGTGCTTTCGCATGGAGTAGGTTTTTTTGTGTGAGTTTTGGGGTTTTTTGATAGAATATACATCGAAATGAGCAAACTTTCCAGTTAACATCTGTCAATTGCTACACAATACCACTATAGCATTTTTAGGGGTCTTTCAAAAATATAGAATTGTCCAGGTCTTGGGAAATGGTAAAGATGTTTTCTAAAGTAACCAAGATTACCTAACCCAAAAAGTTACTGATGACACGTGAAAGTTTCCTTGGCAGTGTACAGGTACAATGTGGGAAACTGCTTCACTTTTCAGTGATCATGTAGCTGCTGTATTCTTTAGAATTCACTAAATATCATCAGTATTCTGCTCTGTACAAGAACAAAATCAATTAAAAAAAAAAGAACTCCATACCAAAACTGCTGACAAAACCCTTTCAAACTAATATAATGAAAATCATTATTTACCTTTTCAACACTGTTACAACATAATTAAGATGTTTTTTATTTCACACTCGCATTTCTAGGGTCATATAAAATAACAAGTGCTGTTCTAAGATATGCCTTTGTATCAGCGATTTAAAAAGTTAAATTGCTTAAATCTTAAGGATAGACTATAATCCACTGGTTATAAGAAACAGCCCCCTAAATGACATATTCACACAATTTTTATGCACCTTTGCACTTTCATAAAAGAGAAATAGTCATCACCCCCATTTGAATGAATCCTGATCACAAAGACATTTCCTCTCTTCCCTCTTCACACTAACAAATCCCCCAAAGACTAAGACAAGTTTCCCATCACCACAGGGGTGCAAAGGCCAAAAAGTAAGCTTAATGAGGCCAAACGAAGGCCTTCTCTTGCAGAAATGTTAATCTCACTCTTAAGAGAAAGAGACAGGTAAAGAGAACCCCATAAACTCTGCACAAAATCCCTTGTAATAAAAATGTTTGCAGCATTTCTTTTGTCCAAGAATATCATGAAGGGCTTTAATTCAGAGGAACTAGTGGGAATACAGTTCCTCTTATTAAAATATATTAATTAGTGTAATATAAACAGTTGTCTCCTTTGAAAAGCAAAGCAAACCCATGAGACAAACAGCAGGGTCCTGGAAGGACCCACCCACCATCTTGGATTTACTCCTCTGAGTCCCAGAAGCTGCCTCTGAAGCTTCATTTCTTTTCATGTTGAAAACCTTCATTTACAGGCATACCTAACAATGGCATAATCATTAGCAGCAACAAAGCTCAAACTTCATCAAGAACTTGCTATCATTCTGATAATGACTCTCAAAATAGAAAGGCTAATCTACATACTGGCATCTAGCTTTCAAATTGCGGATTGTCAATGAAATCCCTAAATATATTTCTCAGGTTTGAAACGTGACTGTCATTAAGATGCTGGTCTTAGTGCTTCATTTTATATGTGCACATAACAGTGCTTATTTGCTTTATAGGGATATCCTGATCCCTGGAGTTTGCAGCAGCAATGTAAGTACAGTTTCTCAAAAATATTGTCCTATGTGCTGGCTGATTGACAAACAGCAAGTTTCAGCAGTCAGCCACTGCCTCTGAACTGCTTATTGCAGGTAAAAGTAATTTTACAGCACAATTTTGATACCAGTTTAGTTGGTAAGCTGTAAGTGCCCACCACAAAAGACATCATCTCTACCTGAACACCACTCCAAAAAGGCAGTTACTGGAGGCTGCGAGTGCATTTTGGTGAAAAATTACTGTGTGTTCACAGCTGACAGCAATACTTTCAGTTTTATGTTGCTAATTTACACATAGATATATTTGTATCCAGTCTATGTTTTTCTGCAAATCTGCTACTGGCCAAAAAATATATCAGTAAATGTAGAGATGTTCTTAAGAAAGAAAAAAAAAACAAAAGAAAAAAATAAGCCTATAACCTATTTAAAAAACCCACAACACCAAACAAAATCATTCTTATTTTCATGCACGCTGTTGCCATAAAGCTTGTGCAAGTCAAAACATATCAGTCATTTCACTGGCAAAGACCTCTGCAACATGAGCTTATGAGTGTTAGCATGGGTGAGAATGATTAGCCTTGTAACTCATGCAACAATTCTGATGATGCCTAAGGAGAAATAGTAGCCAGCTTACCCTGCTGTTGACAGGACTGGGAATAATCATATTTTTTGTCACTTAAGTCAATTATACCTTGTGTCTTCATACACATAACGAGCAGTCAGTCAGTGAAGGTGTTAATTTTACAAGTCAATTTTTAGAATTCAACGACGCTTTAAAGTCATGTTTGTTTAACCCCTGCTGCCACCTCATATATACATAAACGATGCCACCAGTACTATGTTTGTGACTGCAACATTTTTTCATAAAAGGCACAGAAAGCACCAAGCTTGATCAAACTATGACTCAAACTAAATACCAGCACCCCTCTACTGTGAGGCCCTTCGTTTTTCTGAACCTAAGGAGCATTCATCCACCATTCCAGCATTTAGCTAGCCATGCCAACTTCTTAAAGGTTTAAGGAAGACATGGAGAAAAGTGAGGAAAAACACATCAGACTCCAATTCTGTTAAATCTTGCAGGAGGCTTCTCACTGAAGTAAATTCATCTGTGAAGAACAAGACAGGTAAAGAAGGTTTGTGGGGAAAGAGGAATAAAGAAATACAGCAAGCAGATCCACTCCAGGTTCTATACGTACCTAAAAAGATAGCTGTTCCAAGCGTTGCCCTAACAGATTTCCTAACAATTTCAGAAGTACTGAGATTTAGAGAGGTATGTTCTATCCTAACTCTTATTAATAAGATTTATGGTTTATTTTAGAAACAGAAGTGCATCTACCATATCAGTGGTCACAACTTCAGTATACACCATGCCCAAAAAAGAAAAAAGACTAACTTCACAGCTTCTCCAAACACTACCGTAACCTACAGTCAGCAACAGCACACAAGAGAAAAAAAAACCCACTGTGAAACTTAACTCACTCCCACATCTCCTGTGGCATGTTTACTTTTTATACTTGACAGTCTACTGACCAAGTGTTTACCAGAGCCATACTTGCTTGACTTGCACATAAAAATATCACCAAAGATTCACACAGCCTCACTGAAACCAAAGTTAAAAATTCTTACCAAAAAACCCCCATATACACGCCAAATAGAAAGACATCGAACACTGGCAAGCAGACCTACAAAAATTCAGTCACTATGCTGCTAAAGCAAATATACAGCTGAAAAGCACTCCCCTCTCCTCCAAATCAAGTTAGCAACAGAGCTTATTTTTCAAGTTTTATCTTGGCAATTAAGAAAGGTACCCTTCAACTTTAAAAGCTATGAATTTGTTGAAATAAAATAATCTGACTGCAATATTTCAGTACCACCATTCCACGCAACAACAGTAAACTGCAAAAGGGAGTACTACCAGTGTCTTACCTCCTCAGGACCCTTCTCTCATGCACACACGAGCACTGCTACTTAGCCTCAGATTTTAAGCTATGTATCTCCTTTCTGATCTTGGGCGAAAAAAAATACACATTTCGATACCAATGTCACACTTCCTGTTATACCTACAGGCAGTCTATCTTTTAAATTGAATTCAAGTGTAAAGGTGGCAGCGAACAAATCCTGGGATTCTAAAAAGTGGTATCTATGAAAGGGATTGATGAAGCAATATCTGCCACAAGCAATGAATCAATATTTAACTTGCAGGGCATTCAAAATTTGAGCAACTGAGAAGCAACACTGGAAGGAATTTCCAAATATCATCTAGACTACTTCCATAAAGGGCAAAAGTTATTGATATCACACCTGACAGATATTTACAAGTCTATTCTTAAAAACATCTTGTGATGGAGATGCTATAACCATCAGGTGGGATCTGTTCTACTGCTTACTTTGTCTTCCGTAGACAGGACAAGAAATAAAAACCACACAGCTTACTTGTCCTTTTGTTTTTTCACAGTTGACTCCTAGTTATTCAAAAACTTACTCCTCCCCTCAGTTGTATCTGTTCTAAGGTAAACCACTCCAATTCTCAACCTGCTTTGTATTTACAGACTTTCTTCTGATAGCTGTTGTATCTGTGCTCCGGACTCTCCTCATTTGAGCCATGTTTGTATTTAAATGCTGCCCAGAACTGGACAAAATTCTGCATGGGATCGCTCTTCCACTCTGAATTGGTAAGGTATTTCTGACAGATAGCCTGTTTTGATACACCTGCAGGCTGTTTGACATTTCTCATAAGAGCATAACACTTCACTTGTGCTCTGCTTGTGACTGACTATAAACCCCAGAAATTTCTTCAGAACAGCGACTTTATCAATGTCTGTACAGCAAGCTTATTTACATCCAAAGTGTTCTGCACGCAGCCTCTCAGCTGCACCATATCTTTTCAGATTATTTCTCCACTGAAGTATTCTTGTAAACCTTTCGATTGTGAGACACCTGAATCCTAGTTCTCTCCTCAAATATGCTTCCAGATCCTCCCAGGTTGCTGTTCCAGAAACTAAGACACACAGAAGGCAACCGTGGAAGGAAGACCAAAAGACAAAACACCTTCCAATTTCAATCCTTAAGTATGTAATTAAAACACTTCTCACTAGCTCACCTGCTAAAGCAACGATCAAAGCAGTGCAAGACAGCTAAAAAGAATGCGTAGATCAGTCAAAATATGCAAATCATGGCATAAATTATTCTGGTGCGAATATGGTATGTAAAGCCAGGGGAGTAGAGTTTGCTCTAAGAACAGGGTGTGCTCTTTTATTTTTGGTACTATACCATGGGCAGACAAGAATTCATGAAAACAAGAAACAAGTGGGGAAAATGCAGTTTTAAAAGTACTATGGACTTAAAGAGAATAAATTTTATCCTAAAGTAACTTCTTTTATTAACTTCTGAGCAACTGTAAATACCTAAAATGTCACCATAAAATAAAAAGTTATTCACTTGTCATCTATTTGCCTATGAGAACCCATCAGACCTCCAGAAAAAGTACATTATAAACTTTGATACAACATAAAGTTACAAGCCTTGATATTTGGAAGATGTTAAGAAATTCAGTAGGACAATAAAGGATCATGCAAATCCAAATTGCCAAATTTTTATTTACTTAAGCAGAGAAAGGAAAAAGCCAACTTTGACACAAATCAGCAATTAATGAGATATGATCCAGGTACATTTGGTACGTAAGATGTTTTTTTTTTTAAATGCTTCAAGACTAATGGAAGGCAGGGACTATCTGTAAATTTGGATGTGACAACTGGAGATTTAAATGCTAATCTAAATTTTTAAAGCAAAAATTCAGAAAAAGAAGAGCTATAAACACATATGCATGGACAGGAATGCAGCAGTCTATCTGTATAGCTGCACACGCAAATAAGTAGCTAAGGACCTAACACCTCATATATATGTAATACCTACCCTATTAACACATCCAGCCAACACCAATATACATCTGTTTGGGGAACTTGCACCTTCTGTCTAGAAAATGCAGTCCAAATGTTATTTAAATGGGCAAGAAGAAAGTAACTTAGAAATGTCTCACCTTATTAACCAAGGCTTTCTTTCTGGCCTATATACCCTTACATCTCAACAGCCATCTCTACATGCAAAGAAAAATGTCCCCAGAAACCAAATAAACAACAGAAGTGCAAAAGGCATGTTCTGTCTCCTGATTCATCAGAAGCACTACCTCAAAAGCTTTATTATTGACAGCGATTCCCTGTGGGAGGCAGGGAAAAGGGAACTTTGCACTGAATACAGCTTTGTTTTTCACTTATTACCATTAGTTGTAATGCTTCCAAATAGAAAGCGAAAACCTCTCTAATCTGCAAACAAAACACATGTATGGAAGACACAGCAATCACTTTTTTTCATATATCTTAACTATAATTGGCTAAAACAAATACAATTTCTAATTCAAAATCAAGGTAGTCTAACAAGTGTCATAGTGGTGGAGTACCACAGGTCCATCAGGAAGAACACACTGAGCTATTTTAAGCTGTTCAGTGTAGAATAAGTGCAATGCATTGGAAATCCAGACCAGTAACAACCCAGATCTTGTATATTGTGCAAAACACATTCATGATGCTTGAAAATAATGTATTTCAGTATGAGTGGCACTCCACCACCAGCCATTAAATACATAAAACCTAAAGGCTGGGTTCATCAGCTGGATACTTCCTGTATACCTAGTAGGTGTCCATTCAACAACAAGAAGCAAATTACACCAATGAATAAAGGCCAATATTTTTCAATAACTGTAGTGTATTTCAAGAATCCTGCAAACGTTCATCATATGAAGCACTTCAACTTTATCTAGTTCTCACTGAAGTCAATTGAAAATATTTCTATGAAATTAAGTTGTATGAGATCAAGTGTCCAGAGGCAAATGACTTTTGATTCCATATTAATGAAAATAAGACAAATTTTCACAAAGTTGGCTGCAAGGGGCTGTTTCTCCTCTCACCGTAAAGGGACACACTTGAATAAAATCCAAGTTCTAGAGAAGTCTGTATTGAGGCAGGTGTTGGTCTCTTCTCCTAGGTAACCAGCGACAGAACGAGAGGCAATGGCCTCAAGTTGCGTCAGGGAAGGTTTAGATTGGATATTAGGAAAAATTTCTTCACAGAAAGAGTGGTCAGACATTGGAACAGGCTGCCCAGGGAGGTGGTTGAGTCACCATCCCTAGAGGATTTTAAAAACATGTAGATGTGGCACTTCAGGATATGGTTTGGTAGGAATGGTGGTGTTGGGTGGATGGTTGGACTTGATGATCTTTTCCAACCTCTGATTCTATGAAAATGGGATTTCTGTAAAAAGGTTAGAAGAAAACACTGGTAAACTGCGAATTCTGTTCCTGCATTTCCTTGATATCGTGTAAGGCCACAAGCATCTCGCAACACTGTACAGCACTGAGGGACGCTTCTTTGCCTACAGCCAATCTCCTGTTTTGCTCAGTCATTTATCAAACTTTCAATGAAAAGCTTTCTTATAAAAATGGGGGCTTTTTTGGTTTTGATTTCTTTGGGCTTTTTTTAAAAGTTTCACTTTATAAAAATCAAGAGAGGTATTTGTTTGCAGACAAATTTTCTGTGGTTTGCCATCACATTTCTTAGCAAATAAGGCTCCAAAATTTTTCAAGTTCCAAATTTTTGTAAGAATACTATAAATTCCAAGGGTAGAAGATTTTTGCTAGTACTCCTTTTGTTTAACAAAATTTCCACGGATAGTCTGTTGGGTGACACTTCTTTTAAGCAAAAATTTGGTTTATCTGTCCTACACAAGCACATATCCTAGCTGAAATTCCAAGTTTTCAAACAGTAATTACTGAAAAACACACAAAATGTGAGAACAGGTTAGAAGGAGAACTTATTGCTAACAACAAGAAGACTCATAAGAAGAGCGTGGCCAGCAGGACGAGGGAGGTTCTCCTCACCCTCCACTCTGCCCTAGTGAGGCCCCATCTGGAGTACTGCGTCCAGTTCTGGGCTCCCCGCTTCAAGAAAGATGAGGAGCTGCTGGAGAGAGTCCAGCAGAGGGCTATGAGGATGGTGAGGGGACTGGAGCACTCCTCCTATGAGGAAAGGCTGAGGGAGCTGGGCTTGTTCAGCCTGAAGAAGAGAAGACTGAGAGGGGACCTAATAAATGCCTACAAATATCTGAAGGGTGGGAGTGAAGAGAATGGGCCCAGACTCTTTTCAGTGGTGCCCAGCAACAGGACAAGGGGCAATGGGCACAAACTGAGGCACAGGAAGTTCCGTCTGAACATGAGGAGGAACTTCTTCCCTCTGAGGGTGACGGAGCACTGGAACAGGCTGCCCAGAGGGGTTGTGGAGTCTCCTTCTCTGGAGATATTCCAGACCCGCCTGGACAAGGTCCTGTGCAGCCTGCTGTAGGCGACCCTGCTTCAGCAGGGGGTTTGGACTAGATCATCCCCAGAGGTCCCTTCCAACCCCTACCATTTTGTGATTCTGTAACACTACTAAGACCGCTTTGACTCTACAGTTCATCTTTTGGGGCAAAATTTTTTAACCACTGTTTCCATCAAACATATTCAGGTGTTGGCAACCAAGTAAACCAGTAAGATTTATATTTACTTTTACTCCCAATCCATACAATGAACGGGCAAATAAAAGTGATATTAACATAGTATCACTAAAAGATATCATCATTGACCACAATAAGAGATGTTCCACTTGGGAAACAGAAAAAGAAAAAAAAAATCCTACTAACTTTAAGTATGTCATCTAGAGATAATAAGACTTTCGACTTCCATCTCATTATTTTATAACAGTTCTTAGCTGACAGCAGAGTAAGAAATCAATTATTTCTCCCCCTAGTTAAACCAAGAGGCATCTTTAGACTCCAAAAAGGCTAATGATGTAATATCATATTTTGTACACAACTGAAATAGAAAATTAATTGAATGGTAAAATGCAGTATATTTAATGAATGCAAATGAACATGGGCTGCCTGCTGCTGATCAATACATCAGTAGTTACATTATTTGCAGCATGTTTAGGAAAATTAATTTGTTATGTACCTTCTTTGCTAATCAAATAGCATGTAATTAACTTTCTCTATGGAAAAAAAATTGTCATTTTATTCAGTTTAATCATTTGACAGCACAATTTAAAAACATAATTATATTTTACCAAAACGCAAACAACAGATTTGGAGCTACTGGTTGTAGCCTTCCTTTTGATTGCATTTCAGAAAGAAAACGGGAGCCAGTTATATAGAAGGTAAATATGTATATAATGACATCCTTTATGGAGCTGTTGTTTTACTAAGAACCCTATTTCACTTCTCAAAAGGGCAGCCTTACTCTCTCAACAAAACAGCTGAAAGGAAAGTAGCAACAAGCAGATGTCCCCCTGCTGTGTCTATGAAAAGTGTATGATCCCATCATAAAGCAGCCATGCAACCTCACTTGGTGGGGATGCAAGTGCTGGTGCCATTGTATATTCTGCATGATCTCAAGGGGAGAAAATCATCTGTCCATTTGCCATGAAAAGAACCCCCATGAACCTCCCCTCAAGGATTACTATAGTTTCCGCCCAGACTTTAAACTGATGGCTATCTGTCACAAAAAGACTTCCTCAAGCCACTTTTACTCAGCTGCTTCACAGGGTTTAGACTGAGGTGACCAGTCACGGCCTAACAAAAAGATTAGTGTGTCTGAACACAATGCAATGCAGAGAGGTGCGAGTAACCCTCTTTGCTGTCTCCAGCAACACAGTTTAAAGAACACTGAAGGCAGTCAAAGAAAGAGAATGTTTGGGCATCTGAAAGAAAGACGACAATTTGTGGAGATACCCGTCTTCATTTGAAAACAAGTGTTCTTTAGAACCAGCAGGAATTTTCCCAGAGTCAGAAAAATTTTGGCTGCATTAGTCCCTATCCAAGCACTATTATTAGCAACTAGGTTAAACAAATACAGTTCATCTCAAAGTATGATTAATGGCAACGTAACAATATTGTGCCCCATCAGTCTTTTTCTGTAAAGTCCCACACTTTACAAGACAAGCACACATGTGATTGGCATATGTTGTCCCTAGGCTTCTAAGCCAAACATGAAAATGATGGGCTTCAGGAAAAAAAGAAATCTGGGACCATAACTGAAGTCCAGTTCTAGCAAAACATAGGAGCGATCAGAGTTCAGGCCCAAGCTGTTGTCCTTCCTGCTCTAAACAAAGTAGAAAATAAGAGAGATAGCAGATTGACGGCAACATGATCAAGCGAGGAGGGGTGATAACAGCTTTTGGAATAAATCAAGTCCATGCCTGTGCTTTAGGGCTTCAACACCAACTTCTACCACAGACCACTGGTATTGACATTTTAATACATTTCAATGGAGATAAATAACCTGCAGAGTGTGATAGCTCCTACGGGCTTTGAAGAACACTGCTACAGCACAGGGGAAGCCAGCATGTGCACTGTTCTCATGCTTCTGGTGCGTAGTGTGAGAGTGAGGTAGAATTAGAAAGAGTTATGATCGCTCCCTTAGGAAGTAACTTACTACTCGTTCACACTAGCCTCCATCTTCCTACAAACTCCTTCCTTGTCATGTCCACACAGCAGGATAACACCCTCTGTCAGAAGGGCAACATTCAGGCTGTGCATTCTCCCTGCCCACCATTTCACACGAGAAGCTGAGGGTGTGCAATGACTACTTGCCTATACACATCATCTAGGAGACAGACCAGAAATATAAGGGATGCTTCTCAAGTCCACAGCCAACCTATCTCTTAAGACACTAAATCTGGACATCTTAGGTGAGTACACAATGTCTACAAAGTGTGCTTCAATATAAGGCATCCCACAGACACATCACCTTTTCGTCCTTTTTAAATCACTGAGTTTGCTAAGCTTCAAGAAGCCCTTTTAGCAGTTTGCACTTCAGCATAGCCTGCTGTCATCCACTGCTCAGACTGAGTGAGCAATAAACACAATCTGAGATAACCTCTAGAATATCAAAATCCACTCTGAGCTAAACTTTCCCAGATGCTGTAGAGAAAAGCTGTAAGGAAAAATGTTAAAAATACTATTTTAGTATTTTTCCTCTTAAGACTGTGTCAACCCTTAATTCTTCATTAGGCTATCTTGGGAGACTCTGGGAACAAACCAGGCACCTTGTCTTTACTACGGAATATTCTTCCTCACTTATCTCAGTCTTTGACAACTGGATTTTCTTCTGAGTATGGATGTTTCTTTTAACAACATGGACTGAGATATTCTCCCCTCTGCTAGCACACTCCTGAGGCACGCTGAAGACAACTTCTTGGTGCAGGTAGTATAGAAGCTGACTAGGAAAGGTGCCCTCCTAGATCTGTTGTTTGTAAACAGAGTGGGACTTGTAGGCAAAGTGGTGATTGGTGGCTGTGTGGGTCGCAGTGACCACAAAGTAATTGAGTTGCAAAATGTTGGCGATAGGAGAAAACCTGCCAGCAAAACCTCAACCCTGGACATGGGGAGAGTGGACTTCAGGCTACTGAAGGAACTCATCAGTAAGGTCCCCTGGGAATCTGTTTTTGAAGGTATTGGGTCCATGAACACTGGTCACTTTTTAAGGGCCACCTCTTAAGAGAGCAATAGGAGGCAATTTCAAAGCACTGGAAGTCAAACAAGCAGGGCAGCAGGCTGGCTTGGATGAGCAGGGATCTTATTCTAGAAGGAAAGTGTATGGGCATTGGAAGCATGGACAGGCAACACAGGAGGACTACACAGATGCTGCTCACCACTGTAAGGAGAAAATCTATGAGGCCAAAGCTCAATTAGGGTTCAGGCTGTCTAGCACTGTTGAAGAACAACAAAAAGAGCATTTTTAAATATTCTAACAGCAAAACCAGGATCAGAGATAACATTGGTCCATTACTTGAAGTCGGTCACCTCACAAATAAAGACGTAGACAAAGCAGAAACATTTAATGCCTTCTTCGCCTCTACCTTTAACACCAATGATGGGCCCTGGGACCCCGGAGCCCCATGTTGGAAGACCATGAGCGGGCGGATGATAAACTCGCAGCCAACTCTGAACTTGTTTGAAACTTGCTGTTCTAGCTGGACGTGCATAAGTCTATGGGGCCCAAAGTGACTTGTCCCAGGATACCAAAAGAGCTAGCCAATGTTATCACAGGACCTCTCTCCATTATTTTTCAATGGTCTTGGAAATCTGGAGAGGTCCTAGTTGACTGAAAACTGGCAAATGTTGTCCCAGTTTTCAAGAAGGGTAAGAAGGAAGACCCCGATTATTACAGGCCTGTTAGTCTCACTTCAGTGCGTGGTAAAATTATGGAGAAGATTATTCTATGAGTTATTGAAAAACACATAAAAGAAAATGCAGTCTTTGGTCATAGCCAACATGGGTTCATGAGGGGAAAGTCTTGCTTAACTGATTTAATTTCCCTATATGACAAGGTCACCCATCTAGTTGACCAAGGAAAACCAGTAGATGTGGTGGTTTTGGATTTTAGCAAAGCTTTTGACTCTCATAGTACCCTTCTGGACAAAACGTCCAGCATACTAGCTAGGCAAGTCCATAATATGTTGGGCGAGCAATTAGTTGACGGGTCAGGCTTCAAGAGATATAGTAAATGTGGTTACCTCAGGCTGGCAGCTAGTCACCAACAGGCTCAATTTTAGGGCCAGTACTCCTTAATGTTTTTACAAATTACCTGGATGCAGGAATCCAATGTACATCAAGTAAGTTTGTCAATGATACTAACCTAGGAGATGTAGACTCCCTCAAGGGTAGGGAGGCCTTACAGAGAGATCTGGATAGATGAGAAAGCTGGGCAATCACTTGCGGTATGAAATTTAACAGGAGCAAGTCCCAGATTCTCCACCTGGGATGGGGTAATCCTGGTTATACGTACAAACTGGGGGACAAGAGGCTGGAAAGCAACCCTGCAGAAAGATCTGGGGGTTTGGGTTGACAGCAAGTTGAGTATGAGTCTACAGTGTGCCCTGGAAGCCAAAAGGGCCAACCATGTCCTGGGGTGCATCAAGCACAGTACAGCTAGCCAGTCAAGGGAGGTAGGTGATTGTCCCACTCTACACTGCACTGGTGCAGCCCCACCTCGATTACTGTGCGTGGTTTTGGGCACCTCAATGTAAGAATGACATCAGACTACTAGAGAGTGCCCAGAGGAAGGCGACCAAGATGGTGAAAGGTCTCAAGGGGAAGACTTAAGAGGAACAGCTGAGGTCACTTGGTTTGTTCAGCTTGGAGAACAGAAGGCTGAGTGTTGGCCCCATTGCAGTCTGCAACTTCCTCAAGGAGGCCACCGGGGCAGCTGTCTCCTCTCTCTGGTGACCAGCAACAGAACATGAGGAACTGCAATGAAGCTGCATCAGGGGAAGTTCAGACTGGACATTAGGAAGAAATTCTTCACTGAGAGGTTAGTTGGTCACTGGAACAGGCTCCCCAGGGAAGTGGTCATGACACCAAGCCTGTCAGAGTTCAAGGAGAGTCTGGACGATGGTCTTAGTCGTATGGCTTAGGTTTAGGTAGTCCTGCAAGGAGCGTGGAGTTGGACTCGATGATCCTTATGGGTCCCTTCCAAGTTGAGATAGGCTGTAGTTCTATGGTTACTCCAGATTTTGACAGCCCAAACCAGGATCTTCAACCTTCTCGTACCACTGCACGCAACAAAACTTACAAAGTGCAGTGGTATGAAAAATGTTAATTAGTGCTTCCATAAAGAAAGGAAGGGAACATTTGGGTCCAGCAAATCCTGACTTTTCAAGCATAGTGTCAAGAAAGTGGGAAATGGGAGAGCTAGCTCATAGACTTAAAACAACAGTCTGAGCTGAACAGAAGGATCACCTCCTGCACCAGTATGAAAACCTAGCTGAGTAGAAAAACACATCAAACACAGAATTCAGTTATATTGGTAAGGAAATTAAGATCAAGGTCCACCTGTATATATGGGTCTACCTTTTTTCTGTCCCTCAGAACTGATGTTTTGAACACTTCTGTAAGATTTTTAGTAGCTTTATCTAATGACTTCTAAGCCATCAACAATCCTCAGAACAATACTCCTTGGGTCTGTGAACTTGAGATGTGAGAATATGTAACTTTCCCATTTATTTATTTATTATAACATTTAATAGTTTTTACTGTCCCCAAGAGCAGCTAGAACTCCTACAATATTGCCAAACTAATTCTGTATTCCTAGAAGTAGATATAGACATAATGTTCTTGTTCAGGGATTGGCAAGAACAAACAATAAAATGAATAGAAAATAAACAAAAAATAGTATTGTATGATGGAAAATAATTATATATCAAAGCTAAAATAGATGATAGTGGCTGCACATATAAACAGGTATGCACAGGGATCCATAGGGGGAAAAAAAACAAAAAAAACCCAAAAAAAATCACAAGGCCACATTCAGCTCTCAGATTCCAGGGTAACTACAGATTTCAGCTAAAATCTGTGGGACTATTAATGTACCTAAAGTAATGTATTTGCATACATCAGGTCTGATTACTGTCAGTCAGAATTCCAGTTAAAGGCTACTTTCACCTACCATCAGTTAAAAGTAAAATAACGTTTGCATATCAGAAATTGTGGTAGTACAAGAAGCTACCTCTATCTCTGCACAAATGATCTGAGCTGGCATTGTCCACCTGTTCAATTAAGAAGGTTCTTCAGGATTGGGGTTTTTTTTTAAAAAAAAAAACATGCTCAAAAAAAGTTCCTGAAAGGTTACCTCAATTGCAAATTGATGTATTAGGAACCACTTTCACGTGTAATGATTCAGCAACCTAAGGGAAGAAGAAAGAGCACTATACGAGATCCCATTTCGGTGTTCTCAGAAAATGAACACGCAACCACCAGCAATGATCAAACTGGAGCACAGAGAGGTGATTACCAAAATTAAAAAGGAGAGGAATGCATTGGAGAGAAAAAAACTTCTGCTCCTCAAGACAGTAACTTTCTTCAAAATGATGGATACTTTGTACTTGTAAGTCTTCGGCGCGCTTTGGTTAATCTGTTTTACAAATGGAAGAACTCAAATATGAAGACATTCTACCCCACCTTTACAGTCCTGTAAAAGAATACAATCATAATACAGAACTGCTACTTAGTTGTCTCTTGCTGTAATTCATTAAGCACAATGCTTCCTGTAATGTGCATTCCTTTAAACTTGCTATGAGAGAGCTTTTTCCAGAGTGTTTCCAGAGTGGAATTGTTTGGAATACATCAAAAGACCACCTTGTAGCAGCAAATCAATTTTAAGAGAGGAAAGTAAAAAAAAAAGTGAGGCTTTCAATCTTGCTGTATTTCTCTCTCATTGCTGGTGGTTCAGTTTTCAAGGCTCATGCTTCTTTTTAGTGGCCACTCCAACGGCTTATGTGCTGCCTCTTAATTGAATGTGCTAAAAGAAAGTCCTTCTACCACACATTAGGATGTGGCTCAGCCTGGAATTCAAACTAAGGAATTATGCAAAGCTGCCCTAAAGTGAGATCCACAACCTTCAGACTTAAATACTAATCTCTCTTCACTGAGATTAGTCTCCCTACACTAAAGAAATACAGTGCCTTTACATGCTTGCTGCATTGGAAAAACACTTCATCTTCACATACAGAAACATTTCCAGCCTTCTACAAACATGGCTGTCATCATTACAAAGACACCAACTCTAAGTAAGTATTGACAATGGCTGTCTAAGCACTGGTTCATTTTGAACTGATGCCGTGCCACTGCATCTTTCAGCCTCTGTGGTTCATCAGTATTCCGTGCGCCTGCTCCCAGGAACCTCTCGGGAAACATATGCAAGATGATCCTTACTGAGCTGTTTCTTCTTCATCAACAAGCACAGATAGCTACAGCAAACGCCACGGCCCATTTCTGTGATACCACTGCGTTTGTAGTGCTAAGTAAAGCCATTCCCCAAGCCGCATATTATTAACAGACACAAACAACTATCAAGCATCCACCAGGACAGAGAGCAAAGAAAAGCAGAGCTCAAGCTCAGCACTACTGTTAGGACTGCCTTAACAACGACCCCACTTTGGTCTACACTTGAGCATGTCTGCACAGAGCACATCTCCTGGTACAAGGAGCAAATTACGAGTCAGCAAGTATTTTTACTGAAGTTTGAGACAACTATCTTGTCTGAGAGGTGAGGGGTGTGAAATCCATAGTATATTAATCACCTCTATGCCAAGCTGAAGTGACAGTTCTCAACATTTGTCATCCTTCAACTGGCAGTACCCAGCAGGACAGGAGTGGAGGTGCAAACATTAAAGGAACATTTGATACAAAGCAGCAGAAGAGCAGACAGTACAGAGACTCTCCAGCCAAATTAACAGTATTTTTCACAGTGATGCCACTAGGCATTATCTAGATATAAACTCTGTGACTGGAGAAGAGGATATTAATAGACAGACTGTGGAGTTTATCCCTTTAAGCCCCTGCAGCCATACCCCTATGCTCAGGTATGAAGACTTACCCCAAGAACATCACGGGAATCAGAACAGGAGCTTACTCAGAGGTATGGAGACAGGGTGGGGAGGAAGAGGAGGGGTGCCTTCAAGCAGCTGGTTCTCATATTCTTAAGAGATTATCAGAGGCGCCAGCTAAAGGAAATACCTCCTCAACTTAAGATGCATACACTTTGACTTTCAGCACTGCAGTCCTCCATGAAAACCCCACTATCATCCAGCTGAAGCATTGATATATAAGAAACCTTACATCATTTCCTACAACACAACTAGTACTACCAGCACAAGCTAGGCCTTAGTCTGTAGCCAGCTATACTCCTGCTCTTATAGACTGTACATGATCTTAATCGCATAAATATCTTTGTAGAGAGTTTATTTAGTGTCCTTCAAACTACAGGGTGCTGTTCTGCTTTCAGATATGCATGCACAAATCTGTCACTGCAATGGCAGCCACACATCTGAGAAAAGATTTTGGTCTGTGATTTTCAATACATTTTCCTAGTTTCAAAACACGTTCTGTGTAACCCATCCCCCACACAGAAACACAATTTTAGAAAATATGCTGAAATACTGCTATTTAAAAGATAATCTTAAGCACAGTGTGCTGAGTTTATACTTATGGAAGGAACCTCATTCATAAGCTAAACCTTTAACGTAGATTTGTGGTACGATTTTTTTCTGTGCTATTGTATTCAGAGAAGGGGATATTGAAAATACTCATATGGAAGGTAAAATAACTGGATTTTTCTTAAGACAGCATAAATTGCAAATGGCAGAACAGCAAAGGCCTTAATACTATTTATTTTCTACAGCCTTTCTCCCGTGATATTTACAGCTCTTACACTATAGCCCCATATTCCTAAAAGTACTAAAACTCAAGGGTAGGAAGAGCCAAGTTCATGAGCTAATTGATTCTGCTTCTTTTCTTAAAAAAGAATAGAAATTTCCCTCCCACAACTCTTTGCTGCTTAGAGAAGGCACCTCCCGGGCACCGACAGACTGAAGTAACACCGGGAAACAGCACAAGCCAGCTATTTCAGTCAGCAGAAAGCAGTGGATCAGCCACACGGCTTTATGCAGGCTTTCCTGCTATAGTGAGCTATCTTCTACACTATGTCACTGTGACTCGGCAGGCAGCCTACTGTGTGTCCAAGTTACGGCACAGTGTGAGAGACTACCAAAAACATCACACTGCTGTTATACAGTACAGTGTATTGCATTACAAAGAGGATAAAAGATCAAAGAGAAAGATCATTTGATACCCTTCTTCCTCTCTTCAGCTGAACTTGCAGAAGAGCCACAGAAGGGTAGGGGAAGCTCCTTAAAGGAACTCACATCCATCATTATTTCCTGTACAGCCTCCCCAAGAATTTGTGAATTTGTGATCCACTCTCCACTGTGAGCCCAAACAAGACATACTAGCAAAGGTAAGCATCTATGAAAACAAAAAATCTGTAAGTCATGTTCCTAAAGACCCCAAATTAAATTCCTAAGCACTTAAAAAAATACACAAATCATTAAAGAAATTTTCTAATATACTTGCCCAACACACAATAGTTGCTAAGTAAGTTCCTTGCACAACCAAAACTAAGATAATAATTTTAATGCCTAACACAGGCTAAATGAAAAGTACTGAGTCTAATAGGCCTTCATCCATCTCCTCGTGTAATTCATCTGTACATATTCTAAAGAAAACTATTCACAAGACAACTTCCTACTCAATTTAAGACAGTGTAGGACAAACCATGCTTGCTTAAAAGCCACACTACTACTTGGTTGAGTGAGTCTAAGCAGCAGTCTCTGAAATCATTGGATTAATTTTCAGAACATTCTAAAAGAAAGAGAAACATGCCAGTTTTATCACCTCTGTTATTACACTCTTTCTTCATTCCATTTATTGTTTCTTTGCCCTACAAAGGGCTGTCATCATATCTTTAATAATTATAAGAACACATATTTCTAGTAAAAAGATTTACATGGCTGTATAACAACTTCATATTTCTTCAAAAAGGTTGCTAGGCACCTTCATCTGTTTCAAAGCTTTCCAAACAGAAGAAGAAAGAATTGTCCCCCAATACGGAGGACCTGCTGGAGAGCAGCTCTGTGGAGAGAGACCTGGGAGTGCTGGTGGACGACAGGTTAACCATGAGCCAGCAGTGTGCCCTGGCTGCCAAGAAGGCCAATGGCATCCTGGGGTGCATTAGGAGGAGTGTGGCCAGTAGGTCGAGGGAGGTTCTCCTTCCCCTCTACACTGCCCTGGTGAGGCCTCATCTGGAGTACTCTGTCCAGTTCTGGGCTCCCCACTTCAAGAAAGATGAGGAGCTACTGGAGAGAGTCCAGCAGAGGGCTATGAGGATGGTGAGGGGACTGGAGCATCTCTCCTACGAGGAGAGGCTGAGGGAGCTGGGGTTGTTCAGCCTGAAGAAGAGATGGCTGCAAGGGGACCTAATATATGCTTACAAATATCTGAAGGGTGGGTGTCAGGAGGATGGGGCCAAGCTCTTTTCAGTAGTGCCCAGCGACAGGACAAGGGGCAACGGGCACAAACTGAAGCACAGGAAGTTCCGTCTGAACATGAGGAAGAATTTCTTCCCTCTGAGGGTGACGGAGCACTGGAACAGGCTGCCCAGGGAGGTTGTGGAGTCTCCTTCTCTGGAGGTATTCCAGACCCGCCTGGACAAGGTCCTGTGCAGCCTGCTGTAGGTGGCCCTGCTTCGGCAGCGGGGTTTGGACTAGATGACCCACAGAGGTCCCTTCCAACCCCTATCATTCTGTGATTCTGTGATTTACTACTGCACGTAAATGCCTGGTCCTATAAACATACACCTGCATATATAAACAAGAATACATTTTAATCCCCACCCCACCCCCAAAAAAAAGAAAAAAGAGACAGAAGAGCAGGGGAGGAGCAGGAAGGATAAGATTTCTAGTGTGCATCACAGACAAGACTGTCTTCCAACATGCTTGAAAAGCTGTTTTAAGAAAAGCACAACGACCAGGTTTTCTTCATGAACATGAAGGATGGGACAAGTGGTTTATTTCACAAATAAGGAAATCATAGCTTGCCTGCTATAAGCTAGGCAACTTATGGAAATACGTAAATAGTAGATTATTTTAGCTGAGGCACATCTATGCATCTGCAATTTCTTGCACTACATATTTACCTATTTACAGTGCAGCACATTTTTAACTGGGGAGACCATTTACATGAGGCTGCTGCACTTAACCACAGAATTCAGACAGATTCAGCAACTTGTTGAGCCGTGACTGACTAGACACTGCAGTTGAGAACCACATGGAAGAAAATACCTGACAACAATGGCCTAGATACAGTTGCTTCAGAGAACAGAAGCATGAATAAGATGGTCTCCTGGGGTATCAACCCGACATGTATTTCTAAAGTTGTTCGAGTCTATATAGAGAAAAAATAGCTGTATTTGCATTAAAGGTACATATGAACCTTGAACTTTCAAATTTGGCACTCAGTTCTTCAAATCTGTCCTGACATTTATTAAGCTCTCAAACAGCTGCTTCTGCTTAACTTCATCTCATGAAAAGACCCAAGCAGATGAATTTAAGCAGGCACTACTCTACTGTAAGTCTAACTAGTAAAAACCTGACAGTCTACAAGCTTGCAAAAAGCAAGCCTGCAGCATCGTGTTCACTACTGTGTGTATTATCTAATTACAAGCTGCAGCTTTAATCGTACTGGGTGAAAACTGTTTCTTCCAGCCTCTACGATTCTATGCCTTCTTACACCTTCTTAATAGTCCTAAGTAAGCAGTCAAATCTCGTTTTTGTGGCTGACTTAGGAAATCAACTGAAACAATAAAGGGGAAAAGCGTTCTGTGTAGACGAGCCTTCCTGAAGAGGCTGTAGTTAGCAATGTGACTCAAGGTCCATGTGCATTAAAGACGGATGGTCTCACAGGGCTGGTAACTTCACCATGTTAATTCTACGATTTTATCTGGTAACCTAAAAGGCCCTATAAAGACAGCTTCTGTCAGTCATGCTGTTTTCAAAGCTAGTTGATTTTTACTGCGCTAAGTATACAAAAAATAGACAGGTAAGCTGCAGCCAGTAAATTCAGTAGGCGGTGAGGAGGAGGAGGAGGAGGAGGAGGAGGAGGAGGAGGAGTGCTGTAATGCAGGTGCAGCGGTGCTGTTCGTCTGGCAATACATTCCCAAGAACCCACTAACCTTCAAGCAAAGGGGCAGTATTGCCGAACAGAACTCAGTTATCCAAGCTTTTAAGGAAATAAGCATACATATTTAACGATTTAAGAAAGAAATAAAAAAGAAAAAAAAAAACTACACACACACACACTAAAACTATAGCTCCAGAGGTGGGCTTAATGGCCACTTCTCACACTGCAAGATTCACTGTACTTGAGCTGGCTTGACACTTCAGCAGTTCAAGATGGACAGCTGCCACATGGAAGGAAATCTAAGAACGCATATAAGAACATACAACATATGTTTTTATATTAGTATTAATCTCATGTAATATAAGAACAGTTAATGCAGATAGTCAAACCTTTTTTTTACTATGCCTTGTTTGACAAAACTGTGCAACTTCAATAAATTTTAATTCAAGCCATAGTAAAACCTCTTGTTAATAACACTTTTGTGGTCAAATCAACCTTTGTTACAACACCGCTGACATCAGTAGTATTACAAAAGACAGAAATCTGCGGCAGTCTGCTGTCAATCAGTTCTCCTTTGAGCCACATCATGTTTCTTTCATCATGCTGCACCCCTACCTCCTTATCCAGAGGGAAGGGAATTAAAAGGTCACATCTTAGCCAGTAAAAATATATTTAGCTATTCTGAGGGAAGAAAACAGTATCTCTAATCAGTCATCCAAACAAGACAACTGGCTACCCAGAAGGTTGTATGCTGCTGCGCATCAATAAACATCTTTATCTAGGAACTGAGATGAAAAATATCAAACCAGTGAAGGTATGAAAAGGGAACTCCAAGCCCTGTCAGAAAAATTACAAAATTAGAGCTGAGCACTGCATTCAGCAAATAGATGATACAGACATGACAGAAGTAAGTAGTGCTGGGAGCTAGGTTCAGATGGCACGCTCTGGAATTCTATGTAACAGGGAAAAACACTTTGGATACTGTCTGTATCTATCTGTATTTTCTTTTGGGTCTCTCTACCGGTAAACACTTAAGTCAGCTCCTCTTTTCTTTACCTCTTCAGTCTTTATAGAACTGCTTCACTGTAATCATAATTTTCTTAAAAAAAGTAGCACCCTGCTGATACCTATTTCAGGATTCTTTTAATCCCAAAACTGATTTTGCCTCCATTCTTTCAGCCTCACTAATCGAAATGCTCCAGGAAACAGTCCTTATGGAACATGTGGAAGTCAGAAAGAGTGCCTAAATTTTACTTCCACTGCATGTCAAAACAAACATTGGGTGTTTAAGACGACAAAACCAGTATTGGGATGGTAAGAAAATACATTGATTTTTGCCATCCATGCTGCTACCAAAACACATATAGCAGACTCATCATCTTACTGAAGAACTGTACCTGTAGAACAGTCTTCCCACTGGCATTACTATAACCAGAATAAGACCAACTGGTATTCTCTATCCCCCCCAAAAATCCTTGGCTTATGGCATTTTTATCTCCTGAATGAACAGGTTTATATACACACATACACATAACCTGATTGCAGCAAATTGCACAGTGAAATAAAATATACTTCAAATGCCAAACCATAAAGCTCTAAGACTGGAACAGAGAATCAAGACAACACGATTACAAAACCAGCACAAAATAGCGGGCTAAGAGAGCATAACGATGACAGTGTCCATGCCTGGAAAGGGTTTGAAGCCACGGGTATCTGAACACAAGAGGAAGAAAAATGCAGAAGTAATTGCTTTCCAGAGCTAGCCAAAAGGGACATGCAGAACCATACGTAACCACCTGCTCGCCTTCCTGCTCACCAAGTTTGAAACTTCTGTACTAACAGACTTGATTCGTACTCCTGCCAACATCACCTGGCTCCAGGAGCGGGCTCTGAGGACCACTTGCAGAATGAGACATCACGGCACATGACCACAAGTGTCAGAACTTGACACTTATAACACGTAACGGATCAATTCACTAAAACATGCAAGCATATCTTAATTTCTGGTGGAGCCTACAGGTCCTAGGCATAAGCATGAATGCTTTCTGGAAGAGGAGAGCCTGAAGATTCTACAAAAACCCTAAGAATTTCTTAAACTCTACTGAACTGGGAGTGGCCCGGTGCTTTCAGTACGTGTTACTCTTTCCACAACAGTATAATTCTTGGCACTTGGTAGGAAGTATCCAGCACTGTGCTTGACTGTTCCTCATAAAAGCCGATTGTGCTCCCGCAGCCATTTAAAGGAAGACTGAAACATACAAAATAATTACCTGTGCACCTACTGGTTTTTTTGTTCATCTTTTACAGCAGAGAAACATTAATTTACAATAAATAATAAATCTGACAAAGGAGAATTAATTTATTACACTTAAAATAATTCTTGCCACTCAGCTTGCCCACCAGTCCTACGTGCAGAAGGCTAACTGCCAGTCCCGACTGCAGCACTAGTCGCAAGTATGGGATTTAAGCTGGCACTCTTGTTAGAACTGAGGTAATTTAACAGGAATGTCAGCATGCATTTACTTTTCAAACTTTATTACTCTGCTTTAAGAAGAGAAAGAATGCCTGCTATTGTAATTTTAAAAATATTTACAGAATCTTTGGTATCTGGTTTTAGTCCTGCAAAATTAAAATCAAAACACCAATGTCTCCTCACTCTGCATTTCTTTTTTAAGAAACGAGAAAATATTAATGAGAAAAACCACATTTAGTGAAAATAAAGTTTTTGAAGTGAAACATGACTGCTCTGCACTCTAGACAAAGATCCAGGCCACTGTTGAATTGAAAGGAGCCACATGTGGACAGCTCTGCAAGCTATGAGCAGTTGTCAGTCTGGCTGCCTTTGGTATCCAAGCCATTTGAACCCAGTTTCCTTTGAACGTGCAAGTTCCTACCATGGAGAGCCACGAGGGGATGAATATCTCCAGCTAATCAGATCTTACACCAGTTGCATAACTTTAATCCTAAATCAGAGGCCACATTCTCACCCTCCTGTCTGCAGAATGAATTTCCCTCTCTTCTTTTGGTGGAGAACAATGTAACCTATTTTTAAATAATCTTTATTTCTCTTTACAGAGCAGGATGATGGAAACTGCCTTGGTGGCCATTTGGCAGCAGCCTTTTCTTACAGCATAGGGATCTTTCAAAAAAAATCACCTCTGTACCATGAAGGCTTTCCAAAGTCATCTCTAACAGAGACGTATTTCATTACTACAGAATCCTAGGGAAGAAATGCAGGAGCCGAGCAGAACCAAGCAGCAAAAGGGAACCATGTGGAGAAGCAAAGAGGCAATTTGCTCTTTGGCTTCACAAATAGCGGGCGACAGAAAAAACACTGCTTTTCCACGATACTCTTCCTATTAAACCAACTGCCTTTCTGAACACAGTAGTCCAAATTTGTAACAGCAGCATTAGGGACGAAAATAAAAGCCCATCCTGTTCAGCCGAAAAGGAATGCTAACAAACAAAGTGAACCAAATGAAGAAATGGCAATTTATTCGCTCTGTCCCCTTCCGCTCTGCCTAACACCCGCTGTTAGGAAGACGCAGCGCTCTGGTGCCGGTGCCACTCAGCCCTTGCTCTCTCAGACAAGGCTCCCAAGACGATGCCATTTTGAGGTAGACACCTGTCCACTGGCAACGAGCATGAGAGCATCAACTCATTTTAAGCTGTCCACAATGAGGCTATCACATGGCAACATCTTTCAGCCACTACAAAACTTGCTTCCAAACTGAAATAGCTACCCAGGGGTGAAAATCTCCGTATCGCATTTCTAATCCCCGTACCAGCTCATCCTCTCTGCAAGTCTTTTTTTTTTAATTTTATAATGATTCGTGTAAGTTTCCCTGATCTTATGAATCTTGTTCCCTTGAAAATGTTTCCCAGATCACTTTATTTTGACTGTCATCTAGCAAGGATTTTTACAACGCATTTGAGAAATACTCTGTTGCTCATTACCTGTTCGATAAAACATACTTCTTAAGAAAAAAGGTCAGATAAAAATTGGTATAATGTGGAGCTCTAGTGGTAGTGGGGAAGTAAAGCAGCGCTTAGCACCAGCTGTGAAAAAGTAGATACTGACCTTTAATGTGGCAAGAGTAAGCAAAAATATTGAAACAGATTCGTTTAAACAAGGGAAAAAAGGGAGAGAGCTTGGCATCAAATCCAACAATGTTTCAGATTCAGA
Source organism: Opisthocomus hoazin (assembly GCF_030867145.1). Classification (NCBI taxonomy): domain Eukaryota; kingdom Metazoa; phylum Chordata; class Aves; order Opisthocomiformes; family Opisthocomidae; genus Opisthocomus; species Opisthocomus hoazin. The sequence continues at coordinate 55,807,212 of NC_134418.1, read as the reverse complement.
GAATACATATTTTCATACAACATGACAAACAACCCTCATTTTTAGTGCACAAACTTGAAGCTTGTAATTTATTGCAGTTAAGCAACTGAAAAAAAGGAAAAAAATTAGTTGCGGTACAGCAGAAAACCAATGTTTCTCACCAAAACTAGGTGGGAGTTGAGTAATTCTACGTACTCTTTTAAAACAGTCCTAGTCACATACATTGTCCTTTTCATGCCAGCCGTGGTAGCCCCTATGCCAACCGGTAGATACTCTGCTCTCAGTTGTATCATCAGCAAAATACCGCACCAACCACCGTAGTCAGTTTTAAGACCGAGATTCGGTAGTCCTTTGAGACTGATGAGGTTGGCAGGCATTAAATCCTGAACTACAAGAGCTCCTTCCTTACATACACAGTACCACCACACATCCTACTGGCAAACATCATCAGCTTTAAGTCTTGTTGACAGTAGGTATTCCACCGGTAAAGGAGATGCTTTTTCATTGAGAGTGGCAGGACACTAACGCACACTGTGCATCTGGTGGGCTTCATCACACAGAGGATGCCAGAACTCCTACATCACCCCGTGAAACACTAGCACTATTTTCTTAACTTTTTAAGACGCCGTTTGATCTTGGGTACTTGTTAGCAGAAGTTTATAAAGCTAAAACAATATTGACAGTTATCGGGCTGTCAAAAAGCAGCATGAAAAACACAGGAAACATTGCAGTCTGTGTGTACAAACAACCGACCCCAGTATTAAGGGGCCCCAATTCCAAAGTCCAGCAATATCGCTGCATGCTGAAACAGGCAGTTCTGAACCCTCGGTATGAAAACTGCAGACCCTTCCTAGCAGAACTGCTTTCACCCACGACTACAGAAAAATAAGACTGAAAAGCCTTCGTATATATTACCGGTAACTTGCAATGGACTTTCCACCTATTTCAATCCTTGTTATAGATTGTTCAATATTTTTGCCAGGAACTTCTGTTCTGCTTCCCAAGCTGAGCACACAGTGCCTCGATTCAGTACCACCCCGCTTAAGACAGAACACATTTCTTCTTGCGAGTGGAGATCATTAACCTATTCCTCAGTGTTATCGTTTGGCACCCACCACCCAGCCTAACGGGGGTTTTTAACCAGCGTTAATTCCGACCCAGCACCACGGTGGGAACAGCTGATTCTGAGCTTTACACCTCTCCCACCCAAGGTACGGCTGTCGATTGGAGGCCATCCCCCGGCTCCCACCTGGGTGTCTCTGAAAAGCACGGGGCCCCAGACCCAGCCCCCTGCTCCCCCCGAGTTCCGAGCCTCAGAGAGGCGGCTTCCGCGCCGCGGCCGTTACCTGGCGGGCAGCTGCACTCCGGGGTCGCTTCTCTCGCCACTCGTATTCTCGCCAAGTGCTCATAGGATCTCTGCGGGCGAGAGCGAGCGGCGTCAGGGCACCGGGCGACCCCGCTCCGCCGCCCGCAAACCGGGGGTCCCCGCCGCCCCCCGGGGACGGGGGATGCGGGCTGGCTCTCCCCGCCGCTCCCGCACCTCCCGCCGCCGTGCTGCCCCCCCCTCCCCCACCGCCCCGCACACCTGGGCGAGAAGCCGCTCCACTTTCTCCTGCATCATCGCGTTCAGCTGCTCCAGGGAGTAGCCGGGCAGCGGCGGGAGCGGGGCGGCAGCGGAGGAGAAGCCCCCTCGGGCGCCCTCGATGGCCGCGACCCTGGCCTGGAGGTCGCTGGTCCGCACCCCCAGGTAGAGGCAGGAGGCGGCCGCCAGCGCTGAGAGGAGCGCGGGCAGCGCCGAGCCCCACGGCCCGGCCCGCCGCCGGCAGCCGGCCCCGCCGCAGCCGGGCTCCGCGCTGCCCTCCCGCCCTGCGGCTCCGCGGCTCGTCCCCAGCGCGCTCCTGCACCCTCCGGCCGCGGCCGCCTTCGTTTCCTTCCCGCCGCCCCCCATGGAGGCCAGCAGTTTGCAGAACAGCGGCAACAAAGAAGAACAGCCGTCAAGTACGGGAAGATTAATCACGAAAAGGCGAAATGATAGTATTTAAAAAAAAAAAAAAAAGAGAGAAAATAAAAAAGAGGTGCGCTGAGCGGAGGACGAGCCCTCACCCGGCTCACGGACTTTCAAGGCGAAGCGGCGGCGCGCACCACACGCCGCCCGAGAGCGGGTCGCCGCTCAGCCCCGCACCGGGGGGGGGTGGGAGAGGGAAGCGAGGAGCCAAAATCCGTCAGCGGCGGCGGGGCCGGGTGCGGGGCGAGCCCCCGCGGCTTCCACCCGCCCTTCGCAGGGAGCAGCGCGCTCTGCCAGCGTTCGCCACTTGTCAGAGCGCTTTTCAGGAGCGGGGCGGGAAGCGCCCCCCTCCCCCGCCCCCCCCCGGACTTGTTGCTCCCCCCGCACCTGCCCGCCGGCGCCCAGCAGCCGCGCGCGCCGCGCCAGGCGGGGAAACCCCCCACGCCCGCGCTGCGGTGCCACCGCCCCCGCCCGCGCACCGGCCGCCCCCCCTCCCCGCGCTCATTAGCATAACGCGTTCACCTCGGCGCGGGGCTCTCTCCGCGTAACGCCGGCGCGGCGCGCGGGACATTAGACTAACAAATGAGGGGCGGGGAGGGGGCTGCGGGGGGCGGCCTGGCGTGCGTCCCCCCCCCGCCCCGCCCCGGGCCCGGCCGGGGGAGCTCTGAGCACCGCGGTGCTGATGCGGAGAGGTCCGTGGGTTAGGGCCGCGCTGCCGAGCCCGCGGTGCGGGCACAAAACCCGGGGAGCTCTGCGGGGTCCCGGTCCTTTTATAGCGCGGGGGGGGGGCAAACGCGTGTAACTCAGCGGCTGGCTCCTGTCCGCACCTTTCCCCTCTGCCTCTCGCCTTCCGAATGCGGCTGCGTTTACCTCTGGCAGCTCGGTCCTCGCCTGGTCCTCGAACTGCTCAAACCAGAGGAACTTCGCAGAGCAGGACCAGGAGACTCTGCAGGAGCACACAGGTCGCCCTGGCTGGCGTTCACTCAACGTGGACACCGGCTGCTCATCAGCTATAAAGGCTCGCGGGCTGAGGAGGAGACTTGTCCGGCTGTTGCACTTCTCAGATAAGACTAAGAGTGCTGGTTTGTCCTACAAGTTTCCTCACGGAGTCATATTTCTGCAGTTTTGTTGCCTGTTGTTTCCCAAGTGTTCGAGCAACCACAACCACCATGAAGATGGGGGTCCAAAAAGCTTTGTGGGTTTCAGTGTAATTGCTTAGACTTTGAATAAAGCGTACCAGAAGTCCACAGCTAGGCATTTATTCTTCGTCATTTGCCTTTCTCCTTTCTAAAAAAACAGTTTCGTGGACTCTAGTCAGGGAGAAGAAGCCACGATGGCAGAGCCCGAGGTGATAATTTCTTCACGGTAAACAGTTGATAGTTGCAACGGACAGTTTGCAAACAAATTCTCCCAAGCGGTGCATACCTTACGATCAGGGCTCGTGAATACCAACTGCTCTTTTCAAAACGAGGACTTGCTCGTGGCCTATCTGTTGGCAATAAGCAGACAAAATGGTATTTGGAATGAATAATCTGACAGAAGGAAACGAGCAATACCCACATGCTCTTATTTGGTGCACAGCATGGGCTCCTCAAGCGTGGTATGAGCAGCACCCGGGCTGCTGGCGGGTCTGCGAGACGCTGGGAGCCACAGGCGCCAGCTCCATCGCTGAATGTTACCCCCTGCTGCTAGGTGCCAGCGCCATCACTCACCCCGGCTCGCGATGACATCCAGCAAAGCAAAGCCGCCAACCCCCACGATGCAGTTACCCCCTCCGGTCGGTGCCGGGGGTTGTGGAGGTGCTGCTGGGGGAGGACGACCGCCCGCACCCCGCTGCTGCTGCGCCACGCTCGAGGGGGTGCTGCCTCGTCCAGGCCAGGGTGCAATGTCCTCCCGAGGTCAGCGCTTCTTATTTCAGTGCAGATGTGGGCATCCTCCCGCTGCTTCAGTGCCCCACGCGGTGCGCAGACAACCACGGGCCCACACATCAGTGTGACCTGGCTCAGTGTTTTGCTTGGCCGAAAGATGCAGTCTGTCTGTCCAAGCATCTTTCTGTCCCAGCGTCATGCCGTACGTTTGTTTTGGACACGGCATATTCCACATTACAAATTAAATAGCCTGAGACAGAAAGTCTCTTGTTGCGCTAGATTTACACATACTTGCTGTGGTAAAGCTCACAAAATGAGCCAGATCACCGTGTGTCTGTGGGACACGATGCAAAGCCACTTTCCTGCTGGATAACAACTCTCGTGCTGGATGCCTCTTATTCTGAAGAGGTGTGATGAGAAACCTTTATTTTTCTGGGGCAAATAGAAAACTCTGCCATACTAGAATCACATTCCAAATCAGGCAAGAACAACCTCAAAATATCCAAGAAATTGCTTTAGTGCTTTTTTTTTGCAATGGGTAGCTGTACCACCACACACCTGGGAGAAGTGTCAGCCCTGCCTGGTCTCACCTCTGAAAAGAGACGAGGCTCATCCATTCCTGGTGTGTGTGTCTGCTCACACCTATCCTCAGACAAAGGGAAACGTGATGAAGAAGAGCGAGAGGAGAAAGACCAGTGCCAAACCTTCCTCCTCGCTCCAGCTTAAAGTTACATTCTTCTTTTTGCCAAAGCTTGCTTCTGGGAAAAATGCCATCTAAAAGATTGTTAAAATGCTTAGAAATTATTCAATAATGACAAAATTTGAGAATAAATTATTTCCAATAGCTTTTTTTCCCTAATGTGTTTTCACATAGAAATAGATACCAGAGAGTCTTTGAAGATGCAAATCAGCAGTGCACACTTCTGACAGAAAAACCATGGTGATTTTCCTGGTGGAGGCACATTTATCCACCTCACGGCAAGGCTCGTCCGGAATAGACTAGACTGGACTACAGAAACTGAGCAGCGAGCTAAGTTAAGCACAGCCTGATTGGATCTAGCATGGGTGTTGTTCGTGTAGGTGAAGAACATAATGCAGCTGGTTTACCTGTTATAAATGTCCCTGCTCACAGCAGGCGGGTTGGGCTAGATGCCCTCTAAAGGTCCCCCCCGACCCGAAGCATTCTATGATCCTGTGAAAATGATCTGGTCACATCTGCCCAAATAGAGAGCGTGAAGCAGCTGTACCCTCCCGTGTTCAGTTACTTGATACCATCAAGTGGACAACCGGCAGCTTTGCAGTACGCTTACCCCATCTAAACACAATAAACTGGAGAATAACCACGTAAGACTCAGCCTTGCTGCTTTTTCTGGCTTTCCACAAGCGGGAAGCAGAGCGAACCCAGGATATGCGTATGTTCGATGCCAGTGAGCCTGCTTCTTATTTTGCAGCCATGATGATGCCAGAGTCAAGAAGGCATCTACTTAGGATCGTAGCTAAGATTGAAACCAGATTGCTGTAGCACTTTTGAGAATGCTATCCATGCAATGGAAGAACTGGTTTTCTTTTTTTTTCTCTCTCTTAAAAAAAAGGCATTGTTATTTACTTTTTTTATTGGTGAAGATTTATAGGTTTTGAATTAGAGAGCATAATTTGGTCTAAGGAGTCAAACTCCTACTCCAGGAGTAAACCAGGTGGCTGTTCACATGGGTAAGCAGTAATTTTACTGCTTATGGTCAGGAACAGTCTTTCAGACGTTGCTGGTCACACTTAAGGTGATACACCATGCAAGTTCAGGTTACAAAACACTCAGAATGCTTAAAAAGCCTGTTTTGTATCTAGAAGCTAGAATAAAGCAGCTTGCTATGAGAACTGTAGCCCAGATATATTGAGCTGGCCATTAACATGTGCAGGTGGAGTACAAGAAATGGCAGATCTGCAGCACTCCGACTCAAACAGTAGCGAAAAAGGAGGAGAATTTTTAATGAGGCCTGCTGAGGTGCTCGTGCTCGCAGACCCGAGGCGGCCACGCTTCCTGCCCAGGAGGGGAGTGCTCTCACTTTGAAGATCCGAATCTCTAAACGCCACGTTTCAGCAGATCTCGTGCATGACCAGGCCAAGGGTATTGACACAAGATGCTGCTGTTTGCATTTCATGGGTCTGTGTTTGAAGATGTGGATGGTGTTTGCAGATAACAATTTTCCACCAGACAGGACTAGTGTCTGGAGTTCTTTCCATATTTTTATGTCTACAGCGTGCTGCATTCTGGCTGACCAATCCACAATCCACTACTGGATTTCTTTACCAGATACAACATAAACTTGTGATTAGAATTACGCAAAAACAGATCAGTGAAAAATAAGCACTCATCTGCTGAAACAACAAGCTGCGTTCAGTTTGGAAAATATTTTGCATACACGGCCGAGAAACGCAAAAGGCAGAGAATAAATATAAGTAGAAATTGGAGTCTGGGACTCTGTGTTGGAACTGAGGTGACACACACCAAGGGTAAAAGCTTGAATGGTTAATAATGGTCATGCATGCTCCCCAGTAAATTGCCTACTTCACTGTTTGGGGAAAAAAAGCTGGAAAAGCCTTTCACTTTCAAATATCCAAATTGATTGCCTTCTGTCACTTTAAATTTAATATAAGCACATTAAAGTACAGTATACATGATGCAGTACATTAATATACTTAACAGATGGATAACCCTTGCTCATGATTTAATACTTAGATATACTCATTTCACTTCTACTGTACAAACACTTCATATATTTGAATCTTTAAGTCAGACTTATCTTCAGACTAGAGGCAATTGAGTCACATGAGCACAGGATTTAGTTTATTAGTTCCATAACCTTACTGGTATTTTGGCAAACCTGATAATAAAAAAAAAAATACCCCCCCCCTTGCATCTGGATTTTAATATATTTCACAGGATTTCCGTTTTCAACATGATGAAGCGAGCTTTCCTAAACCTACAAACTGACTGATTCAAGACAAAATTCAGACCCTGTATGTCATTCTTTACTAAAATTCATGAGCATTTTTCATATGAATGTATTACAAAACACTTCATAACAGATAAACCAACTATTTTAGTTTCATTGTAGCTACAAATGTTTGCTTTAAAAAGCAGTTGACGCTTGGGAAGCCCTGGCAAGGATTTTACTGAATGGAGAACCGTAATCAGAAATGGGAGACGGAATTGAGAACCTCAGACTGAAAAAAATGCATCCTTGCCCTGGCTCCAGGCCAATTAATATCCTTGGTTCCCTAGTTTGTTTATTTGTATATGAATGAACACCACTGGAATTCATGGGTCGTGGTGAAAGGCTGGGAGGACAAGGTTTGGATGAAGAGTTTCTGAGCCTGCAAAGTCCTGTATTAACAAGTAACTTCACTCACGTGAGTAGTCTGATCCAAATCAATAGGATTAGTCATGGAAGTAAACCTTCACGTGTGCTGGAGTATTTGGAGGATATAAAAATGCCAAGATGAGAGTCAAGATGTAGGATCCAGCACAGCAAGCTAATTACATAGCAGGGAATTTTTCTACATCTTCCTAATTCCAAATTCCTGGTTGCTTTTTCCTGTCTTTTTCATGTGAGGTCATTACTAACTAATTTCTGTATGCAGAAGCAGTTACTTTTAAGAGGTGATTTTATTTCTCAGAGAAATTATTACAATAAAGAGTATACTCCTGAGAGAAAGAAACCACCTCTGAAAAAGGCAACAGTAACTCCGAGGATATTTTTATGCCCCAACATCAAGACAAAATTTACCAGGCATATAAAGGTGAAGAGCATGAGACGTTGCCAATCGTAGAATCATAGAATCATTATAGTGCAGATAAACTAACCTTTCTATAAGCACTGTCAGTGATTTACATCCTTAAAACGGACTGAACGTTCTGAAACCTACAGACATGGTAGTTCAAAGGTGGAAAAGATTATCGTGGGTCAAACAATTAGGAATCAGAAAAGGCAGAAGATGGAAGGAAGATGATTTGATTACCAAATTAAAAGGAAGGATCTGGGAAGCAAGCAGAAGAAAAATCACTGTATGGATTTTAAGAGGGTGAGGGAGTTAGTTGCAGCAGGAATTCTTCCCTTGGCTCAGTAGATGGTGTCCTCCAAGTGACTTAAAGAGAGATAAAGTCTGGTGATTTTTTTTTCCCCCAATTTAGAATGAGTATATTCCAAGTAATTTATCTGGAATAAAATATCTTCTTACACTCACTGCATATTTGAGTGTCAGTGCTTCATTTCAAACTGACTCCCACAACTCTGCTCAAGGCCATGTTCTTGTCTCTGTTTAACCAAATTACTGTGATGATATCAAGTGAAAATCCTTATCAGAATGTCCAATACCCTCAGTTATCTTCAGATTACCTTCTTGATGCTATTAGTGATTCCTCAGTCCTCTCAAGGTTTCTATTTGATGTTGCTAGGTCTGAAGAAGGCAGTGGTGGGCTCTGAAGATTTGTCTTTTCCAATCAGTTGTTGAATCTCTCATTAATTCAGTGAGGACTAGGCACAGATGTCTATGTGCTCACTACTACCGCCCCAGCCAGCCACATCACAGGAAAATAGTGTCACATCATTCAACAAATTATGAAAAAGTCATTACTCCAAGCACGAGTGCTCTGTCATAACTCTCCAAGCTGTTGTAACTTGAAAGGAAAATCTGAGACCTAATTTAATTTCAGATTTGGTTTCCTATGTTAGAGAATTAAATGAGATGTTGATATAAATTAAAAGTGTCTCTTTTTTTAATAAAGGAGAATAGATCTCAGGCAAATTTATCCTACTCTTCTGGACACAACCAGAATTGAGCCACTGCTGAAGATAGATTCAGGATAAAATACAAAAACTTGAACAGATCAAACTTGGATTCAACAGAAATCCCAATGTTACTACTTCTTGTATTTTTTCTGTGCTAATCCCTAATTTGACTACGTCTATCAGTGTCAGTCGCTTCCCCAATTATTCAAGTACACTTTCAAAATGCTATGCTGTTAGCAGCTGAAGACTTTTACCTATTTTTGAAGTACATGAATAAAGTTTTCTGGGAATCGTTGCTTGCTCATACAAATTTTCCAAAGAAAAATCTTTTCTTCCTGATCATGCTCAGATCAGGTATGTATAGCAATTCCTTTACTGGGAAGATGAAAAATGCCCAACTACATCACACCCCAGGCAGGAAGAAAAAAAAAAAAAAAAAAAAAACAGAAAACCCTACTCTAGAAGGCTTATCTGAATCTGCAGAATAACGGCTTAGCTTCTCTGGATCAGAACAAAGTAAGTTTTAAGCTGCCTGTAAGCTGCCTGTAAGTACACGAAAGAACCTACCAAACAGGGTTACTATCAGGTGTGAAAGAAATGTGTACTATGCATTTTTCTTTTTCTCAGAAGTTTTGAGAAGACACGCTGGTTTTCTCAGAGCTTTTATCCTCACCAAACTGGCAGCTGTCAGATCACCCACTTTCCTTCTGCTTGCAAGGGGCTTGGATCTGCTGCATGCGCTGCAGAGAGGGAGCGCATGAAGACGGCCAGTGGGCTTTCCAGAGCTCCTGGCCTCATCACTCTCTAGGCTTCTCTTTCTCTCTCTGTAGATGGAAGGGAGGAAAAAAGCCCACCTCCTTGAAGGCTGCACAATTGTAAAAGCTTTGAAAGGGTGGTTTATAGGGTATGGGATGGTCAGCCATTGAGCCTGATTCCAAAAGCCAAAAATCAATGTTAAAGGTCTCTTTCACATCTCTCCAACTATGAACAGCACTGTAACCTCTTCTGTGTGAAATTCTCAGGGAAGGAGATTGGGGTAAGATACCTGTGATATCTGGGCAAAAATTAAGTGGTTACCATAAAAATTATGGAACTCTAGTGTCACTGAGCACAGCCTCTGGAGACTCATAGAGCTAAAAAAGTAAGCTAGCAGTCAGAAAAGTATCTGAAACCCAGTCATGAACATTTAGGACATTTTTTCTTGCCACGAGGAGTGAGATAAAGGAGACCAGTCACAAGATATTATCAGCTAAAGAATCCATAGATGTCCTGTAGATTTCACAAGTATTCACGTGAATAAGCATAATAAAATAGTGCGGCTGCTTGGGATTACAGGTCACAGCCTTGTGTCTGCATCATCTCAACTCCATCAGGCCTCCAGCTGCCAGAGACTTTACTGCACCTTTCAGGGGCACAGATTCTTCAAATTACTGTCATAGACTTCTTGTAGCTGTCATATTCTTTACACTAATTGTGTGATTTTTATGCTAAAGGTAAAGTCAAGGGATTTTGTTTTCCCTATTTGCCATGCCTGTAAGAAAATTTAAGTCTTTGAGGATAATTCTGGCTGTGGAGGTCCAACCCAGTGAGTACTGACTTACGGTAGAAGGGGACCACTAGGTAACCTCTAAATTTACCATCCTTGGTATCAGTCATGCTGCTTCGTCCTGGATCTCTTTTGCAGGGCTTCCATCTTCCACAGCCCTGCTATGCCTCTTCCTCACCCAGAGCCCTCCGCATGTTCACTTTCCAGAAAATTGCACTGCTGCGTTATAGATGTCTGCTTAGACGTCAACACAAGCTTTCCTGTTCCTTTATATTTCCAAGATTATATTGTCAAAAACAGTCAGCTGAAAGTTACATGTGTGTTAAGTGCTCTCCCTGTCTCGCTCTCTCAGGGAGTTGGGAGAGATGCTGTCTTTATAGGTGAACAGGAATGTATCAGCAACCAGTCACACAGGATCGACAGCAAGTGTCGGGAATGGTGGGGGCTGATTGATGGAGGAGGAAGCTGGGGCAGAAGGGTACCCCTGTGTTAAGACTGCAGAAAGCAGTAATGCTTGGAGGGAAAGGGAATTTGTTATGGCCTTTTATAGTTGAGGGTGATGCTCCTAAAGGCTCTTTCTTGACAGAGCAGAAGTAGGACTGAGAGAAGACAACGGACAGGCTTGGATGGTGAGGGATAATAGCGCTATGGATGAAAAAGCAGAAGGGCAGATAAGCTCTATCATAGAATCATAGAATCATAGAAGGTTTTGGGTTGGAAGGGACCCCTAGAGGTCATCTAGTCCAACCCCCCCGCAGCGAGCAGGGACACCGCTAACTAGATCAGGTTGCTCAGAGCTCTGTCCAACCTGGTCTTGAATGTTTCCAGGGATGGGGCCTCCACTACCTCTCTGGGCAACCCGTTCCAGTGTTTCACCACCCTCATTGTAAAGAATTTCTTCCTTCTATCCAGCCTAAACCTACCCTGTTTTAGTTTAAAACCATTACCCCTCGTCCTGTCACTGCTGTCTCTACTAAAAAGATTGTCCCCATCTTTCCTATAGGCTCCCTTTAAGTACTGAAAGGCTGCAATCAGGTCTCCCCACAGTCTTCTCTTCTCCAGGCTGAACAAGCCCAACTCTCTCAGCCTGTCCTCAAAGGAGAGGTGCTCCAGCCCTCAGATCATTTTTGTAGCCCTCCTTTGGACCCGCTCCAACAGTTCCATGTCCTTCTTGTGCTGAGGACACAAATCACTTTTTATTTATATATACGGGGACTGGGAGAAGATACAGTAACTTTCAAGCCTGTGTTTTACCAGCTAGCTGAGGGACAGGATGAAGCCATATTATCTGGGCTTGACAGATCTCAAGATCACGAAGGTGGCCTCTTGCATGTGGAGAGCCTGCCCTGTGCACGGCACTTGGAACATCTTGTAGCAAGGAAGTGTGCAACGGACTTACGGAAGGCTGTTTTACAGCTGAGAGTTTTGTTCTGGCTTAGTTAAAACCTCTAAAAACATGTCTTTCTGATGATTCCAGTTAAGGACAGCTTGGCTCTAAAATTATGAGAGTCCCCACATTAGAGGGACAGAAACAGACCCCAGCGGGCTTTGGGAGCAGCATTCCCCCAGTGGGGCAGGAAAGGGAATGTGTTTGATCGCTGCAGCTAAAGTATTTTCTGCTTGACGTGGAAGGCCAGGTGGGTGAGCAGAGATGTGGAGTTTGCTCTCCTGAATGAATCAGAGAGGAAAAAAGGTTTGGGAAGAAGTCCTCTCCCAAGGTACATACTCGTACGTCTGCTGTCTGACACATACCTACTCAACTTCAGCGCTCCAGTGGGTTTTGCCTGACATCATTTTAGATAAACTATCCTCGTGAAACAGCAGGATGATTTGTTATAATTCTTCACTATTATTGAATGTGGAGTTCTTACTCATTTAAGAAATATTGTGCTCTTAATTTTCTGTTTCATCTTGCCCTGGAGGATAGTTTGGTTCTGCTGTACTTCTCTGTACTTTTCTGTCCTCTCTGACTGTAAGTGTTTGAGACTTATTAAATATAAAAGCTCTTTGATATCAGCTGGAGCACAGCTGAGGATTAAGCCTGCCCCTCAACGCTCTGCCTGCTGCTGTCGTGTGTAAATCCTACATAGGAATCGCTCCCTTCCACAGAAATCAACTGTAGCCTGTATGAAACATAGCAGATGCTTCACAAAACAGATCCAAAAGGAAGTGAAGATCCCTTTTCCAATGAACTTTGCGATGAATATAAAATCCGTCATCAGAGCAGCTCCTCTCAGGAAGCCAGTAAATAGCCATCTATAACTCACTCATCTATAAAATGCCTCCTGGAATCTTTAATGGGTGTTAGCAAGTGCCTGTCAGCTTTCTGCCACATGGGAAAAGGCAGTACCGGCGGGGCACTCAGAAATGTTGCTGCCAGGCTGGTGTGCTGTGCTGCTTGGGAAGGGGCTCATCCCAACCTCCCATGGGTGCCCAAGAAATGCCCCATTCGGGCACTGGGCTCGGCTGACTCCAGCTTCACCAAGGATATCCGACAGCGTTGCAGTCCTGGGTGTTGTGACTGCAGGCAACAATATGTTAATCTCAAGAACATAAGGAATACTTAAAAGTTACCAAGAGCAAAGCAAAATGGTAGCATTGGTTATCAAAAGAGTAACAAAATTTGGCCATAGGATGGGAATCTACTTTTTTCTGGCAATGCTCAAATATTTTGCTGCCAAGGTTTCATCAGCTGTACTATATGTTTTAGTTATTTGAGTCTCCATTAACGTGTCTGTTCTGGAACTCATTTTTAGGTGGTTTACCCACAGGAACACCAGCCCATATGCTTAAAATAAAATAAGAGATATATATATATACATATCTAGAGAGAGGGAATATATTTTTTTTTTGCAAGTGATAGCATGCCTGTATATGATTACAATGTGTAAAAAATACTCCAAAGCCTTCTCCTCAATCCGTGTTTATAGGAAAAGTCCCGTACACTTATAAAAGAGTAGAGAGTTCTGAAACCAATACCATAAATCAGCTGTAAAACTTCATGAACTACAGCTGTGATGTAAAGCTTCCTGGACCGATGTGAGAGTCTGAGGGTCTTTGCAGCCTCTTGGTTAGGTAGCTGCACTGCAGGCTAGTCGCTCCTCAGCACTCGCCACGACCAAACTCCTGCTCTGTTTCTTGGCAGAGCTGCATGTTGCCTTACCAATTTCATCTGGAGGCTGGTTTGTTTGGGTTCTGGTTTTTTTCTCTAGATGCTGATTTGAAAAGATAGATTGACAAAGAGACGCAGATAAGCTGTGGGCAGTTTTACTGCTGCCAGCCTCCCATTGCTGCTGTTCATACCCTTGCGAATCAGGGCGGGCTGGAGCAATCAGCTTTTCAGAGGCATCTGCCAGAATGTCGCTTCATCCAGATTTGAGGCTAACATGTATTGATTTATTGCAGTCAGGAGATGGGACCCATCAAGATTAATCACCCTCTGTGTTTACATTGCACCTTTGTTGTTTCTTCCTGTGCTCCTGTGGTCCGCCCCACTCCCCCCCGCCCCGGGTAAAGGCCTGTCTCATCTTCCCCTTAGTTCAGAGACAGCATCCTTCTTTCCAGCAGAGTTTGTCCCCTTTCTGACTGCAGCTGCATTGCCACACCACCCTAGCTCTGTAGGTCTCCGCGGAGCTCTACTGCCCAAACATGCACGGGGGACAGACCTGCTACATCTCCCTGAACGCTTCCAGCAGAATCAAAACTCCATACAAATATTTGCAATGCTGCCTCTTCACTTACTTTGTTTGTCGCTGTATGAAAAATCATGCAAGGAGTTTTATTTCATCATAGGATTTATCACATGGCATAGCGAAAAGGGGAAGGAACACTACAGTGATGTGCTGCCAGAAATGTGTATATCTTTGCAGTTATCTGCTGGCTGGAGTGAGCAGTAGCTCTTTATTATGGTCTACATATCTAATGCCATCACTACAAGTCAATGAGATCTACTGGTGGCAAGGAAGCTACCTGGGTTTAGAGTACAGCTCTCAAATCAACTGTCTCTTTATGTCCTCTGTTTTATTGGTCGTATTTTGTTTTCCCAATGGCTCACTCTGTGCATCTGTACTCTGCATTTTTTAGAACTTAAGCAACTAGTTCTGGCTACCTCTTGTGCTGCTCCTAATTTTGTAGAATCCTACTTAAGTCCACAAAGGTCACTGTTCTTTCCCCATGAGCTGTGTATTCAAGTGCCATTAATATTAAATAGGATTTAAGGGAATATGTTGAGGAAGAATAAGCCTCTTAAACACCTCTTTAACCATACCTGTTTTATTTCTTTGGCGTTTCTCACCTTTTGAAGCTATTTTCTTACTTCCCTGTCTATACAAGCATAGACCACATCTCGCCCTTCTGACAAGACTCCCTCTCTTCCCCTGTTGAAGATTCTCAAGAAAGTCAGGCACACGTCTCTTTGCACTGTTTTCTTTTTCACTTCCATTTAAGAGACACAGTTTGCTTCCTCGCTAAGACCATTTCCATTCAGTGGCCAAAACTACCTTTCCTCTGTTTTGCCCTGAGAAGAAACATGTACTACTTGCCTGAAGCCAAAACCAACATAAAGACTCATTGAGCCACTAGCCTTCTTTGAGCTCTTTAAAAATACAAAACCTTTTTTCGATAGTGTCTTTCGTCCTTAAGTACTTCACAAGTTACCATCCCAGCACTGCCGGAGGAGTTGGGCAGTCCTGCTGGAGTAGATGGCTTCATATGGGTCCGTTTTAGAAAGGAGATGCTTTCACATAAGGTTGAGTCTCTGCACATAGACAGTACTACTGACTTGTGGCAACCATTACAGTGGACAGAACTGCGAGTTAATACACAGCTTCATATGTTATTTCCTTCTCAAAATGATGGCCTGAGATAGAATGTGCCATTTCTACACTTAAGTGTACTTTTTATAGAGTAAACAACATTTCTGTAACTCAGATGAACCATTTAGCTTCAGTCTCTTCTTCAATTGTTTTTCCATCATCCAACAATGAACTGCTAAATGAGTTGAAAATCTGTTCTGAGCTAAAGATGTCTTTTCTGTAGTACTAATTGCTAACAACGTGAAACAGAATATTGAGATGGAGGAGGACAGAAGGTCACTTGCATGCAATCTAGTTTAAAAAAAAAATGATCTTGGGATATATTAGCCATGGCTTAGAAATCTTAGAATAAACGCACCTAACACCTGAAGATTTTTGAGGATGTTGCAAATTATCACAGAAGAATTCTGTTTTAATTGCCTGTAAATAACCTCCAGAAATGTCTGTACAGCTTCATAGTTTACAGTTACCTGGGTAGTATGTTGGTCACAATTTTTAGCTTTGGGTGACAATTTCAAAGTGTCTCTGATTTTATTATTACCATTTTTGCAATGATTGTTAGTTAACCGTGCCTATCTCAAACTTCTGTGATCTGAATCTGTAATCACACAGGGCCGATCAACCTGTATTTTCCAGGTGAGCAAGGTACCTGAGAGTGTAATGAAGGAGCTCTTAAAGAAAGTATCATTTCATCTGGAAAACTTACAGCAGGAAAGGGTGAGAGAGAACAAGGACCCTATCATGCAAGGTAGCTCTTAAAAAGTGGGCGTAATAAAGGGGCTGTGTGAGCCGTACACTGGGACTCCAGTAATAGCTCCTGTGTTAAGGGGAAAGTTACCACATTGCTGTTTGCTTTTTACTCTCCCCGCCACCTCCTGTTGACAGTGGCCTTGTGATCACCACAAAGCAAGAGCTTTGGCTTGCATTGGCTTTGAAGCCACCACAGCTGTTTGCTGCAGGACGGCCGCTGGCTGGTTGCTCTGCCGGAGGCGGCTCCTCCGCAGCAAAGGGGGCACAGCAGCACCCTTGCACCTCAGCCGCTCGCACCCGCAGCGCTGCAGGCCACAGACAGGTGATGGTGGAAGTAACTTTCTGAGCCATCACCGGCGTGCCAGCATGCTGGCTTGTCCCTGGCCTCTGCTATTCCTCCAGCAGTCAAAGATAACCCAGTCATCGATGCCACGGTCTTCCTCTCTGGGCTTCGTTCGTGTCTTTACTTTCTTTCTGGGTCACTGGTGTCTTCTTTAGCTGTTGAGCAGGGCTGTGTAGCCAGCCATCTGGGAACGTCTCAGAATGAAACAGGTTCCCTCAGTTCTTCTCTGCAAGGCAGCGCCGCAGGTGGCAGCTCTGGTGTTGGTGAAGCTGCCTGCGGCGGGGTGGCAGGGGGCAACCACTCCTTTGCAGCCCCGTGCCCAGGGTCAGGATGACATGAGAACCTGTTTAAGCAGCGAAAAGAAAGAGAGATAAGTTCTTGCTCTCCAGACCTTAGAAGAGTTTGAAAATGTGAATACTAAAGGCTCAGACCATAAGTGAACTTGAAAAGAAATTGCTTTTGTGTACTTTGAGGATTCCCAGCCAGTCTCATGACTTTTTTATGAAGACCTGCCAGATTCACGCTTCTTGAGTCCTTCCCTTTGGTGGAACGGGTGATTTACCTTTTGGTTCATTCTCACCACTGCTGGTATGTCAAGCACATTTCCTAACAGCACAGGCAGACTCCTCTTGCACGTCAGGAGGCAGAGGGGCTGGGTTTGTCTGAAAGTTATGCAGAGCTGTGTCACGGCTGACCTGTTGACTGGCGTGAGGAGCTCGGTGCCGGGAGGAGAATCCCCCCTGGCCCAGCAGGCGCAGGGCCCCTCACAGCAGCTCCGAGGGGAGAGCACGTGGACCATTTCTTCTGTGCATCTGCACAGGCAGCACACTTCCATGGGAGCAGCGCCGGGAAGAAACAAGATGACTCCTCATCATTTACCAGGCTGCGATATGGAGGGATTATCTACAGCATCCAGGAGAACCTTTAGTTAGTGCACTATTAGATGAAATGGCATAATTGTCAAAAAAAGCACGGAGCATTTCTGTACTGCCCGCTGTGCTTCATAAGCACACGCAGAGCTTCACTAACACGCCATCAGTATGTATGGTGGCACTGACAGCATGGTATATGGAGGGAAGACATGAATAAATTAAGGTTTTTCTGTCTTACCAGATCACCCACAGAGAGACAGAAAGGGAGAGGGGCACCTCTGGGCAATGCCCCTGCCTACAGCAACAGCAAGAGGTGCTTAGCAGCTGCTGCCGCATCGGGCTGGGCATACATTAATGCTGTAGCTCAGACCAGGAGCGTGCTTTTCAAGTGAATTGCCAGGTTACCCCCCATTGCCATGTTCAGGTTGGCAGTCTGGGCACATGAGGCTGGAGGCCTCCCTGCTGGAACAAAATGGGATGATGTGGTTGGGGACAAAGCCCCTGAAGCCTGCGCAGCATCGGTGCTGTGTCAGGAGCACCCATGGTTCTGCTCTTCAGCTTTCTTCCTCTTGCCTGCACTGCTTGCCAGGATGCCACAGCCTCTGTGCACCTCCTGGTAAGACTAAGATGGGACGATGTGTATTTATGCAAGGGGAAAATGACACGGCAGAGATCATGGCAAGGAACAGGTATTAAATGGGTGGGAGGACCCAGGAACTAAGGAAGTTCTTGATGGTTCCATGTGCTGTAGTGTGCTTAATGTAGCGAAATCATTACATTATTTTTAGGTCCAGTTTTCACACGTGAGGTGTGAACACAGGCTTCATTTTGTTTTCAAAGGTGTGACTCTTCCTCCGCAAGCTGTTCTAAATATGTGCCTCCACGTTTAATGTGCCAAAATAAATGTTCTGCTACATTCTGATTCTGGTTTGGATTTTGCTTCTGAGTTTCAAGCCAGTAATGTGCACAATGACAAATTTGATATCAGTGTTCAACACCATCAGATACATGATACTTCATGGCTGTGTTGATTTGGTTATCTGTCTTTTTCCCCTCATTAAGTTGTTGGCTCATTCGTTGCTAAGAAAAATATAGAGAAAAGAAAATCTTAGAAAGAAAAATTCATTTAATTTCCTGATATGAACCCAAACCTGTGGCTAAATTGGTTTTTTTTTTGGGGGGGAAGCGTATATTCCAGTTATATTTAAAAAAAAAACTGATTTTTTCTCTTTTTAACAAGACTCCTGATCATGCTGGTAAAAATTCAAGCAAGTGTTACGGACTTTATCTAAAGCCTCAGCTGCTCAGGTAGCCACCAAATTTAGCTGAGCTCTTGAAGCACAGCTTGCAGGATTCTAGGGTTGTTTAATTTGAATATAAACCCTAGTCTAGGGTTTCACACCACAGCTAGACTTCATGTAAGTGACATTCTGATCTGGAGCCAAGCTCCACATCCGACCCAGCTCCAAATAAGTCAGAATCCCAAAATATATTTTAAGTTTACCACATGACAGAGTCCCAGAACATCATAAAAAATTATATGATAAATATATCTGAATAGGAATGCTTTCTTAAATAAATTCTTGTGCCATTGAGTCCTTCTGCCGTGGTGTTGAGGATGCAGCGTCAGTTCCTTGTTCATTTGTGCGTTACGGGTTTCCATCGTGTTTATGGACATGGAGGGCTCTGAAGCCACATGTGAAGAGCACAACATCAATTGCACAGATAAGAAAAAGAGCCAAACTTCTCAAATGCTACAACCAGGTGGCCCGGCGCATAACGCCGCGGCTGCCGCGCAGGAGGGGTCCACATTGAGCACTGCTGATCCTCAGGCCAACTGTGAGGCACCCGTTTGTCTGAGAGATGCGACACCGAGGGCTCCAGTGCCTGGCTCCTCGGTGCTCTCGGCAGGTGGTTACCAAGCAACATTGCAGCTTCAGACCCACGTTGTCCTCTCTGCCACCGGATCGATGCATCAGTCACAGCTGCTGCTATCAGGAGGGAGAGAATATGATTTTGAGGGAGGGTGGGGGAAGGTGGCTGTAAACGAAGGAGATCTATATATCACCCACCCTCTAGATTGCTGCAGATCGGCTGGCTGGTACTTAGAGATAGTCTTCGAGGAAAATTCGGGGATCTGAATTCATTCATTTCACAGCAAATGAGATTACTGTGGAAGAGGAAAAATTCCAGATGCTTGGTCTCCTTGCAAAAGAGCAAATGCTCTTGCATGATTTTTTAGACTAGGTAATTGCAGCACCTGCCTTTGCAGAGTTGTGTAATGATGCAGCTCACCCTTAGTGACCTTCAAAGGAGAAAAAAAATAAAAAAGAGGAAATAGCTTGTGTGCAGAAATACCTATAACACATCTTGCAAGAAAAAACTCTGAAGAGCGCTTGCCTGCTGGCTATGCTGCTTGTGAGGGAATGGGGGCTGGGACTTCACCCTGGATTCTCACACCATTCCTCTTTTACAACCAAAGAAGGTGACTGGTTTCTGCTTTTCCTTAGCTGTTTTTCCTCCGGCTGGATTTGTAGCCTGAACAGTTAGGATAGGAATTTGGTGCAGCACTTCATCCTGCTCACTGCTATAGCACTGCAATTATGCACACGAGAAGGAAGAGGGACTGCCCAGGTGAAAGCTGGTGGAAAGGCAGGGCAGGGAGTGCTCGCTATGCCCACTCTGTTGGTATAGCCAATATTTATACCCAGCCTGCTGATCCCTGCTTTACTCTTACATAGAAATGCCTAGCCCCGGCCAGCAGTGCCAGCTCCTCCCCTTGAGCTATGAAGAAACATTTCTGCAGACCTGCAGACTGTGAGGGATGCGACACAAGGGGAAAGAGAGGGAGCGGGGAGGATGTACTCTTCTCCCTAACACATCCATGTAGGGCAAAGCGTAATTTAGTCTTTTGCTTCATACCTAGTTTCCCTTAGCTGCGATGCAGCCAAAAGAAGCCTAGTCTTTATTTGCTTTTCAGATTTCTCAGTTACGTTACATACCTATTCCTCAAAAGAGTTTCCTAACTAGGCACACAAAGGGAGTCTGCATCTAGGAGTGCTCACTTAATGGAGTTACCTTGCTCGCATCCTGAATGAGCTTCAGAAGGACCCTTTTAAAACTGTGTCCTGCAAAAACTGATGTGATTTTTTCCTGTTAAAATTTATGTTTAAGCAAGCAAGGGGGTATAAAGAGCTGTGTCTAGTTTCCACTCAATTTCAAAACTGGATAATTTTTCTGTTCACAAAGAGATCTGAATTCAGCAAGCCTTATTCTTTGCATATGCTTGTCTATGAGATCTGCTCACCGCCCAATAGCGCTTAGCATCTCTCGGGGTGAGGAGCTCAGGACCACGTTCAGCGTAAATATGGGTGGCTGAGGCTTCGTCAGAGGGAGGCCTCACCTGATGAGCGGGAGCAGCAGCCGTGCCGGGGTGGCAATGTGGCTGCACAGCGAGGCGAGGGACACAGCACATTCTTCTCCCTGCCACAGGCATTCCCGCAAAGGCAGGGAGGCTTGGGGGCTGCCAGCTGCTCAGCCCTTTGCTGCTGGAAGAATGCAGCTGAATGTGAAAACCTGTCACCAGGCTGAAGCCACGATACACCTGTCCCTCCTGTCAGTCTCCTGCAGCAAAGTCTCACAGGGACATAAAAACTCAAGCCATAAAAGTGGGATTTAACTAGACTTATTCTAGAATGCAATATGTAACATCCATGCTCCATATGTCCCATGATGGGAATGTCCTTTTAAACCGTGCTATGTAAACAAGACAACAGCTGTGGAATGGCATGAGCTATTCCACAGTAATTCAGAGAAGAGTTAGGCAAAAGTTTAGAGGAACATACCTTTTTGTTAAATACCTATGCCCAGAGAAATGGGAAGAATGTGTGATGGGGATCAGTGTCATCTCCTTCTTTTATGAAGTGGAGGATCTGTGAGAAACCCGTTAGAAGGAGCAAAATGGCTCCTCCAGCAATGACAACAGGGGAAACTATTTTCCTGTTGTTAGCAGTCTTGTGTCTAGCCTGGAAAGATAACACTTGGAGAAGTTCCTAGTGCTCACCTTTTATAGGTCAGCAGTGTGGGAGCCCTGGAGGAATGTACTCTGGTAAATGTATGGAAACAGCCAGCTGCAGCTGAATCAGTTGTTTCCTCCCTGGAGATAAATGTTTGTCTGTCTTTTTTTCCCCCGTTCCCTTAAAATCTAAATTAGACTGCCATAGTGTGGAGAAACTTCCTGATACTTCCAGTGAAAGCACGTATAACAAATGCAATAACAAGAACTGCTCAAAGCATCACTTCTTCTATTTGTTAGCTGAATTGAGAGGAAAAGGATTCTGGTTTTCTGTTTGTCTGTCGGTGGGCTTTTTTCCCACATGAAAATAAATATGTTATTCCATACTAATCTCTGGTTAAATAAAATGCTTTATTTAACTATAAATCAAATATCTGGGCTGTTCCCTACCCCCTTTCCTTTATTAAACATGAGTAAATTGAAAATAAGCATCTTCAAATTGCAGGTCAAGGTGCTTGACCACTCTTAAAAAGTCCAATGGTTTGATTAATTTGATTTTAACCTGAAAATAATGAGTTCTACCAAACTTTTGTTATTGGTTAATAAACCTTCCAGCGTTACAATTTTCTTCTGTTCCATTTACAATCTATGTACTGACTTTTGTAACAGACTTTAAGATTTACTATCTTCCTAGGCAAATATTGGCCAAGACAAGAGGTCAATATTAACCTGTCAAATCAGTAAATCCAAACATTCGCATTGGCAGTAGTTAATCTGCTTATACTTATTAAAAAAAAAAAAAAAAACCCAAGATTATCAAAGAAGTTAACGTTTCTGAAGGTCAGAAACATATTTATCACATAATTTACAAAACTAGTATCAACTGTTTATTTGGACGTGGGAATTAAAAGTTAAGATCATCATAAATCTTACTTACTTTGACCTGACCAGAAACTAGGAATCATCGTCACACACACACTTTTCACTTGGCTGTTTAAAAGCTGTGTTTGTCTAAGGCAGCTTGTAATTTTAGTGCCTAAGTGCAGGCCTGCAGGCTCAAAAGTGAGAATTAGGTTCACTGTCTTCCAAATACCTGCTCTGCTAAATACCCTGGCTACACTCACTTGCATTGAGACACTGGTAGCTCTGAGGGGAAAAAAAAACTCTTTCGGTGAGGAGGATAGATT
The DNA here is from genome assembly GCF_030867145.1 of Opisthocomus hoazin. NCBI lineage: Eukaryota > Metazoa > Chordata > Aves > Opisthocomiformes > Opisthocomidae > Opisthocomus > Opisthocomus hoazin. The sequence continues at coordinate 55,785,046 of NC_134418.1, read as the reverse complement.
TTATTAGAGCAATTTCTTCAGAGCTCTGGGTAGGAAGCCAAAATCTGCATTTGTGTAGATTTTCAGCAGGGAAATAAGTACAAGGTGTCCATCCTAAAGAGCTTTCCATCTGTGGTTATGGAGCAGTAAGACTTCCCAGCAATGGTTCCAACTTCCCCTAAAATCTGTTATTTATGATGGCCTTGTGATAAAAAGTTAGTCTCCTGTTGGAGTTACAGAGAAGTGGGCATACACCTCATCAAGCTTTCAGGGAGGACTTTGAAAAGAATATCCCACTTACTGCATTAATAGCCCTGTGTTTGAAAGAGGTACAGTGCATAAGCTGCGAGCAGAGAGGGAACAGTCTGTTTTCTCCTCTGCAAAGCACACCCTTGAATACAGTAAGTAAGGTCGCTGGAGCCTTTCTGTTTATTTCTAGAACTCAAGCGACATCCTGGCTATGGATTATCTCTAAGTTGGAAGTGCAAATCGCGGTGCAAATGAGTACATCGAGGACCCTTATTAACAGAAAGGCAACAAACATTCTTCAGGAAAAGAGAGGGGTAGCAGGCAAGGAGAAGAGGTTCCCGTGGGTCAGCTGTGGGGTTAGCAGCGGGAATTCAAGGCTTGTAGCTGAACCACCAACAATCTTTCTCCATTCTCACAATGGGGCATTGTTCAAGCATCTTGGTGATGTCCTCTATTTATAATGGTGTATTCTCTTTGAGTAGCCTGCCCTACAAACCGTATGGATTAGACATCAAGTCTCACATACTTTAGCAAGGGAAAAAGAGAGAAAGCTTAGAAAAGCTAGGCTTGCTTTTGCATTCCTTCACTGTCGAGGGCAAAGGAATAACACAAAGCATGCAGGAAAATATTCTTGATAAAGAGTGTAATCCAGTCGTGAAAAGGGGAGGGAAAACACAACTGTAATACTACCAGTTTGATCCTAGCTTTCAACATCGGGATCATGGTTGTTCTCTGCCCTTCACATTAATGTAGCTGAAGTGGCAGAGGTTTGCAAAGCACTATTTATTTCACTTGTCAGCTGTGATCACAATCACCATCACTCGTGCCGTGGCTATGCCCCCGTGTAACAGGATAGGGGTCCCCCATTCTGCTAGACCTTGATGAAGTATAAAAGACATCGATCCCGTCCCAAACAGCTTACCATCAAACCAACAGGCAACAAGCCTGAGCAACATAAAAGCAAGCAGTGAGGTGGAGGAGATGCTAAAGGGAAGTTTATAGCATTTCTGGGTTACAATGGATAGCTTTATACCCAGCCAAAAGTGTCTAAACAATTTAGAAGTGTTGAGCTCATTGTAAAAATGAGTAATTAAATGATAACAGCTCTGCTCAGGCACAGTTCCACACGTTCCCCTCAGCATGCTGATCTCTGAATATGGGGTAAGTCAGGAAGTTCACACTCAGGTAGCGTGAAGACTTTGCTTTTCTCGCACAACCTTAATCCAAGCCAGCTACAAAGAGCTGCAGAGGAGGCAGGGAAGATAAAGTATGTTGTGGAGTACTGAGGAGGATGGCCATAGAGGGAATACCAGCAGCAGCTGAAAATATGGCAGTGGATGTAAGCTGAGGTGTCAGCCTACGGCATCCATGTTTTCCAGCAGTAGAATCTAGTGCTGAGAGCTCAGAGGCTGTTGGTATTGCACATAAGAGCAGCTGCAGGAGCTAAAGGTTTGCCCGACAGGTAGTGTGTAACGAATGACTCTCAAAGGCAAAAAAGAAGATGCATTGGCAAGCGTATTCAGAAATTAGGCACTTGAGGAAAAGCAGCATTACAAGACACACAAGCTAAGTAGGTGGATAGACGGTGGGCTTGTCTACAGGGGAAATTCAGTCCTGACTAAGCTAAGGTGTGAATTTATATAGCCCTAGCTACTCTGCACTAGCTTCCTGTGTGGATAGCCTTAATCTGTACTAAGAATGCTTTTGTGAGCATAATGACACTTTTACTGCAGAAGTTAATGTAGAGCAGCTAATGCGCTGCAAATTCACACCCCAGCAAACACCACCCTGCCTGCCCTGCTGATTACACAGGAGCGCTTTTTCAGCAAGGGGCACTTCAAGCAACATGCAGTCAGGGAAAGCATTTCCAAATGGAAATGTTCAGTGTAACCCCATGGACAGAAATCGTTAACAAGGATTGAGCAGGGATTCTTGTGAAACAAATAGGTCTGGATTTTTTATAAGGTTGGGAGGGTTTCCCCAAGGAAAAGCTTTTTCTCTGAGGTGTCCCAGAACCATTTTATATTATTAAATAACCCTTTGAATATATGCATGCTAATATGCTCTATGTGACCTATAGGTATGACAGCCTTTCACCAGATACAGTTTATTTACCTCTTTGTTGGAAATGGTGAAACTGAAATGCAAGTGAAGTGATGTACCTAAGATCACATCTGGAAAGGGACCCCTAATCTCCTGATACTAAGCCCTGCTCTTAAGGAGTCTGGCTGTCATAAATCACATTTTATTGTCTCTGTGAAGGGAAGAAAGAGCCAAGACTTTGGCCCAGCTATGAATCTGGATCCAGATTTTGTAGCTGAGGCACTGTACTATATGATGAACCTAGTGAAAAACGTGCTTGCTGGAATGCATCAAAAATAACGCTTTAAAGAAAGAGGCTTTGAACAAATCCTAGTCATTTCTGAAAAAATGTTCGCTTTAATCCTACTGGTGTTGCTGAGACCCTTAATCCTGGAATTGTCTCGCTTACTTGAGTACTTGTGGGGGGAGAACAATCTGGTTCTATAGAAACAAATATACTCTTTTTATAAGTGATAGGTTAAGCATGCAGTCTGTCATTACCATAATGGCAGGAGAGATGCTCTATGAAGAATACTGGCGCATCCACACTCATTCCGTCACGGAGGGCAAGTCACTTTTATTATTGAAAGCTGCTGATGTGAATAACACAGAACATTTCCTGTTTCGCTGAATAGTATGTCACATTGTCACAGCACACTGTTATATGATCTGGTAATGAAACACCATAATGCACTTGTGCGTGGAAACAGACTTAAAGATACGGAGAGTACATTAGCCCTCAATTATCTGGCCTTGAATGGCCTAAATCTCAACCTTCTGGATGCTTTCATCTCTTGTACAAATGCAAAAAGCAGCATTCAGAACGGACAGCCAGCACTGGTTACAGGAATGCAGCAGCATCTTCTGTGAAGACAAATAAAAAAGCGTGCTGCTCAACATGGAAATATTGTGTACTTGTCAAGACACATCCCACCTGCTCTTAACTCTGATTTTACCCTTAATGTTTTACAAACAAACAAGTTTCCATAAACACTCAACTGTGTTGTGTTACACTGCAGTTACATAAAGAAGCTGCAGTGTGCTGCTTTACAGGGATGGAGCTGTTTTATAAGTGTATGCTCCAATAGGAAACATCTGTCCCTTATTTATGGGCATGGTTTAAGCTGCTGAAATGCTGATTCTTTACTCTTTCCTTTTCCCTCTCGCCTAGTGGCCTATTCTACAGTTTGCCAACCATTTACAGTCTACTCTAAATGTCTTTCTCTTATTTCCCGGCCTGAAATTAGCCATGATACTACTCGATATGCTGATATTTCTGATGCTTAGCATCTAAGGAGATGTCTGCTGCTTCCTTTCCAGCTCAGAGAAGATGGGTACGGAGAGGGAGAATTCCTCAGAACTCCAAGGCAGCCAGCTGACTCAGGCAGGGAATGTTTCTGTGTTACCATATCCCATCTGCAATGATATCGTTCCAAGGTTGAAGTGCAGTTTCCATCATAAGCCTCATTTTCCGGAGTTTGTAGCTCATCCGTAACTGGCCATTAGGTTGTCAGCCCAGCAATGAATATTATTCTAAGACTTTGTTAGAAAATTGCCTTAGTTTGCCTTTTTTTCTTTTTTTTTTTTCTTTAAGAGCTGAAGTCTAAAAATAGTTTTTAGATGTGGGATGTGAAAATCTCAGCAGATCGCAATGCCCTCACCAAAATATCATGGGTACTTTGATGCACACGCTCAGCAAACAGAGCAGCATAGACTGAAACATGGAACTTGAATTAAAGTTAATTGAATATCTTGCTGCATCTTGTGTGCCATGCTTCTCCATTCCTGGCCTTCCAACTCAAGACACTGTCTATATTTAGCTTTCCCACACTAACCCCATTCAGTCTGCACGTCGGACTTGATCTCGCAGATTGATCTCGCAGATTCTTCATTTAGTTTAGTTTTGCTCAATTTCCAAGGCAGAAAAGAGCACTGCTAAAAGCTCTGTACACCTCCAAGGAATGTGAAAGAAATTCCGCACTAAGATGGCTGTTCAGAACATTATGATTATTTACAGTTGTGAGTTTCACCCTCCCTCTGCTACGTAACTATATTTGCTTGTCCATCTGTGTCTCCACCAGACATAAGTGGAGACTCACTCTCAAGGGAAGGATTGCAAGGAGGATGTACTTTCTGTCCTAGTTACTGAGGCTGAAGGCAGAACAGTGCTCATTCTCTTGTGGAAGAATGTCTTCAGCTTCCAGGCTGGGTACAAGAAGTGTGAGCAACACTTTTTGATGTATTTTGTCTCTGCTATGGCTCTGAGGCTCTCTCTTTTTCCTGCAGCTCTCAGACAACATGTCTTCAGATGGATATCTCAAAATGCTTAATGCATTGCTGAACGTCTGTAATGTGGAAGGAGCAACTCATTCCCTCCTGAGCGCTCCTGGGCTCCTCTGCAGACGTAGAAATTCTCTTTCTGATAATGTGGTTGTGGCAAGCCATCTACCATGCTGATGAAAAAGAGTTGCATCTTTCCCTTGATTTAATTCTGTGTCATGGTCTCACTGTTGGATTACAAACCCATTGGAGCTAGGACCTGCTTTTGGTTTCCTTACAAAATGCTGTGAACACTTGTGATGAAGTCAGGCAAAAGGCAAGAAATAATAGCCTAGTCAATTGCCTCTGGAAACCAAAATTCAAGGTAATTCAAGTAGAATTCTGCTATTGGATTGTAACCTGTTACACTACTTTCAAAGCTGATGAAGACAGTAGGAAACCTAGGGAAACCTAAGGCTGCTACAATATTTCACTAATAGGGAGTCTGTCCAATCATATTGCTCCTCTTCTCACCAGTTTGCAGCTTTCCAGTTTAGTAATACAGTGCACCATTCCCAGAATGTGTAGCAATGCCATCCAAAAAGTTTGTTGCCCTTTGGATCTTCTCTGTCCCTTTGTCAAAAGTTTCTACCCTGATGGCAGAGACAGCATGGCAGGCAACATGTCAGCTCCACTGATGCCACAGCACACAATCCAATATATCAACTTAAAGCACCACTGTTTCTAGTTTATGTTAAAATACTGAACAGGGCACTGCTGCTGAGGAGCAGGTACATCTCCCGCTCTGTCACTTCTCCTACAGAAGCAGTAACCTTAAAAAATGGGCAGAGCAGCCATCTGGGGCAGCTAGGATTTAGCAGCCACTACCAAATCTGAAAAGGGATCACAAACCAGAGCCCTCAATTTCACCTGCATTATTCACTCACACTGTATTAACTCATTCCTCTCGCTTTTTACTGCTTTGGCTAACATATGTGGATATCATGTTGCCTATTGCTTAGCCAAGCCTGCTTCAGACCGCAACTGAAGAGAATTCGGAGAAAAGTAACGCAAGGAGTTTGTCACTAACTCGTCTGGTAATGACATACCCAGGAACACGGCCCAAGTAGTCCAGGATGCTGCAGAGAGAAGTACTGCTGCCTCCCTGCTCCACATGCGTAAGTAAATCACATTTCCTTAAGTAAACTCAAATGCACAGTAGAAAACTAAAGCTTCCCCCCAAGTCTCCCTTTCACTTGTTCAGTTTCTGAACTCTTAAGTTTTATTTCTTTTTGGAATGCCACTGCTAATGTACAGGAAATTAAATATCAACATTTCTTTCAGCACTTTTTAATCATATGCTTTGTGGCTAGAACTTATGCTGTTAGTAAATGCATGTTAAACCTTGAGAAGATTACAGTGCAGCCCTGTGATTTCAAGAAACTTCAGGGAAATAACCAGTCATTGTCCCACTATGGTGTTACAGCTACCTACAGTGTCAGGAAACAGAAAATTAACACTGATTTTCCCTGATTTACTCTCAAGGCAAGAATGAGCTAACAAATTGAAACCTAAACTAATTTTTATAGGAATTAAATTTATTCCATCCAAATTTGTATATAAAGATGGTAAAAGTCATCTCTTAGAAAGAAATGAAGCAAAACACAGTATCTCTAACCCCATGTCCTTCCTAGCTTCACAAAACAAACGTAGACATGCCCTAAGTGAGCCCAACTCCCTGAAAATAAGAAATAGGTAACTACTTCTAACAGTCCTACAATTTCAATTAATTTTGCTCTTGCTTAAATTGAAAACTGGGAAGACAGTAACTGTTCTTTAAGGGGAAATTGTGGTCCTAAAGGGAATATGAATAGAAATGCCTTGAAAAGAGCAACTGCCTACATCAGAAAATGAAGCAATAACCTACTAATAATGTGTCCTTGAATCCAACAGTGACTGGTACTCTGAATGCTGCTTCTTTTCCGGATGCACGTTATTCAAGGGACTTTTGGTATTTTCAGTCTTTGGAGCAAGGCTCTCCAACAAGCTGTAGCCAACTGTTAATTTAAGATACTGCCTCAGCCCAGCATGACTGCTGTCTTGACAAGTCTTTGTGCCTTGATAGTTCACCCTGCTGTTTGCACCACTCTTCATTACGAGCCAATACAGCTTCCTCTTATTCTCACGTAACTTCTGGAATGAGGAGTTTGCATTCTGCTCAGACATCATCTAACAATTTGACAAAGTAGGAGACCACCACAGACTGACCAAGCCAGCAAAAACTATTACCCAGCAGAATGCCTTCACTTCCTTTTACACTGATGTCTTATGGACGTATGCACCTGAGTCACATTAGCAGAAATATTTGACACTGGGATGTGCCCTGCTGCATTGTCTGTTTGGAGCATCAAGAGTGGTGGGAACCTGCAACATGCAGCACAATGTCTGAACTGAGATACACAGTGACAAAAATGGGTTTGATACTTACAACTAAGGTGTAAATCAGTAGAAAAACAAAGATGAAAATGGTGAAGTAAATTTAGGTTAAATATTTTGTGGATGCAAAAGACACCAAAATGGATTCTTACTTGATCAGAGGTTAGAAGAAAGGTAAAAAAGCAAGTAACAAAAGAAGTTGTACATGGGTCTGGAAGACTAATTTATTTGAAGAAAATGTCTTCTGTGATTTTCCTGTTAAATTCATCTGTCTTTACAGCACAAAGTTATTATTTTTTCACATGCATCACTGTAAAAATATTTAGTGCAAATAACACTGCTTTCCCACATACATCTACTTTTTAAGCGTTTTGCACTTGAGGTGCTATTTCTATCAGTAGTGAAACTAATTCCTCACATCACACTAGTGAATTTTTTTCTGACTGTGAGTGGTTGTGTCAGCACTAGAGCCTCATGGGGTCTAAAGTATAAATATGCACCATACTAGTGCTAAACTCCATTATTACGGGACTTACTATAGGTTTCTTTGTATACCTGCTTGTTCTCTTTAGCTATGACTTTAGTGTCAGCACCATATGCCAGTTGTCTGACTCTCAGACCTTTCCATCACAGGACTCCTTTAACGCAGATTTCCCATCCAGCAATAAAGGAAAGGCCACGTAATCCCACCAACACTTAATGCTAATGCTTCTGCATGGTACTCACAAAAAAGCAAGTAGTCCACTGCTGTTTTAAACCTGGTGGAAGGCCAAGTTTACATTTGCAAATCAAGATATAATCTACTAAACCTAGCACCATTTAACAAAATGGTAAAACTCTTCATGGCCCCTGGGAAACTAGTATCGGTATATTCCCAACACTGATCGACAAGAAGAGTACCAAAACATAGAAGGTCAAGGCCAGCTAGTTGGTTTTACTGGGGTTTGGTTCCTGGAAAAGTAGCACACGTCACCCCCACAGCTGGGGACTGAGGCAGCAAACTACAGCTGCCCCCTGGGAGACCTGCAGGGTCTGGCAATAAATACACATCTCCCACATGTCGGCCTGAGACCTTGGTGAGGTCTGGTCAAACTGTCCTTAAAATTCTTACCCATGCCAGAGTGCCCCATCTGAGTACCCCTGCTCTAAAGCATCAGAAACATCTGTACTAAAAGTCACCTTGTGGGTTTTCTAGGTGAACTCAGGGCTCCTCTGTCTTCCACAAGAGAAGGTGAGTAGCTCTCAGCTGGAACACAGAAGTCTACATATCCACTAAAAGCATATTTTTCTTTCCACTGCAACTGGGATTCTGCCTTCCCACTTCTCTGTACAGGTCCAAAATATATGTTATTGATTTATAATTAATAGTTTTGCCTAGCAGAGCTTTGCCTGTTCTGCAGGATAAAGAATCCAAGAAGCAGGGCTCAAAGATGGTGGAAGATATTTACTTTCAAGAAAAAGGTTATAAACAAGCTGTATGCTACCAGCAACACCTTAATTCCTTGTTTGAGCTGGAATCCTTCCTCATGAGAAAATTTAGAGGGGACTTTGCTACCATATTTGTGGTGAAGCCACAATAAATCAACAGGGTATTCCGCTCAAACTAGAGATCCAGGGGGGAATGGTATGAATTGCCAGCAAAAGCAGAACTATTTCAGAGTGGTCTACTTAAAACTAACTTCTCTGCTTGTTGATTATGTTGTTGATGGTTGGCCAAGATTTTTTTCAGAAGTACCTAAAGTTAGCTTAAAAGGCCATACTTGCGAATGTGGATGAATGGCCCAAATTACATACCCTCTGTGCTCCAGCAGCTCAGCCACTGGTTTAATTATGAAGGAAGCATGCTGCTTATTCATCTTCGTAAATATTTTGAAAATCTTAACCTGTGATTTTCAACCAGCTGCAATGAAGTCTCTGTCTAATCAACAGTTCTTAATCTATTCCACCAAGAAAAGAAGTAGAATTCTGTACACATGAGACTGTAAAAGACATAAAAATGAAGAGTGAGGTGAAGTGAGTTTCACCAGAATGGCCAATCCAAGAGCAAGCTGCCAACATTCCCACTTTTTCGATGCAGGCCTGTCAAGATGCAAGTGCCTTTTTCAACTCTTCCTAAAAAACCCTAGCCTGGAGGGACCTTGCCAGGAAGCAAGTTCATGGAATTAGATAGCGAAGGAGAGAGCGAGGTATCCGAAACACAAGTGGCGGGATCACAGTGGGGTGGCACTGAAGAAGCTGGCATAGACCCAACGAGCTGTTTGCAGTAATAGAGGAGAGAATTACTACAAACCCTCATTCTCGTTCCACTTGAGCAGTTGGTAGCTCTTAACTACATGCAGAGTATAAATGGAGAGTGAGAACCAGCCACCTTCAGCCAGAAGAAGAATGAATAAAATGCAGTAGGTCTCCTACATATGAAGAATCAGAAACCTATACAAATAAACTATTTCTGCAACAAGGCACAGTACCAGCAGCAACAGTCTGAACTACTAGTCTGCTTTGACAGCAATGAGAAATGGCAGCTGCTCAGAAGACATCACCTTAAAATAACAGCAAAAAGTGCCCCAAATCTGCATATGGAGCTCATGGTCTGGCTTTTTTAGGAACAGAAATACTTAGCCATAGATAGATTAGTTTCTGGGTTTGGCTTTTGAGTAATAAAAGGAGTCAGACAGTGATTTAAGAGTGGATCACCGAAAGTCCATACGCAGTTTGGCCATGTTAACAGTGCTTACTGCTTTTATCTCATCGTGCTTGATTTTAAAAAGACTAATAATCAACACTGCAGGGTAGATGTAGGAAACCAAAAGGTCCAGTTCTGCAGCTGTCCTGTTTGCATGAGCCTGCACTAACTTACTTGGGTGAGTGGTCAGTAGAAAACTGATAGGAGATGAGGATCTGACCCCTGTCTGGAGAGTCTCGAGGCAATTACAGGACAGAGAAGGAGGACTTCCATTAATGTAAAAGTATTTGTAAAACCAGATTCCCCCTTTTCCTGTAAGAATGTGTATCAAAAATGGAGAAGAGAACCCCTGTAAATTCATACACACTGAGCTGAACTTTGTGGTGGGGGTGCAGTTAAAGTAAACAGTGGAGAATGGGAGAGATGGGAAGAATGCATTTGACCGGAGCCTCCAGTGAACTGTTCTAATTCCTTCCTTCCTCTTACATTTTATTTCATTCCTTCAATCAGTCTGTGCATTTTTCTTCTGCAAGTTAATCACTCGGGAAAAACATACTTTTTACAAAGGTTAAAGTAGTGCTGGCATTCTCCTAGCAGGCAAAGTATTCAAACTAAGCTCCAAGATGCTCCCGATTGCTCTTATGAGCACTGAAAACACCATAATCTGCACATTAAAGGGGTTTCCATTTCCCCAGTGCTAGCTTTGAAATTTATTTCATACAAAAAGCTTCATGTAATAATGGGCCTGTCTTCATGAAGAGCAGCATTGGCATCAACCACTATCTTTAGTTTCTTTCTCACCCTCTGTGACTCTAGACTGGTTAATCAAGATTCTTGTCCAACTGAGTATGTCTCTCATTTTGATACTCCTAGGAGCACTGTTAATCCTACTTCCAAAGGAGAGCACACATTTAAGATTAACTTTTGTAAGAATTTACTGTGAAATGCTCACAAGCAGCCAAGGGACTTTTCAGGCTTGACACTTCCAGATCAAATATCCTATGATTTCCTTGGTGAGACTGTTCTGAATGTTGTCTTGTCATTTACGGATCAAGTCTAAACATTTCATCATAACCTCTCACGTGCAAAGCTCCCGCTACTTCCTCCTTCAAATCCCTCCTTAAATGTTCTTCCTTTGAAAGGCTTCCAATGTTCCTCGGCTCACCGATAACATCTGCACCCACTTTATGGTAAAGTAATATCAGTGACTTGTGCCTAAAGTAGACTTTGTGCTGCCTGTAGCTGGGCCTAGCCTTCCATCTGTTTGCAAAGCTTATATGTATCTTAAGAATGTCCCCTTCCTTCCTTACAAGGAACCAAAAAGCAACCAGAAACTAATATAACCCAGGATCATGTTTTCATGGCAGATCCTCTGGCTGGATCCTGCTAGTGGAAAGGCTGAAGACAACAGCGAAATATTCCAACTAGTTTCTACAGAAAGAAAAAAAGGAAATATTTCTATTGAACACAAGAGTTCTTGGAACCCTCACAAGTACACTTCTCACACAAGAAATATTTGCAAGCCTTGTAGAATAGAAATAGCAAAACTTAAACTATTTCTCATTATGCTCCGTGTTCTGCAAGACATACTCTTCCTGGATCTTAGGGCTTATCAATACAGGCTTTATGATCATGAACAAGTTTTTCAGCTCACCCAATTAAATTTTAAAAGTGCCTTTATGCTTTCAATGTACATTTATCTCCTTGTCTTCTCTCTGCAAAGCCCCACAGAATTACAGTTCACTTATTAACAAGGCTGCCCCGGAACTGTGCCATCAACATAGATTCATCAGTTTATCAGCATGCTCGCATTCCGCATGGGACTGATGCAGGAATTAGTTGGAAAAGTTTTTCAGAGCCACATCATCCCGTACAAAATAGTATGACACACTGAGGTACAGGTACGACGTGCAGACCTCCAGGAAGCTCTTCCAGTTGATGGTGGCTTTGCAGTCCTGGTGGTAGTTCTGGTGAGCCCAGCCACTGAGGACCTGCTCCCACTTCAGGCCATGCTAAAGGTGACAGCAAACACACTGCCTAGGGTCTGCTCTTGTACACAGGAGGGTCATGCCTCCGTCACTGCTGACTCTGCCCCGCCGAGTCAGAGCTGCCCGCTCCTTAGCAGCTGACTCCTGCCTGCTCTGAAGGGGGGGGGGCTGGGGTGCCTTCTCTCTCCCTGCGCTTTTGCCTTCATGATACTGCCGCTTTGGGAAAGGGTTCACCGGCGCGGTTGTCCACTCCGGAGCCCTTCGCCTCGGTGGCTTTGCTGAAATGGCCACACAGAACAGTGGCACTGAGAAAATAAAGATGGACTTCTGGGGAAACTCCATCTCTGGACTCTGCCATCAAGGTTCGTCCTGTTTCTCCCTCTCCCCTAACAAGAGGCAGCCTTCCCATTTTGGAAAGAGCAGAGATGCACTTGGCCTCCTCATCGCAGCGGCCCAGAGAGAGCTGCACACGGAGGGGGGGACTGACCGGGGATGCCCCACGCACGGCGAAAGCCACTCAGCCCCCGACCCCGGCACAGTGGCTCAGGGACCGCCTGCCCAGGCAGATGGCAACCCTGCCAACTGTGCCGATCGCAAACCCCGGACACCACTGCTTCCCCACAAAAGCGCCGGCCAAAAAGCCCAGGGCCACCAGGCCTCCCCCCACGGCCCCACCTCGGGACGGCTCTTGGCCCCGCCCCTCCGCCGGGCCCCGCCCACTGTCCATTGGGGTCCCACTGCTGGCAGTTGCAGCCAGCAGCCCCCCGAGCCAGCAGCACCCAGCTCTGCGGCCACGCAGCAGCGCGCAGGAGGCAGCCTCTGGCCCAGCAGCGCTGCCCCGGCACCGGCACCAGCACCCCGCTGCCCGTCCTCGCTCTCGCCGCCTGCCTCACGTCCTCGCTGCCCGCCGAGGGCCTTCCTGGCCCGGGCAGGATGGGCCAGGCCAGCTGCTGCTGCAGCTCCAGGTGGGCTCTCCCTGGGGCTCGGGGACACGCGGCCACGGCCGCCACCCGCACCAGCACCCGCCTTGCTCATGCCCGCCGCTCTCTGCTCTGCTCTGCTCTGCAGGGAGGCTCTCAGTGACGCCGAGGCCGTGCTGAGCACGGACGTGCGGCTGAGCCGGGGCCGCAGGAGGAGCGAGAGGCGCCTTCTCCTCCTCCCGCAGGAACTGCCCGTCGCCAAGCTGCAGAAAGAGCCTCTGAGCGCGGCTGCCTTTCCCCCAGCCCTGGCCCCACCACCAGCCCAGGGACAGCCGGGCACCAGCCCCAGGCCCCGACACCTTGCTGCTGGAGGCACCAGTGCCCGGCCCAAGGGCAGGCGGGGGACACGCCTCTGGCCACGGGGACCCCCACCAGCCCACCTCCAGCTCCCGGCCTGCCTCTCCTCTCTGCAGGTGGGGCACCACCCTGTGCCCACAGCTCCGCCTGGCCCTGCACCAGCTCTGGGTGCTGAGCGGCGGGAAGGAGGCGCCGGCCGAGGGACACCAGGACGATGACAAAGAGGAAGGCAACGATGAGGACGGGGCCTCCATCATCCTTGCCTGGCCCTCTGGCTCCTGTGTTGCCACTTTCCAGTGAGTCCTAGAATCCTTAAGGTTGGAAGAGACCTCTAAGACCATCAAGACCAAATGTCAACCCAACACCACCATGCCTGCTAAACCATGACCCCAAGTGCCACATCTACACCTTTTTTGGACACCTCCAGGGATGGTGACTCCACCACTTCCCCGGCCAGCCTGTTCCAATGCTTGACCACTCTTTCAGTAAGGAAGTTTGTCATGGTGCCATGTCCCATGGCGGGGCAGGAGAGGTTCCTAAGCATGGCCATGCCATCCTGGCAATGGCCTCTGCCCTGCATGCAGCGCCTGGGCAGGGAGCAGGCAGCACGGCGGCAGGGAGGGCTGGGGGCACTGCCACCTCCTGCCACCCCTGGTCTCCTTTTGCTCCCCAGAAGGGAAAGAGAAGGGCAGAAGCAGCTGCTCTGCCAGAGCGGAGGGTGCCAGGCCTTGGGCTGCACCTCTGTCCTGCCCCATGGGGCTTCGTCCTGCCCCTGTGTCCTTCCCCATGGGGCAGGGCTCTGCAGGCGCCCACTCCTCACCATGGGCTGGAGAGTCAGCAGAGCCTGACGCTGCTTCTCCTCTCTTTCTGCAGCTCCCGGGCGCTGAAGGGAGCTCTGGCTGCACACACTGCTGGGGTAAGACGGGGCCATGCTCCTGGCGCAGCCGGACGGGGGAACACAGCTCCCCAGATGGGGAGAGGTGCGCCCGTGCCTGCGGGCAGCTCTTGGGCACAGCTGCCCCACAAGAGAGAAGAGGCAGCGTGGGGCTCAGACAGCTCTCTCCCTCTCCCTTCCCGGGCCACAGGACACCAGAAGGACCAAACAGAGCTCGAGTCACCCGGCTGCCATCGATCAAGCTCCTGCAGAAGGAGCTGAGCCGCCGCCATGCCGTGAGTGTCTCTGTGGTCTGACCTCTGTCCCCGAGCACTGCTCCTGCAGCCGAGCAGCACAGGCATCGCTGCTCACCTGCTTGCCCTGCTTCTCTCTTGCCCAGTGGAGGACACTCAGCGCCAGGAGCGTGGAGAGGCTGCTGGAGGGCCAGGCCGAGGTGAGAACGGCTGCCTTTCCCCTGCCTCTGGCTCTGCCGAGTGGCGTGAGCTTGTGCGGAAGGGTGGGAGCGAGGGAGGGAGGGTCCCGCGGTGCCACTCGGGGAGCAGAGAGGTTACGGAGCCACTAGGAACGCCGGCACATCCTTGCTGGTGGTGCTGGGAGGAAACCTGCTGCGTGGGGCAGAGAGCCCGGGAGGGCAGAGGGTCCCAGCTCTGCCACGCTCGGGCTGCTGCTGCCGCCTGGCAGCTCGCCGGTGGCCCTTTCTGCTGCGGGGCTGCTCTCTAAGCGCAGCCTGGTTCTTGCAGGCTGATCCCAAGCAAGGGCCTCCAACGGCCCCATCTGGAAACAGAGCGGGACTCTGCCGCTCCACAGGTGAGTTTTGCAAGAAAGGCAACCTCCTGCAACTGCTTCAGCCGTGCTCACTTGTCCCCTGAGTGTCACCATGCAGGTGTGACACCCCCAGGGAGGACATCACCTGGACGAGCAAGGATCCGTGCTGAGCAGCGGCCACCAGACGTGGTTCTGCAGGGACACGGAGCCTCTGCTGCTGCCCACAGCTCGGTGAAGGGCAGGGAGAGGGCTGGCACAGGCCGTCCCGCTGGCACGACCGCTCTCAGGAGCCTCTGAGCCAGAGCCTCTGAGCCAGAGCCGTGCTTCCAGCTGCCGGCTCCCTGCCCGTCCTGCCGCCCCGCTCAGCACCGCGCTGCAGCCAGGCCAGGCCAGGGCAGGACAGGGCAGGGCAGGGCAGGCTGCGGGAGGGCTGGCCTGGCCATCTCCATTGACGGGCTCTTGCTCCCTTTTCCTTTGCAGCACGAGGCAGCAGCAGCAGCAGCAGCAGGAGGAGGGGGCTGCCCTGGCCCTTTGCTCTGTGGCGCAGCCCGGCTGCTGCCCGGCTGCCAGGGCAGGGGGGCTCCCCCTGCCCCAGCCCATCCAGGTAAGGCAGCCCGCACACGGGGTCCACAGCCCTCCCTGCGCCTGCTCCGCAGAGCTGCTGGGCGGCCCCAGGGCTGCGCGGATGGGACATTGGGCTCTTCACCCACGGCTCACGCTTCTGGTCCCAGCCCCTTGGTGGAAAGACGGAGCCCAGCCTGGGGCAGAGCTCTGGCCCCGACTGACGCTCTTGCAAGGCAGCTCCTCAGCCAAGTCACCTTCCTGCTGCATCTCTTGCAGGACCTGCTGGCTGTCCTGCACCAGCAAGGACCGACGACAGAGGGGATATTCCGCCTTGCTGCCAGCGCGACAGCCTGCCGGGAGCTGAGGGAGGCCCCGGACCACGGCGTGGATGTCGACTTGGGAAGCCAGCCCGCCCTCCTGCTGGCCGTCATCTTGAAGGTGAACCCTTCTCACCTGCAGCTCTAACAGCTCCTGGCTGGCCTGGAGGCTTCCAAGGCTCACCTGGAGCCCTTGGCATGGCAGGACTTCCTCCGAAGCATCCCTGACAAGCTCCTCGTGACCCACCACTACGAGGAATGGATGCAAGCCAAGGAGAAGACAAGCAGGCAGGCAAATGTGGAAGAACTGAAAGCGTAAGTGTGGCCAGCAGCCTGCCTGTTGAGCGGGGACTGGGAGAGGGCTAGGACTTTCCTCAAAAGGGATGGTCTCCTTCCAAAGCTGTGTTCTCTGCCAGCTCGCTCTTGCTGGGCTGGGGTTACATGCTGGGGGAAAGGGCACGCACAGGGAGCCTTCCCTTATGGGGACTTGGGGGAAATCGGGAGCTGGCAAGCAGCGCTGTGCTTCCTTCCTTGAAAGCTGCACAACACAGCCGCTGGCTCCCACCTGCCTTGGGCAAGCTTCGCGGACGGCTGTGGGCAACGCCTGCTTTATTAACGTTCTGTTGCTCTTCCCTCAGGGTGGCCGAGAAGTTGCCTGCGGCCACTCTCCTCCTCCTCAAGCGGCTGCTCTCGCTGCTCCAGCACATTGGCCGCAACGTCTCCACCAGCCCAATGACCTCCAGTAACCTGGCCATCTGCCTCGGGCCAAACCTCTTGAGCCCGGCCAGCAGGGTCCTGCTTCCACTCAGGGCCGTGCTGGAGGCGACTGCAAAGGTATGCTGGATTGACCAGCCGGCTGCAGCCTTCCCACACCATCAGAGCTTGGCTCCTCACAGCTCCCTGGCAGCCCTCTCTCTCCACCAGACCATGGTGGGGTGCCTGCCTGGAACATCAGCCCCACACCAACAGCCTTCTGCGCAGACGCGAGGCTCAGGAGAGGGAAAGGCTGCCTGGCACGTTTGCAGGCACCTGGGTTCACAGCAAGGCTTTGATGTCTGCAGGTGAACGTGCTGGTGGAGTTTTTGATTGAAAACTGCCATGACATCTTTGGGGAGGAGACGGCTGGCCTCTCCTGTCCGTCGGCTGAGGAGCCACCAGCCCGCACGGACAGATCCACAGGTAAGAGGAGGAAATGAGTGTTCTCACAGACTGGGGCTTGGGGTACCAGAAACCTCAACGTCCAGAAGACAACCAAGGCAGGGCTTTGGGTGGGTTTTGCCTTAGGTGCATTTTCCTTTCAAGAAGTCCCTTTGCTGCACCTACTTTTCCTTTCTAGAACTGCATGTGGAAGAGCAAAGTGGCCCTGCATGTGGGGCAGATGCGGAGCAGCAGGCAAAAGCCTTTCAGGACGCGCCGCCCTCCCTGCTGGATGTCGTCCAAGAAGCTGGGGCAGACACAGCAGTGGAGGCCAAAACGGCAGAGGTACGCCAGCTCCACAAACACTGGGACAAGCTGTCCTGGGGAGGAGGGTCATTTCTGACAAGGCCAAGTAGCTGCTGTGCCTGCTCCTGGCAGCCGATTTCTGGCGTGTTTGGGGTTCCTCCTCCCCCCGCAATCATAGAATCTTAGAATCAGTAGGGCTGGAAAAGACTTCTACGATCAAGTCCAACCGTCAACCCATCACCACCATGCCTGCTAAAACCTGTCCTGAAGTGAATGATAAATTGTAAGCAAAAGTGGAACAAACTACCCAGGAAATACCTGCAAAAAGACACAGGGGAGCGGCTGTCCTCTTGAGAGGGCTTTGCTCACATCCTGCTTCATCACAGCTTCATCGAGTCTGTTTTGGAGCGGGTGGACTGTGCAAAATGAGGATGATGCAAACCGGCATCTTCTCAGTAGAGCCAAGGTGGCAATTTGGCAATCAGATGCTTCCTACTCCCGGCCGTCTCTCGGCACCTGTTCACTCCCAATTTTCTCGTTTAGGCACCTCGAGCTTTGCCTCCATCCGCCCCTGAGAGCGCAGCTGGCTCCCTGCTACCCCTGGACTGACTGCGGAGCCTCTCAGAGGAAAGAAGGTAAAACCAGCTAGCTTTGGTTAAAATCAGAACTGACTCCAGCTTGTCCTGGCTTTGCCTATCTAATCCCACTCTGGCATTCAACGGTGTGCAGGATCTCCCCAGGACAATGAAATCCCAAGACAGCGAAAGAGAAAAGAGGCCTGGCGAGAGGAGAGAGAAAGCCAGGAAGAAAGAAAAAGGAGGAAGAGAGAAAACGTTTTGGGGCATCGAAAACTGAAAAAACGCAGGAAGCTCCAGCAGATCAGGAAGCCCAGGTGGGTACCAGGCTCTGCTGCCCGTCTTTCCCAGCTCCCAACACTGCTCTGAGTCGGTCCAACTCGCTGGCAAGGGACGGCGAGGGATGGTGCTGCGCAGGGTGTGTAACGAACTCCACCCCAGCTGCCCGTGTGCTCCCATCGAGCCCTGCTGCGTGGCACAGAGGCACTGCGCATCTCGGCCCGTGCCCAGCACTCGAAGGGCATCACCCATGGGGATCAGGCGCCAGAGCCACCCCGCAGTCAGTGCCAGCAACAGCTGTGTGTTCTGGGCCTCCAACAATTCCTTGGCAACCGTGTTCCCCAAAGAGAGGGGAACCCAGTCCTGCCTGCTGCTGCCTCTGTGGGTTTATCAGTGCTTTCTGGCTCTGTCGTTGTAGGTGCCGCTTTCCTGTTCCTGGCTGAACCCCTGAGACTCCTGGGCCCCCCCGCCCCCACGCTCTCGATGTTTGCAATAAAATGATCTTTTCTCTCTTCCGACTGTGTCGGCCGTACGATATTCTGGACTGGGGAGACGTTCTTGGCTGATGAACCCTAGGGGAGGACTTTGGGATGGTCGCTTGCTCCAGCATCCTGGGGGCCAGCGTCCATCAGGGCTGAGTTCAGGGCCTTGAGGAGTCCAAGCACAGCACAGACCCACAGCAGATGGAGGCCGGACAGCCCCTCTGCAGCCGTGACTCTTCACTCGGCTCCTGCTCGCACTGGGGCTAGCACACAGCTCGTCCTAAGGCCTGGAGTATGCTGGGAGCAGCGCCGTCAGCTCAGAGCGAGGGCGACGCAGAGGCAGACTGGGTGGCCAGAAAGGGCTGAAGGTGCTTATAAAGCCACCATCACCTGCAGCTTGCTGTCCCCTGCGGACCACATCCCTGCCTACTGATTCTCGGGCAGTTTCTTCAGACCCCCCCTAACTCACGCCAGTGGTAGAGATGAACGTCCATGCTGGGCGCTACAAATGCGTCGGCTCACCCAAAAAGCTGCTGAAGCAGCTCCAGCAGCAGCCGCAGTGCTGAGCCCTTCGTGCGTCCCGGTGCGACACAGGGAACGCCCGCAGCCTGACGGAGGAGGAAGGAGGAGCGCTCTCCCCGTCGGCTAGCCAACTGTTTTGCTGACTGGTGGCCATGGTGTAACCCTAGCCGGCGGCTGAGCACCACAGAGCTGCTCGCTCACTGCCCCGCTGGGGGCTGACACGGAGAATCGGGGGGGTAAGAGGGAGAAAACTCGTGGGTTGAGATAAAGACCGTTTCATAATTAAATAAAACATAGTACATTAAAAAAAACCCAACCAAGCAACCAAGAGCAAACTAAAGCCCAAGCCAAACAAGCGATGCACAGCAAAGCAATTGCTTTCCAGCACCTGAGCGATGCCCAGACACTCCCTCAGCAAGGGCAGCCCCCACCAACCTCCAGCCCCGCAGTGTGACTGCCGAGCACAGCGTGGCATGCTGTGGGACATCCCTCTGGTCAAGGGGGGGTCAGCTGTCCCGGCTGTGTCCCCTCCCAGCACCTTGGGCACCCCCAGCCTGCTGGCTGGCGGGGCAGCCGGAGGAGCACAACAGCCCTTGACGCCGTGCCAGCACTGCTCAGCAAGAACTAGCGCATCGCTGGGTTAGCAACGCTGTTCTCAGCACTGGTGCAAAACAGAGCCCCAGGGTAACTACTGGGAAGAAATTTAACTCTATCCCAGTGAAAACCACTACACAGGGATGGGAGTTACAAGTTGTGAATGAGGAAGGAGAGGCTTGGTCAGTCGGAAACCTGAGGAATGCAGTGATGAAGGAGTGACGTCATGTGTTAAACCGCTCTGGACAAGGGGATCGAGCCCTTGTTTGCAACAGGGGTTTGTTTTCTTTCCTAACAAGCTCACAGCATCCAGCTGACTTTACATAGTACCTTGTCCTGTAAATGGGAGAGGTCTGGCTGGGATGGGCGGGGGAGAGATGGTCTCTCATATGACACAATGCAGTGGATATGGGATGCTCACTGAGCAATGCAGAAAGTACAAAACACAGAGCTTTAAGGAGGTTAAGGAACAAAGATGGAGTTCTGGGGAAACTCCGTGTCTGGACTCTGTCATCAAGGTTCGTTCTCTTTCTCCCTGTCTCCTAACAAGAGGCAACCTGCTGACTGAACCCCCATGACTCCTGGCTCACCCCCGCAGTTGATGTCCACAATAAAATGCGGACATCATCCTGACCTATGCAAAAATCTGTTTGTGCCCCATTTACCACCTCGATTTCCATCTTCCTTAAGACCTCAGACCCCCACTCTCCACATTCCACTCCTGCCTCTCATGTTGCTGGCTTTGCTGTGGGGTTATGCCTTTCTTCCCACTGCTGCAGCCACCAGATGGTGGCTGCCTTGATGGCCTTCAGCAGCAGTAACAAGCAGGATGTGGTCCCAAAAGTGGCAGCAGCAGTGATGGAACTGCATGGATGCATGGCTGAGGAGTATTTTTTCCCTTAAATGGCATCTTAAAGTATATACATTTGCTTTAGGTGCACAATATAGCACACCCATCAGGTGGGGCCATAAATGCACAGAGACTTGAGTCTAGGAATAGAGCTACTTATTTATACACTGTTCTGGAATTTAAATTCTATCTATTTATATAGCCAAATAAATGGCCTCTTTTTCTGTAAGGCTGAGAACTGCATTTACTAAATATGGAAATAGGGTATCTAAAAATAAACACACAATTATGAAGATGTTAGCCTTATTCTATAAAATGGGGGCAAGAGAACTGCAGCAACTTACATGTTCAAAATGCTTCTCAAAAGCATCCCCTCTCCCACCCAACCCTCAAAGAGCCCTAAGCAAAACAAAATAAAACAAAACAAAATGAGCCTTCACAGAAATTCCCAGAGTTGAGTGAACATGTCAAGAAAGGCATAGAGAAAACATTGCTAGCGGTAAGTGGGCTCCCTGTGGATGAAGAGCCATTTATGTTGCCAAAGGACCATGCAAATGTGACACCAATTTTCACATTCTTCGTTTTATGGCCACAATCATCATATGCCATCAGAAGACAATACTATCTAATGGCAAATGAACAACGTGAACACTCACAGCATCCCCAGCCACCGTGGAGGGTGATTAAGCTACACAGCATCTGGAGTTTTGCTACAGTGCCTAGCAAATATAAACACATAACTGGAGTTTACAGTTAATCTCCATACTTTTGGATGTCCTTCAACACAGCTCCAGCAAATGCTTTTCCAACACCTTAGTTTCAAACTGGAATCATCATTAAACCTATCAGGTTTCTGCCCAGACATAGAAAATCCCCTCACTTGAATTCCCAGGCATATTTCTAATTTCTCTCTTTAATTACATCCTTCAATTTTAATTTCATTTTATCCTCGAACTTTTTTTCAACATATGTTTAAGTAATATTATCAAGCAGGCTAAACCTTTCCATGTATAGAAACAAACAGTTTCATTGCCCAAATCCCAGCAGTCAATATTCTAGACTAGAGAAGTAAATTCCTGGGTTAGTAATTTGTATCACGCTATAAGGCAATGCCTTTCTCTAAGTGCTGAAGTAGTCCTCCTAAATTACTGCAAACTGTGAGTTACTGTTTCACTCAACGCAACAGTCTTGTACATATTTCTGTCTCAAATTTCCCCTCTAAATGCCTACGAAAAAAAGCGTCATGTCTCAGCCTGGCTTGAAGTATTTCTTCTCCCTTTTTGTCGTTCCTCGCGCATAGTGTATTCCGCGTACAGCAGCATCTCCTGGTGGCCACACCGCCTCTGCCCAGTGGGAAAGGCAGCGAACAGGGGAAAGTTCTCGTTTCCCACCGTTTCAACTACATTTCCATGTGCTTGTGCAATAAAAGGGATCAGCTGGGATCGGGTATTGGCAGTAACGCTGCTCAGCAGTATTTACCTTTGTTGCAGTGAGGGCTGTCCCCTGCACTACAGAAGGCTCTGGCAATGTGGGGATCACAATCCTTCCCACCAGCTGCCAAGAGGCAGGGTGGGCTTTGCCAAACGGCCCTGTCCAAGGGTCCTTTGTGGGAAGGGTTTCTCCGAGGCTTGAATTAGATGTCAGGTCTAATTCTGTGCTAATTTATACCAGTGTAACGCTACTGGATTCCTGACTTCTATCAGCTTAGATGAAAAAGATGCCTACTTACTTTCTGTAGAAAGGTTAGAGAGATGCATAGGATTTCAGCACACTAAATGCAGCAGAGAGATTATAGACACTGTTAACATTTCAGCTCTGATCTGTAGCTAGCAGGCTGGAGCTGGGTTCATCAATGTGCACAGAACCAAGTACAGTGTTTTCAGCACTCACAGGATGGGCCTAATCCTCTGAGCCGCTGGACACCCACTGCATTCCATTTGGCCATTGCCACTGCTGGCCACAGCACAAAAAGCCCGTATTTGAGAGACGGCTGCTATTCAGGGCGGCTTAAGCACCAGCTTAGCTCTTCTTGAAGTCAAGATTAAATGTCAGGCACATGTTTTGGGACTTTACTGAAGGAAGTAAAGAACATTACTTGGAAAGTAACTTGTCTTTTCCAACCTGTGATTCTATGACTCTAATCCTGGTCGTTATATCCATGTGTACATTACCCCAATCCACAACTGTTTGGAGCTTCAATATTGTTTTCTCCAAAGCCTGCTGAAGAGTGTTAAAACAGACCAAGTATTCCATCTTCAGTGGTAAAAAAAGAAGGAAAGAAGTAACGCTGAAGTTGTGTGGGAGTGTGCTCTCTCAGTTTCACGTCCTCTGTGTAGATAAATCAGAGTACTTCTTTTTTCATTTCACATGAGTTTTGATCTCCGCTCCACTATAATGTCTCTAGCAAGGGAAACATTGTGCAGCAGTAACAAAACCAGCATTATTTATTTATTGAGCACTCTCTGCGTGATTGACATTTACAGGACCCAGAGGGACACACAGGCCCTGTCTCCAGGGTCTTGCAGCCTGGAAAAACAACACAGTTTGGAGTCATTGGCTAGACAATGACAGCCAAATATGTAAACCTCAAACAATTCACCATTTACATTTAAATGTTGCTTTTTTTTCTGGATTAATATAGAAAGGTTTAGCAGATGAACAGTATTTGGGGGGAAAATGTAGACTGTTTCTACTGTAAAGTAGAAAAGGCAGAGAAAATACTATTTTCATTGCACCCAGAAAGACTAAGTACACTTTAAGAACCAGTGGATAAAATCCTTAAGAGGACTGGATATTGGTGCTCCGTGATAAGCAGAAATTAAAAAAAATCATAAAAATAACTGCATACTTCTTCAGCCTGAAGTAAGAATTAGAAACATGTTAAGCGTTGATGTGATCTTGAAGGCTGGGACTTGCAGCACCCTGCTCTTCACCCTCTCTGCCTCTCTCTCGACCCAAAACTCCTCTGTTAACCTGTGTTGTATTCTCCCAGGTAGGAAAATCCCATTTAAATCTATATTAATTCTCTTGTTTTACCTCGAAGACCAAAGAAGGTACTGCAGCACAAAGGCAGAGGGATTATCTCCCAGGGCTTTATGAAGTGGGAGGAAGTTGCTGCAGAGTTTGCAGAGCAACCAGTTTTCTCTGAACTATTGTGCAACTGGTCGAACCAGGCAAGTAAAAGCCCCTATATACTATTAGTAACCAGTAACATTGACGCTGTTGCTTCAGTTCAAATCTTGCTTCAAATACAGGACATCCCACTGATTCTCCTGTTATGTGATTGCCAGTAATGCTGTCATATTGCATATCTCTTCTGACATACTGTATGCTAATGGGAAAAAAAAATCAGTAAATGCCCACATTAATTTTTTGAATTCTGAAAATAAATGAGCATCTTTAAAAAAGTAATGATGTTTTTTTAAAAATCAGTATTATTCCCTGGCATTTGTTGAAAATCAGTGCTTTTTCTAATTGAAATCCATAAGAACTAATGACCTCAGCACGTTAAATGTGAATCCTGGGGAAAGATTCACATCCAAAGCTAGCAGAATGTTTCTTGGTTACGGCTCCTGCAGCTGGGAAATGTGAATGCCTGCTGCTATTCTCAGGGGACAATTTATTTATGGTCTCCCCTGTGCTTGACCAGCTCTCTTATTTGAATATGTTTACTCAGGGAACAGTAAAATAAAATCTTTGAGCATGGGCTTCTTAGCTGCTCACAGGTCTCCAAGGAGATGGAAAAAGAGGTCCCTCATTTCTCTGCTTTCTCCACCCCACATGCAAAGGTTTTGGTCCTGTGACACAAACCCTGCTGTATAGAAAGCAAACACTGTGCAACAAGGGCAACAGAAGTCGTCACGGCTATAGGAAGTTAACAGCATGAAATTTTGTACAAGAAGGCTAAGTTTAACCCCAATTTCCCTGCTCAAATCTAGCCTAGAGCTGGAAAGAAAATAGCTGGAAAGAAAAAACACTGTTGCATGACGGAGTTTGCTGCTTTCTGAACAACTCCAGATTCTCAGGGGTGAATGTGTGAGTGCTCCCAGTTTCAGAGACCTTAGATCACGTCGGGTTAATTTATCTCCTGTAAACATAATCCCCACTCTTATGAACCAGCAAACAGCAAACTGGGGCAATGGGGCCTGTCCAGTTGATTCTTCTGGCAGTACTTTGCCCTTGGAAACTACACAGGAACACACTCAGACACATGCTTAACTCCCTTAATCTAGAAGGCACTTCAGCACATCATTAACTTTGGGCACGTTTCTGAAGCAGAAGACTTGTTTAAATACTAAAAGGAATACAAGAAAATGGCTGTTGTCATCTTCTGGCCAAAATGAAAATAAATAAACAGATCTTTTGGGTCAGCCTGATATGAAAACAAAAGGCTTTTTGACACCAAGGAGAAAAAGAAGGGTGAACCCAATATGCATCATTTAGTTGCACTTCAGGTGCTACCAGTCCTTTCATCACCTTTCCTTATTTTGCATTCTACAGCAGTCAAAAGTGCTAAAGAACATACTTCTGAAACAGAATATTCGATCACATTTCCAAATGGTGCCAGGTCAGAGCTGCTTTCTTTGCAGGCAGTAAATAATCTTTCAGCAAATGTTCATCTACTTCTAGAACTGACCCACAACTGGGACCTCAGTTACAATGAAAGCAATTAGGTAGAGGGCAAACGAGGAGGAAAAAACAGAGATGCGTCTCACTACAGGCTAAGAAGCAGCGACGTCTCGTTGTCCCAAGTCACAGAATCACAGAATCACAGAATGGTAGGGGTTGGAAGGGACCTCTGTGGGCCATCTAGTCCAACCCCCCTGCCAAAGCAGGGTCACCTACAGCAGGCTTTAGAGGACCTTGCCCAGGCGGGTCTTGAATATTTCCAGAGAAGGAGACTCCACAACCTCCCTGGGCAGCCTGTTCCAGTGCTCCGTCACCCTCAGAGGGAAGAAGTTCTTCCTCATGTTCAGACGGAACTTCCTGTGCTTCAGTTTGTGCCCATTGCCCCTTGTCCTGTCACTGGGCACCACTGAAAAGAGCTTGGCCCCATCCTCCTGACACCCACCCTTGAGATATTTGTAAGCATTTATAAGGTCCCCTCGCAGCCTTCTCTTCTTCAGGCTGAACAAGCCCAGCTCCCTCAGCCTCTCCTCGTAGGGGAGATGCTCCAGTCCCCTCACCATCCTTGTAGCCCTCCGCTGGACTCTCTCCAGCAGCTCTTCATCTTTCTTGAACTGGGGAGCCCAGAACTGGACACAGCACTCCAGATGAGGCCTCACTAGGGCAGTGTAGAGGGGAAGGAGAACCTCCCTCGATCTGCTGGCCACACTCCTCCTAATGCACCCCAGGATGCCATTGGCCTTCTTGGCAGCCAGGGCACACTGCTGGCTCATGGTTAACCTGTCGTCCACCAGGACACCCAGGTCCCTCTCCACAGAGCTGCTCTCCAGCAGGTCCGCCCCAAGCCTGTACTGGTGCATGAGGTTGTTCCTCCCCAGGTGCAGGACCCTGCATTTGCCTTTGTTGAACCTCATCAGATTCCTCTCTGCCCAACTTTCCAGCCTGTCCGGGTCACGCTGAATGGCAGCACAGCCTTCTGGTGTGTCTACCACACCTCCCAGTTTGGTGTCGTCAGCAAACTTGCTGAGGGTACACTCTAACTCTTCATCCAGGTCGTTGATGAAGAAGTTAAACAAGACTGGGCCCAGTACTGATCCCTGGGTGACACCACTAGTTACAGCCCTCCAACTAGACTCAGCGCCACTGATGACAACCCTCTGAGTTCTGCTATTCAGCCAGTTCTCAATCCACCTCACCGACCACTCATCCAGCCCACACTTCCTGAGCTTCCCTAGGCAGATGTTATGGGAGATCGTGTCGAAAGCCTTGCTGAAGTCCAGGTAGACAACATCCATGGCTCTCCCCTCATCTACCCAGCCAGTCATGCCATCATAGAAAGCTATCAGATTGGTCAGACATGATTTCCCCTTGGTGAAAGTCATAGCAAGCATCTGAGGAAAAAAAGTTCACTTCATGAAATAATGCCACAGATTGTGCTACTTGCTCTTCTGCAAACAAAACGCTTCTCCTTTGCCCTTGCAGGTGTGACCTGCATCTGCACTATTTCCAGTACAATGTGAAACCACGCAGCACAAGCTAAGATGGCAGAGACCTATTTCCACTGTTTTTTAAAGCAAAAGCATCACACCAAAAATAAGTTGGTCTTTGCGTATGAAAATTTACATTCTGTGTTAGAAAAATATTTAGATGTAGGCATTTTGTTACGGAAAGGAAGCCACTGACTTTTATTGTTGTTTTTATAATTTTACGTTGTGGCGTAGGAAATGCTGCAGTCTTAGTAAAAGACATGCTAAATGGAGGAGCGAGCATTCCACTGCTTCCTGTGCAGGTGAATTTGAAATCGTAGTGCCACCACTTACTTCAACAGAAGTCAGAAGTGTAAAAATACAAGGTGAATTCACCCATCATGAAAAATGAAATTAAATTGGGATGCAACTTCTGGGAAGAAGCTACCGACAAGTAAAAAGCTACAGTTTTAAGAGCTCCAATTAAGATTGAGACTGTAAAGGCTATCAGAAGAACTCTAAACGCAGAAGGATTTTTTGGATGGGCAGTTTACACATCTGAAAAGATTTTAAACATGTCTTTCTCCATGAATGCTGCTACTTAGCTTGTGCTTGGAAACAAAACTGAGCATTACTGTTTAATTTTTTTCATGCATATAATGTTATATGAATCACCTTCCACTCTCACAAGCTGTAAGCTCTTTTTTTAATTACATTTATTTATTCTCCCACAGAGTGAAAAGCACTCTCCAGGTTCCCTTGGCTGAAAACAACGCACTGCTACTCCTTAAAAAATCTGACCTTCAGTAAGTAGTACTTGAAGGGGTATTATGACTATATGGCTGTAAATGGAGAATGTGTCACTTCATATGATGCTTTTGAGCAAAGTTTTTCCTGCCAGCGTGTGTTGGCGTGGGTTACGGAAACGTTGTAACAATGTCACCACAATATGAGTATGATCGTTCACCTTTATTAGTCAGCAAAACAAGGTTTATATAGCAAAGCAATTACAGCATCTCATTAGTCAGACCCCCAATTCATATATAGGCAAAACTACTGCAACTCGTTGTGATTGGTGCAGAGCTGCATCTCGATGTGGAAGCAGTGCTGTGGCAGGAAACGACAGCGTGGCAGGAAGGAAGTGACAGTGCGGCAGGAAACGGCGACGTGACAGTCCCCCTGCTCCAGTGTCCCGAGCTCGTCGCTCTACCTTCCCAACAGAGTTCTGTGTTTGCCACTCTCAAGGCTCACCTCCGGATCGGAACCTGGGTTGCTCACAGCACCAAACTATGTCCCCTCTCGTCCAGCCAGGACTCCACAAGCACGGAGCTTCATGTGCCTCCTCCAAAGTTAGTCCCACTGAAGAGGACAAGGCAGTCAGCGCAAAATCTGGCCCTGGTCAGCCAGAGTCCATAATACTTAATTGGCATGACATGCTTCCCAAACATTGCCAAAACATCTTGTGAGAGGAATTTTTCAATTAGTTTCAGAGGGCAGCAGTCTCTTCAGATAAGGACGGAAGCAATTTCAGATTCTCATGTTGTTTCAAACGTACACAGAAAACCAGAGATTCTAAAGTGTTACTGTGAAGTCCTTGACATTTACAGCATTAAGCTGCTAATCCACAGCACAGTACTTTCAAGTTTTAACTGTGCTTCAATGTTTTAGTTATCTTCTATTTTAGTTTTGGATGGTTTGATCTACAGTTCACACGAGCCCACCTCATTGCCATTATTCACATGAGAAGCCCTTTGAAGCCAAGGGTATTGCCATGTGACTGAGCTCCTCAGGACCTACGGCGTACATAAATAGTGGAGCCTGCGCAGCCAAAGAATGCAGGGGACCAGTGACGTAGACAATCCAGAAAAACTGAGAAACTATTTTTAGACACAAGTTCCCATGTTTGCAGTACATTTCTCTTTCAGAAGTAATGGCAAGCTTTGCTTTGGGGGCAACCGGCACATGTGGAGCCACACTATAAAATATCAAACTGCCAGAGACTAATAGATCTTTCAGGGGTTATTAGTTTTACAGGTCTTATAAAAGTTACTGGAAAAACATAAAACTTCAATAGCTGAAAACTGAAAAGGTTTCATGAGTTTAAGCTTGTACTGTTTGGAGCACAGCATCACCACGCTTCTACAGATGGGATGTGGCACACTGGCTGCAAAAATTCCTCAGACTCTCTTCCTTTTGTTTAGCAGTCCTCCAAGGTCACATGCAAGCTTGTGGCTAGAGTTTCCCTTTGAACACAACTTCATGAAAATATTTAGATCTCTGGATATAGCTGAGGTTCTTCTTTAGTCATAGCTTGCCTGGTCATTTCTAAGCACTGATGCTGCAGGCTGATGTTTGCAGCTGATGAAACCACCCAAGAGCATTACACATCTAGATATGGATATATGTGTTTATCTACATGGCATACTCAAGGGGCTTACCAGGCATAATTGCCAACCAGGAGTATCAATTTAACTAAGAATTTATGTCACATTTCCAGATTTGAAGAGGTACCACAGAAATTATAGACTGTGAACAGAGACGAGACCCACCATTAGGGGTTACAAGACGGAACGACCACTCTGACTTCCAGTCTCAAACACAGAAGCCATAACGATTAGCTACATCCAGCAACTATCAGCTGTAGCAGTTAGCAGGGCGCATCGCCTTGGTCCAGAGAAGAGCTAAATCATCTTCTTACATCACTTAGTGCCACCCTAGGATGATGACAGTTACACTGTTGTTTATGCCAAAGTAGTCAAAGGTGGCTGGATCACTACCGTTAGGCTGGCAGTGGCAGTGACCGTCCTCTTTACCCTGTAATCTGCAGAGGGACTGGTAAAGATGATGTCTGTATAGAATGTGCATGTGGAAGGTTTTCCTTAGAGCTGGTGAAACCACAGCCAGGCAGATCCTGATGCTTTCTGAGCTTCTTCAATTACAGATATAAATACCCCAGAAAAAAACAAAAGGAGAGGTAACAAAAAACACCACAAAAATTAAGCACAGTTCAGTCTTCTGTGCCCAACCTGAATACATGCCAAGTGCTTCAGGTGGACAAGCAGAAGCCCTGCTCATTGCTGTGACAAAGAACTCCTCTGGAGTTATCTGGAAAAAAAAAAAAAAAACTACATGGAAAATAAACCTATACACGTACAAGAAAGCTGAGTTGCATCACAACTGATTTCTCTTTCTCTGCTAGGTTTTAGATCTTTGAAAGATTTTTATTTCAAATGGAGCATGACTACCCTGGGGCCTCTTCTAGTAATTAGCCAGCTACAAATGAAGTACAGCAAAGACCTCACCCAGCGGATGCAGGGATTTATCCTTCAGTCAGCTGCAGAGGTCACCCAGGCAGAGGCACACTTTACAGCGACATCAAGAGTCTTGATTTGCCTTTCTCATTCTGGAAAGCAATTGCACAACAGTGACCACAGGCAACTTACCAAATATATCGATGTCAACACAATTTGGGATTTGTGATTGTGAAAACGTGAAGCTTTATTACTTGGCACTGAAATGGCCCACTTCCTGTAAGGAAAGCAGGAGAATAATTGGAAATATATTAGGGAGCTAGGGTGACCCACAGCTATATTTTGATGACAGAGATTACAAAATTGCCTAATTTTGGCATTCTCCTTCTGAAATGTATGGCAAAGTGGAAGAGACTTGCCTTAGTTATGTTAAAGCTCAAAATTATTTCTAACTCTGTTTATAACGATATCGTTCACAGATTTTTGTCCTTGCAAAAACAACTTCTGCTCTCTAGGTTTGCACATTTAATGCCCCTTTTATCATATTACAGGTAATGAGATACACTTTCACGTTTTGCTCCCCCAAACACAAATGACAGAGAGACCTTTTTCTGTCATTGCAAAACTTCCTGCACCAAAGGTAAAAATAAATCTACTAGCAATTTAGCCTCACCAACTGGCCAAAGAATTCATCACTCTTGTAAGCTTGTTGCTAGATCAAGTGGAAGCAATCATCAAGGTGAGCCAGCTCATGTGCTGTTTGTTGCGAGATATTAATAGTAATTTCTTGCTAATGTGTTCAGATTCATTATAAATGAGGAAAACAATATTAATGGATTTGAGTTTACAGTGGATTTCCATTAGGGGCTTATTTTCTAGCTGCCAACACATCTGAATTTCCTAGGAATGAATGGGTTTAACCACAGTGTAATTGTTGTTTGTATAAAATAATTAATTAAGCCGTGTAAAAGCTTTTGTAAAAGCGTTCAAAAGAATGGGAAAATTCCCACTTGCCTCTCCTTGCTTTCAGTGCAATGATACATATCCCCTTGTGCTTGATCTTCAACTGATGTGTAATTTTCACAGACTGTGATATAGGACGTACTGGTGGCCTCACAGCACAAGGAGTTAGAGAAACAAGACTTTGGAAAGGGAAATCTTTGTCAAAAATAAGATTCACATGTGTTGCAAACTGTGACAAAAGACAGTCGTGGGATAAGCAAGGAGTTACGCACCTTCTAGAATGGCACTGGGAATGAAAAGACAAACCAACTGGTTGTCCATATTTCTGAATTATTTTGCTGTCGTGCATTCATTTCACACAAGCGCTTTGTGTGGGATGGAGGATGGGTTACAAAGAAGGAGGAACAGCTTTAACAGTGGAGCTTGTTAACCCCATCACAACAATATAGCCCTTGGAGAGACTTCAGGAGACCACTTGCGCCAAAGTGGGGTGACAAGCTGGCTCTCAGCATATTTGTGAAACCCCTGTTAAAAGTCCTTCAGTTACGGCAGCGTCACATCATTCCCATGTCACCCAGTCCTTTACTCTCTTAAGGTAATATTTTTTTTCTTAATAGCTCACCTGAACTTTGCTGCATTTTGAGCCCATTATTTCTTCCCCTGGTTTATTAGGGCATGGAGAAGAAACTATTTCTTTCAGATATGGATCTATCAAAGGATTAACGGAGGCCTGTGCAAGACACCTGTACATAGTTTGATAGGGTGTGAGGGCTGAGAAACTTTAAAATACCGTCAGTTCCTCCAATATTTAAAGATGCCCTGCATGCTTCGAACAAAAAACAGTAACAGTCAGAGCTGGACCA
Source organism: Opisthocomus hoazin (assembly GCF_030867145.1). Classification (NCBI taxonomy): domain Eukaryota; kingdom Metazoa; phylum Chordata; class Aves; order Opisthocomiformes; family Opisthocomidae; genus Opisthocomus; species Opisthocomus hoazin. The sequence continues at coordinate 55,753,638 of NC_134418.1, read as the reverse complement.
TATGCTCAACATACAGGCAAAGTAATTAAAAAAGTATTAAAGTATTTAATGGCAGATTTGTGTAATAACTATCAGGAAAAGCAGCATACAAACAGGGAAAGAACTGGTTAAATGTACGTAGCAAGTAAAGGTGACTCAGTGCCATTGGACTTGGTCTTGATAATACAATCACTAGTATATGTTATTGTGCTTTCGACTTCTGTGCATAATTAATAAAAGAACCTGAGCAATGAAATCAGTCTTGAACAGCATTTGAGCGAAGGACAAATGACAGACAGACACATAGTCAAAATTAAAACGGTTTAGTGTACGATTGACTGCAGCGAGTGCTGGAGATCCCTTGCCAACAGTAGCCAACAGGGGAGGCTCACCACACTTTCCTCTCTATTCAGAGAATACATAGTATATATTCTGTACAAAGACTGAAAAGCCTTGCCTCATCTCACCTCGCTCTTCCTTGTCAAGGCCTTTCTGTGTATATAGATGGTATATACACGCTACAGAGAGAGAATACACAGTGTACGCTCCTCCCACGGAAAGCAAAGCCTTGCCTCACTCACCCTGCCTCACTGAGGCTTTTCTGTCTGTATATAGCATAATCACACGGGGAAAGTTGTCACTTCACCTCACGTCACCTCAAGGGGCCTTTTCACTGCGCGAGGCCTTTTCCCCCTGCGCAGAGCACACCCATCAGCTCTGTGTGTTCCAGGGCACACAGAATTCCTAAGATACAGATGGCATGTATTATGTATACAGACAAAAAAGCCTCAACGAGGCAAAAAGACAGGAGGTGTACGTACAGCCCCCCTCCCCGGGCCTGGCTGCCCACACCCACAGGACTACGGATGGGGCACGCGGCCTTCGGCACCCACAGACTAATGGGCCGGGCCGGGCCGGGCCGGGCCCCGCCGCGCCGCTTCTCGCTGCCAGGCAGGACGCTCCCGGCACGGAGGGGGCAGGACACCGCCACGCCAGCGCGCCCGGGGCCCAGCCGGGAGCGGCAGCCGCCCGCCCGCCCGCAGCGGCCACCGAGGCCCGGGCCGGCGGCGGAGGGCCCGGCCTCCCTCACGCCGGGCAGGGCGATACTGCCGAGGCGCTGCCAGGGGGCGCTGCGGGCGGCGCCGCTAACGGCCGCAGGGCCTCGGCGGCGGCAGCGGCGCTCGGGCCCGCCTGCGCGCTCCCGCCCTGCGCGTTCCCGTGGCGCGGCCGCGGCCTCCCGCCCGGTAGCGACCCCTTGACGGCCGGCTGCGGTCGGGGCGGAGGAGAAGGAAGAAGGGGAGCGGGCTGGCGTGAGGAAGCGCTGCGAGAAACCATGTCCGCGCCCGCTGGGCTGCCGCCGCGACCCGCCGGTGCCGCCGCCGCCGTTTACCCGGGCGGGCCCGGCGCCTCCCGGGAGGCCGCGGCCGCTCAGGGCGGCGCGCCTTGCTACCAGAACGGTGAGGGGCCGGCGGCCTGCGCGGGGCCTAGCGGCGGCGCCAGCAAGGAGAGGCCGGCGGCGGCGTCCGCGGGGCGAGCCGCGCTGCTCCGCGCCGGGGGCCCTGCGGGGGTGCCGGGCGGCGGCTGGCGCTTCCCGCCCCGTGAGGCGCGGGGTGCGGCGGGGAAGGGCCGCGGCGGAACCGGCGCGTAATGAAGCCGCTTCTCTGAGAGGCGGCGAGACCCGCCGCAGCCGGTCGGGGAAGGCGCGTCCCGGGCCGGGGCCCCGCCGCTACGTGCGGAGTTAACTTTTAAGAAGGCGCGGGGTCGCCCAGCCCGGCCGACGGAGCCGGGGGGAGGGCGTCCGCTTCCCGCTCTGCGGCGCGTTGGGAGGCCGGGGCACCGCCAGGCCTCGGCCCTGCGCGGGAGCGGGCCAGACCCGCGCGCTGTGGGTCAGCGAGCTCGGCGGTGGCGGGCGGGCTGCGTTCTGCGGCTCGGGCCTGGGTTCGGAGCTGAAGGAGCCGGACCGCGCCGGTGGAAACTGGGTCGCTGAAAAACAAAGGAGTTCAGAGTCACCACGTACTGGCTTGCGCGTCAGGTGGAGAGGGGCTGAGACTAACGGCGCTACGGATTAAAATAACCAGCGTGCCGTTCCGCATTTTTAAATTGGTGCGCTGTAAAATAAGGTTTTTAACGCACCTCGTTAACTTTTCAGAATGCCTGTTATCATCTTCCTAATGATCACTTGGTATCTAAATTGGGCCTCTCCTACTTAAGCCCTTTATTTTGTAGTCAGGCTGGTTTGTGCACAGGCATTTTTCTGCACAGATCAGTGTGCAGGGTAATGACCTAAGAATTTTTTAATCATGAATATTTCTCGTGTCCAAAGTGGTAGTTAGGTGATAAGCACTTATATGGCTACAAGGTAGGGTTTGGGTCAGTTTGCAGATAATGCAAAAGTCACTGAAGTGAGTGAAAAGGAAGGTAATTAAATGTTAGATTTTAGGGAGCCTCAAATGTGTTCTCCAAACTTGAGCGTTGTAATGTTGAGTTTTATCGAAATTGTTCAGCAAATGCCAACTTAGATGGCTTTCAGTAAATACCATGTCATTGTCAGGACACAGCTACTACAGCATCAGTAGCCTGAATGTTCACAGAAACGGATAGAAACTGACATCATACATTCTCCTTGTGTTCTTAACTCAATGAAATGGTAATTTTAAATAGCCATTAATATTATTGGTTATTTAATTAATTAACTCCATATTGCTGCCAATATTCTTAAAAACAGCTTGTTTAAAATCTTGTAGTAGACCATTTATTTTCTGTGAAAGTTTTTCCTAATATCTGAGAAATGTATGCACAGTTCAGTAATAGTCCTGAATTCTTGTTGTATGATTTGCTAACTACTCAGCTGAAGAAACATGGAAGCCAAAGCTATCTTGCAGTTATGTGTATTTCATGATTTGTAGGCAAGAATTCTGAATTTGTCATTTTGTGTTATTTAGCAATAGCATTCCAGAATTTTTAGATTAATGTATCTGTCTTCTTTAAGTACTAATCTTCTGAAGTTATAACACAGGATTTGGGGCTTCTTTTTTTTTTTTAAACTGTAATAGGAGGGGGAGTAGAGGGGCATAGTAGCAGAAGACAACTACGGGAACTTTCCGTTCCGTCTGATAGAAACTAAATTTCACAAAGAAGATTGTCATTGTATTTGAAATTTAGTTTTACGTCAGTATAATGGAGTTTAAATGTAAGATACTTCAGTGAATACAGCTATTTATTGGCTGAAAGGAAACACTATAGTGCATCCTTTCAGATGTTTAGAGTGCTGTGTTTTAATTTCATGAAATGTGGATTTTTCAGGTTGAACTTTGAAGTTACTGGGATCTGATGAAACGGAGTCTGTTTTTTGGCAGAAAGCAAGCAACCTGTTGCTGCACATACAGTGGTATTCAGCTTTGTTTTCAATGACTTTTGCCCAGTCCACTGACCAATGAGTATTTTTTCTTACAGTACTCTGTTTGATCCTATAATGGAATTAAGTTTTTTTTTTCCTTTAAAAAAAAAGGCCCTTGTTGGGAGTGTTGTTCATAAGTCTGTGTCTTTAAAATACATGAATAATATGTTATGAAATATGAATAAAGTGTTGCAAGTTCAAGAAGCTTTTATTGTAGTAGTCTTACAGGTGGCTTTGTGTCTAAGTGGAAAATTACTGGTTTACTAATATCAGCATAACAAAATGCTACTTCACAGAATCACAGAATTGTAGGGGTTGAAAGGGACCTCTGTGGGTCATCTAGTCCAACCCTCCTGCTGAAGCAGGGTCACCTACAGCAGGCTTTAGAGGACCTTGTCCAGGCGGGTCTTGAATATCTCCAGAGAAGGAGACTCCACAACCTCCCTGGGCAGCCTGTTCCAGTGCTCCGTCACCCTCAGAGGGAAGAAGTTCTTCCTCCTTTTCAGACGGAACTTCCTGTGCTTCAGTTTGTGCCCATTGCCCCTTGTCCTGTCACTGGGCACCACTGAAAAGAGCTTGGCCCCATCCTCCTGACACCCACCCTTGAGATATTTGTAAGGTCCCCTCGCAGCCTTCTCTTCAGGCTGAACAAGCCCAGCTCCCTCAGCCTCTCCTTGTAGGAGAGATGTTCCAGTCCCCTCACCATCCTTGTAGCCCTTTGCTGGACTCTCTCCAGTAGCTCCTCATCTTTCTTGAACTGGGGAGCCCAGAACTGGACAGAGTACTCCAGATGGGGCCTCACTAGGGCAGTGTAGAGGGGAAGGAGAACCTCCCTCGATCTGCTGGCCACACTCTTCCTAATGCACCCCAGGATGCCATTGGCCTTCTTGGCAGCCAGGGCACACTGCTGGCTCATGGTTAACCTGTCGTCCACCAGGACACCCAGGTCCCTCTCCACAGAGCTGCTCTCCAGCAGGTTTGCCCCAAGCTTGTTAAGTACATACTAAAATATCATGTATTTTTCCAGTAGTGATGGAGGACTTCAGTGCTAGCAATTTAATGTAATGCTGAGAGGATAACTGTATTGAATCCACATGTTTCTTCAGAAGTTTTTTCTCTAGTGTTGTCTACAACTGGTTTGTAAGATGACCATCGGTATCTCTACTAGCATTTTGGGACCGTAATTTTCATTATGATGTTATTTGGCTTTGTTTTCCATCCCTCCTCAGACTTTGGATCTTTTGGATAGTTTCATTAAATTTGATAAAGAGGATAAAGATCTGAAAGTTACAAAATCCCTGAATATTTTGTGAAAATGGGAAGCTGGGTGGATGAAGGAGGTAGACATTAATCCCACGACTGACCTGCTGTGAGAGCTCAGCAGTGGCTTGGTTTGCTGGCTTGCTGGTGACAATTAAGGGCAGGCAAGGCTTAACAAGGCACTGCAGTGCTGCCTACTGTCTATCCTGTGAGTGAGCCGTGGTGAGTCTTCCCTGGAGGTGAGTAAAGGGGTGTTAGAAGTTACAGAAAACGAACAGGTGCTCTTGGCTAGAAGGGAAGCTGGTGGTGTTGAATATGTAGACTACATGTAGGTAGGGTGCGTGGCAGACGGCTAAATTATTCAGGTGAGAGAATGCATAGATAGACATAAACCCCCAAACAAACATGGCGTTGGCAAGCAAAAGTTTACTAATTCACATAGTGGTATAGCCATAGCGCTTGTGTGTGTGTTTGGTGTTTTTTTTTTTTTGTGGTGGCTTCCTACCCCTTTAAAAATGGTAAGGCTTTTGGAGTTCACCTGTTAATGTCTGTGTAGCTATACATTATAACATTATAAAGTAGTCATTTGTCTGTAGAATTAGTGTTTCACTGCTTTCACTACTGAGGTGGCATTTTAGCAGTACACCTTCTGCATGCAGCTAAGGTTTTCAACTCCTCTCATGGAGTTTTTTGAAAGAGATTTGTCAGGTGTTTTGGGAGGAAGGTAGAGTACCTGAGACATCAGAACAGATTGTGCAATTAACCGAGTTTCAAAATGACACTCAAGATGTACCCAAATTTCTAGTGTTGAAAACTGTCAAATTATCTAGTCATCATTAGTAGCTTCAGCTGCTAATTGCAGTACAAAAATTACTTTCTACTCACATTCTTATTATCAAATGGACAAAAAACTCACTTCAGATAATGGGAATAATCTTTCATCTGTTATTGTAGAACTTGCTTTTAAAGGACCAGGAGTGTGAAAGCAAAAATACAACTTTTCAAATGTTGGGTTTGTCTGTCTTGGTGAGGTCTCCATGGAATTCGTACTCTTGGGTGCTTACGTATAGTTTTAAACTTACAGACGTTTCTACTTAAAAATGTGAATAAAGATGACTATTGGTGTATTTTTGAGTTTGCTCTTTCAGACTTTAAAAAAGCCGGTCAGAAGTCTGCCAAAGTTCATGTAGCTGTTAATGACTTGCGAACTCAAAATCATTTTCCTTTAAAGGAGAATAAACTACAGAGCTTTTTGAAGCTGCTCTCACTTTTTCAAGAAAATAGTGAATCAGAAGCATAGCTACATACTGTCCTCAAAACTCAGGATGGAATTTTTATTTTTTTAAGGAAGTATGAAAATACATTGTTAATTTTTTCAGAAAGCAATTTTGGACAGTATGTTCCTTGCTTACAAGATTCCGTTAACAAATTCGTTATTAAGATTGCCTTGCAAGTTAATCATAGAACATCTGGGTGTTACTGTGAGAACAGTGACTTTCCAGAATTTCAAGACAAGAGAAGTAATATATTTTGTAATAATTGTAAAGACAAGGGGGGAAATTAACAGCTTATTATTATCTGTTTAAATTTGTGAGCAGCCAAGTGCCATGCTTGTGCTTCTGCTCACCAAGAGCTGTGAAATAACACCGTAGTCGTTCAGAGTGACATAAGCGGTAGGGTGTAGTAATTTTGAGAAAGGAAGTTATCCAGGGAAATGGATTTGTGGTTCACTGGAAAACAAAAAGAGAGTTCAGGAAAAGAACTTGAGGAGGAACTTTCAGATTTACTATAGATTAGTTGGCATTGAAAAAATACCTGGTTGGACATAGTTAACATTCGATCTCAAGCAAACAAGTACTTGTTTGACCCTTGCTGGAGCAGCATATAATTAACCTCTACTGTTGGAGAGCCAGTTGCTGGACAGCAGAGGTCAATTTCTGTGATATCAACATCTGCTGTACCTGATGGTAGTATCAGGTGGTAAACAGAAATGAAGTGCCTTGTCAGAGACTCTGTAGTTTCATAAAACTGTTGGTTTTCATAAAAGCATGATCCAGAAGAGAAACATAACTACCCTGGAGCACCTTATCTTGGTCACTGTATTGAGGATTTGTAAAGCAGAGTACCTACATTTTTAGATATTGACATGTTGGCTTGACTGCAGCTTTTCGTTTTCTATATTCAGTTGGTTTCTTGAAGGCATACTGTTGTATTCAGACATGTAGAAAAATCAGTTTGGTGCTTACTGTTGCTCACTATTTGTTTAAATATTAACCTCCTTAAGAATATTAAAAGTACGAATGAGAGGCATACAATCTTGGTGTGGAAACTTCTTTCGATAGTGGAAGCAATCAATTTTTCTGTTACTTCTGTGTGTGTTTGCAAATTACTTCAAGTTTTGTATTTTGCATGCATTATACTTGTTTTTTTCTCTTTCTGCTGATGGAAATTGACCTCAGAAATAGTGACAGAAAACAAGAAGAGACCAATTGTTTGTTAGTTAGAGTAAGTAGAGTCTATTGGCACTACTAGCCAATGCACCCTTAATACATGTGATGTTTTCTCTTCGTTTCAGGTCCTGTACAGGGTCAGATGCAGTTCCCCTCTGGCTATGGCTCGCATCCTCCGAACTATAGTGTGCCCTCAGGACACTATTCCGAAGTGCCCAATAAAGCTGCTGCTTCCCATTTGGATAATCAGTATAGAGCCTCTTACTACCCTACTTACTATTCAGCACCAGCACAAAATGTTATGACACCTTCTGTGGGTACCAATGTGTTGAACACACAGGAATCACAGCAGTTGTACAACAAAACTCCTCCCCATACAGTGGGGTCAGCTGAAGGACCTATTCAAGGAGCAATACCACCTGCATCCTACTTGCATACGAATGCTCAGCAGTCATATTCAGCATTTGGTAATCTCTACAGCACTTCTGTCAGCTCTTCAGTTGCGTCTCAGGGATTTCCCCTTGATTCTGGTCACTGCACCATGCCCACCACGCCCGTGGTTTCTGGTGCCATGTATCCTAGCGTTTCCTATCCTGCGGCTGCTGGCAGTGTGTATGGGAAGGCATTTACCTCTCAGAGCCTAACTGCTGTTGGACAATTCAAAGAGACAAATACGTTTTCTAGCTGGAGTATATCAGTACCTCATTCACTTCAACAGCATGTTCCCATGGGATATAATTCAACATTATCAACTATGTCATCTGCTCAGTCCGTTCAAGGCAACCTCAGCAGGAATCTCACTGGGTCAGCTGCTAAAGTAAACAACCAAATAAATACAGGTATGGTATTATTTGAAGGATAGTGAACTTCCAGATGCGTCTGGGAAGCATCAGAAATCATGTGCATTTGTTCGTTTGTACTTGTTCACTATGTGAAATCCTGTATCGTAATTTAAAATTCTGTCCTTATTCATTCTTGAAGCTTTTCTCATTTGGTTACCACAGTCCTCACAATAGCAGCTAATTATATCACTGACGTGTTTCCATTGAGAGACAGAAAGAGACACTATTTGGGGGATGCACTTAGTTTATTGGTTTATTTTTTTTTAATGTAAGTGGCCTTGGAAGGATATTGTTTCATGCAGTTTTGAAGGAATATGTGATTTCTGTGATATGACTATTAATCATAAACATATTTTTTTCCTTTTCTGGCTAGAGATTTTTTTTTTTAAGTCGTGATCTAAATTGATTGTTTAAATTTTACCTAAGGAACACGAATGTACTTTTTTCCTCAGGAAGATCAGAAAAAGTGGAAGCCTACATGGGTTTGGAGGCAATTGAAGTTTTTTTAATTAACATTTTTGATAAACATTTGAATCAGAGCATAATTTTGGTGTTTTTAGCTGATTTTTGTAAGCAACAACTCAATGTTTTTAGTATGGAGGTAGCTATGAATGAAGTTGCGAAGGTGCCAGTTGAAGGCAAGTACGTTCAGTTCTTCCTAGTAGCTGCAGCTTCTGCTTCGTGGGAAAACAGTACAAGTTCACAGGGTAGGCAGTGCTTGGTAGGAAGGGTGGCAGAGATTAGAGATGTGGGAGTGCCTCCACACTGAAATTTGTCTTTCTCTCCCTCTGAGAGCGCAATAGCATGTGCAGGAAAAATGTTTTTTTTTCCTATACTGATAGTTTTCTGACTTCATGCAGTTTTGACTTGTAAGCTGTGCAAGACTGATGCTTTTGTTTCTGAGACAGGTACTAGAGAGCTGTATAATGTTTCCTTTTTTTATGCCAAATATTCCAGATTATAGTTTAACATTGGAATTATGTTAGCAGTCCTTGTAGCTGAGGTTTGCTAAAACCAAGGGCATATGAAAGGTCATGGTTTTGATGATGGTAAAGCTTTGCCTGGGAAAACCAGCTAAACTTAAATCAAGCTCATCTAATCCATACCAAGATTGAATTTAGTTTCAATATTGTTTTTTTGTCTCCCAAGACTAGGATGTAGAGTGTCATCCTTCAGCTCAGTTTTAGTGGTTTGAATGTTAGTAGATCTCAGTCTGTCTCTGTGAGGTGCTCTGTGCGATTTTATTTAATATTTCAAAACCATAAACCAAAATACTGTTTCAAAAAGAAAAATAGGGAGCTCCATAAAAAGCTTCTGAAGTTAATGGCATTTCAAGGTTGAGCATAAAAATGGATTCCTTCAAGGGCTAAAGGTTTCAGACTCTGGCAGAAGATAATTATTCTGTTGAGCACAGAATGTACAGCTGGACTTGACAGAATGCAGGTGTCATTTCAGAATAGTAAGATTTGCAGTAGTCATGTTATTGTTTGTTCAGACTCTTAGTGTTTTATTTATAGAAATTTTTAATTTGAATGCCTGTTAATTTTATTTTTTTGGGGGTGTCTTGAAATCTATTATTTGTTCATAACGGTATTTTTTGTAAGGAACAGCTGTTTTAAAGGTGAAACAGTGGAGCTGACCAGACCATGAAGAGCAATATGAGCAATTAATAGTCTTATTTCTGAACCATTCAGTGCTCTTCGTAAGGGAGTGATTGAGTTAATATATGGCCTCAAGAAGAAGTAGTAATATCACACTTGAATTTCAAAAAGCTGATGATAGAACTGGCTGTGGTAGTGGTGTGTAGTGAGTACACACTTTGCAGCTAAAAAAAAAAACCACTGATCCACTGTTTCTGTTACACTTCAGTAATATTGCAGTACTTGGTTTGTTTACCAGACTGTAGGCATAGTTACTTAAACCACGTTCAGACTATTTCTGAGCTTGTAAAGCTGCTGAGATAGGCATCCCCTGTGCTTCACTGCACAGTGGACTGGATTGTGGAACTGATTTATCTGGAGAATAGTGTTTTTTCTCTTCCCTCTGAATCCTAGTTCAACAGCAGCACACAAATGAATATGTATTTACAGACAGGGAAGGAACAAAGAAAGGCAGCAACCAGTAGCTATGCTGAAGGAAGAGCCAGGCTGCTCTGTTACTAAAGTCTGAAGACTTACACCATTTTTGAAGTCGGGGGCTAAACAGGCTGCCTCCAGTAATATCCGACTTTTTTTTTTTAGACTAGAATTCAACATCTTTGGCTAAAATATATTAAAAATGCAGTTGCTACAACACCTGGCTAATAAAAGATGGCAAATAATTGTTTGGCCCTGGCATAACTGATTATCTTTTTGGGACACTGATATGCTTTCCAAATTTCCCAGTGCAGTCTTATTGTTCTTAGAAGGAGTTATTTTATGTATTCTAAGCCTTTGAAAAAAAAGAGTTGGTTCTTGAAAATTATTTGCCGTTTCTTGTACATCCTTGGAAAGTGTCTGAGTACAACACACATGGAAGTTAGGAAATGATGAATGATTCATAAGAAGAATTATTTTTTTTTAATATTTCATTCTCCCCATTGATCTCCAGGAAGGACACAATGATAGAAAACAGTTACAGCCTGTTCTATGCATAGTTTTTAGCAAATTTGTTGGAAAAAAAAGTTTAAGATATACTGAATTTCCTAAATGTGCTTTCTGTGACCGTTCGTGTAAAGAAATTTTGATGTGGTATCCTACTACTAGTCAGAGTGCCAATAGGACAGTTTGCTGTCATTGCAGCTGTGCTGTGAAAGAAGATGCCTTACAATGCTTAAATTATAAATAAGCAAATCTTACACTGTCTTTCAGGATACTGCTGTCTTAATGTATTTTTCACGAGCAGTTTTGTGCAGTCAGTGAACACTGAAAGCTCCCTGTGATGAAAATGAAACATCTTTATATAGAAGAATGCCGTGTTTTTGATAAAATGTATGTGTTTAAACAAGACTTACATAGGAAACTTAGGCTGGCATAAGCTTTTCAGAAGTTTGATTTCTGAATTGTGTTCTTCTTGAATCAGAAAGGTTCTAAACATTGGACTTACAGTTGCATTTTTAAATAAACCATTTTGTGCAGGGCCTTGGAAAGCCCCCAAAGTGATGAATATATTAAGATCAAACCTCTGAGCTGCTGTATGTCACATACTGAGGACACAGAACTACAACAAAATCTTTTTCTAAAACTTTGTCAGCCACTGTCTGAAATCACTCAAGTATTTCCAGTGAAGCTTCCTGAGAATTCACTAGAAGAAATTTATTTTAAGAGGAATCTCTTGCTGTGAGTTCACCTGTTTTGATGAATAGCAGCCAGTGAGAATAATTTTCTTTGCTTTAGAAAGTATAAATAAAGTAGAATAGAAATAGTTAATTTGAGATTTTTCTGCTTACTGGTTTAAACTAGTTTTTTCTAGCAAAAATACCCTCTTCTAGTTTTAAAGTCTATATTTCAACAGAACAGTGTTGGTATAAATCTGTCCAGAAGCAGTGTTATGCTATGTAAATAATATATTTTGTATTATTTAGGCTTTTTGTCTTTCTAGGTCAGTAGCTTTTCTTAATGTTTTTTCCAGCTTATTTCAGCTGAAATCAGTGCACTCTGATTTTTATTGGTGCTTTCCAGTCAGTGTGGATGTCAGCCAGGATGCCCAAATTTTACTGGACTCCTCCCTGCCTCCCTGAAGAGGAGGAGACTGAGAACTTCTGCGGGTATATGGTATGGGTTTTTGCTTCCTGGGTCTTGTCTACCGTCCTGTAAACGTAGGCAGTCTGCCTGAGCAGCAGACACTTTAATTTCTTTATCTCACGCACATCTTTGCCCGTATGTCAGGTCAGGGTCTAAAGTCCTTGCTGCCCCAGTTCCATAGGAATGTAGGCTATAATCCTGTAAATCTGCTAATATAGGTGTGGTTGGAAAAAGGGGAAGGACTGCAGCTGAGATAAAGTTGGGGAGATGGGATGCTGTTGAAAACCAAGCTGCAGGGTAGTGGTAAATCTCTTAGTAGAAATTACATGCTGTGTCGTGGGGTGGGGGAATCAAGATTGTAGCTGTAGCAACTCAAAGGGGATTGTTCTTGTCCCTCTTCTGAAAACTTGGGAAGATACTACCGTGGTGATACACTGTTTAACTACTGCCTGTAGGTCTCAATTTGAAAATTAAATAAAAATTCAAATGATAGTGTGTAGGAAAAATGATGAATTACACTGCTAATTTGCACAGCTCTGTGGAGTCTTTCAGTAACCTTTTAGCTGTAGATCTTCATTGGTACATGGCTTTTGTAACCAAATGGTATAGTTGGTCACTTTTAGAGCTAGAGATGTTCATGACTGAAAGGTGCAAGGGAAAACTTCAGTGTACGTTAAAGGTGAGAGGAGTGGAAGGTGAAAACTAGGAAATACCATGTCAATGAGATTGAGTCTTACATTTATTGCAGCGTGACAAAGCTCTTGGCTTCTCATGGTATTGGTTGGTGGGAATGTTGTATGGCCTGATCGGACTTGTCTTGCATAAGCTGGTGGGAAACTTGTAGTCCAAACTGGTGTTGAGTCCAGCTTTGTCTTGAGCTAACATATGCGATCCTAAATTGATCAGTACTTGTATGACAGGGTGCAATCTTGTTACTGTCCAGAGGCAAAAAAAAAATTGATAGCAAAATTACCATAACAGTAAATTGTCTCATGTGATGATAGTTACTAATGACATATTTCTAAAGATTAACTTTGTCGAAGTGGTTTTGGTTTTGGTTACTTACAGCTTTTGAAAACTTTCTGGAGTCACCAAATAAACATTAACATGTAATTTTGCAGACAGGCTTTTTTTGTACAAAGAGAAGGTTACATCATATTTTTTCTCAGGAGTTTAAAAATGTTTTCTTACAATACATGTAAAAGATCCATGTAATTTTGAAGGATATTTTGGATAACTTTTATTAGAGAATAGATCCTAGTACATGGCAGGAAGGTATTACATCTTCAACTAATCTAGGTGTAAATTGGTTTTGGCTTTGAACATGTGACACTGTGACTTTACAGCATTTAGCATGCTCTACAGCAGTGCTTGATGTTGCGAGCATTGCTGTATTGACTTGAAGTGTGGAAAATAACCATAACCTCATAAACAACTCTCTGCTACAAAACCTGGGTAAGCACACTAATGTCACAAAGAACTTCCCTTGTTGTCTTGCATATCTTGCTTGAGAAAGCTGTGGAACTACCCTAACGAACATTTCTGCTGACTGGTGCTGGTGCTTCTGTGGTGAGTCTGCAAGGCAGAATGTGTAGAAGCAGAGGTTGTAGCAAGTACATTTCAATAGAAAACTCTGTGTGTGTGTACTTCGGAGAAATACATATTTTGATAGTACTTGCGAAAAAGCAGTATGTATGCTTAACATTATATTTGAAAACTACATAATAAATAAAAGTTCTGTGAAGGGGTGAAAGTGTATGCTGTTATTTTTGATACTAAATTAGGAAAGTGGATCATTTTCAGCCATCTCTTCTTCTTACCACTCTAAAGGAAGCCTCAGCTTCCCCATAAAGTCCTTTCAGGTACCAACTCCAATTTAAGGAAAAGTGAGGAACTGTATGAACTACACTGCTATATGTGCAGAGGAAGCAAAGTGAATGGATGTGCATCCTCTGGGAAATTCTGTAACTAAAGTACTCTACAGACAGTGAATGTTGTTCTTGCTTAATTTCTATGTTTGTTTACTGAGTAGTATTGGTCAATCCATTTCCTTTCTATTCTTATTTTTAACAGTTTTGTCCATCAGTTTTTTTAGGAAGAATCATAATATGATGAATTTTTTCAATTTATAGTCAAGGAGCAACGCTCTTAAAAGCTAACTTAATTGAAGTTATATTGTCCTTTTCAGATAGGAATTTCAACTGGACTGTGTTAAATCTCTCAAAGCATTAATCTGACTTTTTAAAGCAGATTATATCTAGTCCAGATGTTTAAAACACATCAGAAGTTCTGTGGAATACTCAGCGTTGATTGAAACAGATTGCCTGGAATATGGGTCTCATAATTGAGTACCAAAATTGCAAAGTGCCAGCCCTTTGAGAGAGGCGGGATACTGGTCGACTACACAGCTGACTTTCAGGTTTCCTGCCTGTGGGATAAATATTGAGAAGGAGCTATCCTGCATGGACTGCATTCCCCTTATCTGGGAAGAGCAACCTGTGAAAGCATGGACTTGTGGGGATGGATCAAAAATGGCTTAATTTAGCTTCCGTTTAATCTTGATCTTACTACATCATGCTTTCCTTTTTGCTGTTATTTGTCAGAGCAGTTTGTTCATTTTAATGGAGTTTTAACATTATAGGTATTTAACTGAAAAAAAAAAACCCACCAACCAACTTTTCCATGTATGCTTGTTTGAAGGCATCTCTCTTTAAACTACTGTATTGTTTTTGTAGTTATTGTGAAATCAAATGTGATTGCTTGTGTTGTCTAATTGTCTGTGCAAATACAAACAAAGCATTCCTGCTTTCTGCTGTTGTTTTCAGGTGGCATTGATTCTTCACAACCCGTGCACTCTATTAGCCAGAGCATTCCGTTTTCCCAGCCTGGGGCTGGGACATCTGTTTCCTCTGCTCTGATCTCGTCAGGAAGGACACCTGCACCAAGCCTTTCTTCACAGCCACGATCTTCACCCTCTGTTACACAGTCACCAGAGTCAGCCCTTCAGGAAGGTACTAAAAGAGAATGGGAAGTTCCAATACAGACTTCTGCCCTGTTTCACACATGCACGTGCAACCTGGAAGCTTTATTGCTGCTCTTCTGCATTTGTCTGACTGGAGTACATCTCTTGCATCTTGTCAGGCTCCCTTAGTGTTCCTCTTTGGTACCACCTTGGTTCTAGCTTCTCTTAGCTCTTCTGTTCGATTTCCTTTGGCCATATGTCATCATTGGCTTGTTTGTCTTGTTGGCAGTCTCACACATCTCTTCTTTAAAAAGCCCTTGTTTTAGTTCCCTTATTTTTCCTGAAAAGCTGATCACTAGGCTTCTTAGAAGGAGATCTTAGAAGTAGCTTTTGTAATCAGTTGGTATTGAAAAATCAGATCTAAACTAGCAATTTGCTAGTACTAGCGCTGGGTAACAGAGTGAGATTGAGTGTTAAAGTCAAAGCAAGAGAAATGTTTTCTTATTCCCTAGCTGTAAGCTCCGGTGGAAAGCTGCTGCACGAGTTCTTGTGGGAGAACAGAGGAGTTCTTGTATAAACTCCATCCTGTTCTGATGTTGGTAGCCTCTTGAAAAAGAATCAGTTGGGTCTTGAGCCTTCTTCAGCCGTGCTAATTCTGCCCTGATGTTTTGACTTGCTACTATTCCAAATCTAATTTACTGCACTGATTTATAATTGTTATTTTGGTCTGTAGTTCCTCTTGGTAATTTCAAAATTTTAATTTCGTATGGAAGAACAACTCATTGTGTGAGATGAAAGTAAGCATTTATTTTTTCCAGAACGATGTGATATGTCTAGTTTTCAAAATAATGTGACTGTCACAGCATGTTACTTACTCTTAAATGTCAAAGTCCTCTGACATAAATGTCCAGATTTCCCCTTTTGCTCCATTTCTTCCTGTTTCTGGTGGAGTGGAGAATGTAAAGAAATAACTTGTCTGTGAGTCAGCTCTGTTTATCTTACAGGCAAAAAGATACTTCCTGATTCTTATGAAGTCCGATGTACAGTGTACCATTTTAAGGAAAGTAATAAATCAATTTTTGGAACTGTGCTTGGTTCTTGCACAGTTTTGTAGCTGATTTTGGTACTGGATAGAATTTGTAGTGTGAATGCATTTGCTAGAAAAAAACATTGCTTCATCTTCCAGCGAAATCACGTAACTGTGTTTCTAACAAGAAAAAGGATTTTAGCTGTTTTAATTGTGCTTGCCTTAACGTGCAATATATGAGTTCTTGCAGCGATTCCTGTATAATGTGTGAATACTTCCTACATTAAATACAAATTACTGCCCTCACTGCTGAACTCTTCACTAAATTAAAATACTTTCAGTAAGTGGAGGTTAATGCAATATGTAGCTGAATGAGCGCACTTTAAAATCAACAAGATATGTATGTCAGGAATATATAGATAAGTCATCAGGAGTTTGCATTGATCTAGTTGTATTTACGTTAATATAATCAATAATAAATCCATGTGCATGTCATCACATGTATGTTTCTATGTTCAGATGATATTTTTATGACCATTAGAAGATTTCAAACTCTTTTCAGTTAGTTTCATTTGAGCAGTCTGAAATAGATAATGTACTCTTGCAATACCTTTTTATGAACAATTAAGTGTGATAACTTTATTTGTAGAAATTAACCTACTGAAAAAATCACACACATCTACTGAATGTTTGTCTGAGTTGTTAGGATTCAAAGTGTGTTTCTTATGCAGGGGTTAAACGGGCTGATTTTTTATCTTATGTTAGAGTAGTGTTGTGTACATGAAAGCACTCTGGAAAACCAGTTTGAATTAACTTTTAAAGTGAGTTTCATTGTTTTAAGCTCCTGTGTGGGCATTTCTATACAGAATTAAAATACTGCAATTGTTTAGTTGACTGAGTTCTAACAGGACAAAAAAACTTAAAATGTATTAAAGCCTATTTAGTCTTCTATAAATAGCCATATACTTTTAATGCAGATAACCTAATTTACTTGAAAATGGCACCCTAGAGATGAACTTTGAGAATACGTGTCCTGGCTGGATGTTGTTTGTAGAACTCCTTAGGTTTTATGTTGCTGAGAGGAGCTGATGTGTAAATGAAAATAATTCAAAGAGTTGAAGACAGTAGGAGGGTTCATTTTTGTAAGAACTACTATTTGTGATATGAAGATTTTAATGCCATAGTAAATTCATTGAAAATTAGGGTTATGGGTGGACAGCCAGTTAAAGAACTTCAGAATGTAGGGGGGTTTTTTTGCATGTGGTTATTTCATTTTCATTTTTGGTGGGGCTTCCATTATGAAACTTAAGTCACACAAAATGTAAGCTTTATATTTTAAAAGTCTTTCGTGGTATGGGTGATTGTTACTTGAAATACCTAAATAGTTGGTTTATTTCATGGACAAAGGGGTTCTTAGCCCAGTTTATCATAACTTTTGTGTCTTCCCACCTACGTTTCTAGGTGTCTGTACAATATAGCAAGATAAAGCCTTAGGGTGCAATGATACTGTGTTACAGGTACACTGGTAGCAGGGTTTAGAAATTTCCAGTCCAAGAAATTAGTGATGATTTAAATTTGTGGTTGCATTTTAAGCCAGAACTATGAAGGAATCATACTCAAAATAAATAATGATTTCACAAAAAGCTTTTGCAGGTTGAAGAGTGGGAGTTTTTAACTTTATTAGCCACTCTGTAAAAGGTATTAAGCAGAACTGAGTTGTCACAACAGAAATCATGATTAGGCATATGGTGGCACTTGGAACTGCTGTCTTCAGCCACCCATTTCTGCCCTTCAGTTGCTTTCTCTCATGTGCTGGCCTACTGGTGGCATGGCTGGGCAGGCAACCAGAATGGGAGGCTTCTCCACTTGAGAACCACTTTTTAAACTAGATTGTTTTTCAGCCATATCAGTTCTCGGCTTGTTTTTGTGGCTGAACAGTTGTGCTAGCACAATGCAGAAGTATCCTAAAAGCAGAAGTTTGTAGTACTGCTGGCAATGAAAATAAATATAAAAAAGAAATCTTCGCAGACTCATAAGGCTGGTAAAAGTCAAATCAGCCCTGCCTCCAGAGGATTCATAATGACATAGTTAATGATTACTAAACTTCTGTGTCACTAGCATATTTTTAATCTCTTTTTCTGTATTCTTTCTGAACACGTGTATCCTTTACGTATGTGACCAGTGACTGGAAAAGGGGGAGTTTTAGCAGTAAAAGCTTGTTTGTTTTCCAAAAAACATTCCAAAGACTCCAAAGTAGCATTATTAGAATGACTAATTCAGTCTTTTTTCTCTCATCTGCCCGTGCTTGGAATTTTTGCATTGGCATGCCCTTTTGAGGTAGATTTACTTTCTTCTCCTATCAGTGTACATATTTTTAGAGGTCCATCTTTGCACTCTCACACTGTGCCCATCTTCTTTTACTTTGGCTTGCTGTTTGTGTTACACTGCGTCTTTTATTCTCATCCCGACTTTTTTCCCCTATTACTTGCATGTTAATTATTTTCAGTTGTTTTTTCTCCTTCACAATAGTGCGGTGGTTCTGTGTAGTTCCTTGGTAGCTCTCCCAGGCCTGAGAAGAGACATGGTCTCCTTGGCTGTAGCCTGGTTTTGCACAGAGAATCATTTTCTTGTATCCTTATCAAGCACATCCAGTAACCTTCATAAAAGCTTGGACTATGAATCACTTGAGTTAGTCCTGTGTTTTAGTAGTATAGAGAAACTGAAGCATTACACCTCCTCAATTGCACGTGGGTTGATTTTGCCTTCATCATTGTGACCACTGGTATTGTGGAGAAACTTGATTGGAATGAATGCACTAGATAAAGTGAGATAATATCAGTCTCTTTGTGCACTAACCTCTGTATGAAAGTTCAGCTTCTCAAAAGTGTTGTGATATGGTTTTGCTCTGTTTTCTTTTTACTTCCAGTGTTTGAATATATACTCTTCACCTTGATTCTGTTGTTTTTTCTAGAGTGAAATGGAAGTGGTCCTCTTGGGTTCATTTGTTAACCCTTTTGAAAAAGCCATGAAACTGCCAGCATTTTTAGCCCATAGTTTACTAAAATAAAAGTTGATATAGTTGATTGAAGTTGTGGATGGGGAGAGATTGTTAATTACCATGACAGTTTTAGATTGTGCATCACGTAGAACACTTTTGTAGCGCTTTCTGGTGTTAAAATAGAGAACAGTAGTGGTGCCACAGTGCTTCCACAGGGGAAAAAAGTCCCAAGCTCTCAAGAGCCTGAAAAATTCTGAAGAGTTTTGAAGGATTAGAGTATTTTCTTGCTATAGCAATGCATTGGATAGCTAAGAGAGAAACAGTGGTCACTTGCATTTATTTAAGATGCGTCTGCCTGACTACAGGCATATTTAAAAGTCTTTGCTAACCGTGCTCTGTGACAAGAGGCACTTAAGACCTCTTAGAGGTGCTGAAATTGCATCAGTGATTAGTAATGTAGGATATTAATTATAAGCTATTTGTGCATGCTTTGCTCTGTTTTAAAATGGTATATGTGTGTGCTGCTTTTGTGTATTGTTCACATATGTTTAGAGTAGATATTGTAAAAAAAACAAACAAAAAAGCAACAACAAAAAAACACTACCAAAAAAGCCACTAACAAACCCTACACATTATGGTTTGGCGGTGACTGTGGCAACAGTTGTTGAGTTGTCACCAGATCTTAAAAGTGGATAGTGTATTTAGGTGCTCAAATACAAGTCTGTGAGCCTGAATTTAGGCAGTAATTTAAAAGTAACGCTAACCAAGTTTTCAGGTATACCTCACTTAAATTTCACTGTGTTGCCAAGGTATCTGTTTGTTCTCTCGCATGTTGTGGCAGCAGTGTATGTCATTAATTTCTGGTAGCGTTCAGAATTCCAATGTGAGTGATTCTGGCCTTAAAAGGGGCAGGTGTGCCAAGAAAGAGTTTAACATTAGTGTTTTCATAACACAATTTGAATTTCTGGGAAGGAGCTCATTTATATGTATTAACTTATGAAAGTGTTCCAGTGGACAAACTCATATTAAATACATAGAAAGTCTGTGTGTGTGTGTTTAACTTCCTGATACACATGCGTGCGCACACACATGCACATATATATATAAAATTTCCTGCCAACTTCCATGTGCTACTAATACTTTGCTAAACTAGCCCACTAAAAACCGCTTCTACGGTACTGCTCATAATAGTTCGTATATGGACTATAGTTCTGTGGTCTAGGGTTGCAGATTATCTATTTGCATGTTGGGATTTTCTCTGGAATGGCAAATTTCTCTCACTTTTAATGCAGTGATTTGTGACTTGTTTCTCATCTTTCCTGTCTGTCTGACTCTTATGTTTGTGCTTTCCACTTCACAGGCGTGCAGTATGGTGGATATGTTAATAACCAAGCTAGCTCTGCACCAGCTCCCTTGTCATCAAGTTCAGATGATGAGGAAGAGGATGAGGAGGATGAGGAAGCAGGTTGGCTTTAGCTTTACACCAGTGTCTTGTTCTCTTCCTACTCAGTTTTGTTCCATATTTCCATCCCCTGAAACTTTTTTCCTTGAAGACAAAATGTCACTCTGACTTATCATGTATCAAGTTAACTAGACATTTCCCAGCTGTTACTAGTATAGTAAACAAAAATGAGTTCAGTACTGGTCAGGAAAGGGTCTCTTTTTTTTGTTTGTTTTTGTTCTGTTAATACCAGATGTTTTATGTATCTAACAAAGTAATATTCACAACTTGCAAGATTCCCATATTTTTAGTATTTTGATTTGCCGTGGATTTTAAACTCTTACCTGAAGATAATTAGCTCTAGAACTTAGACTGATAATTGCTTATATTAAGCAACTAGATGCTGTTTGTATCATCACATAAAACAGTGTTTACGTTTTTTTCCATTTTGTGCATAGGGAACTCTTAGAATTAAGGTGGTAAAGTAAATATTGAAAGGTAGTAAGTGTGCTTTTTAAGATAGTAAATTAATTTGTGCTGCTTTTTTTCTCCTTCTAAGGTATGTCTCTATGGTCAGGCACGTAGGTTCAGTTTTAACCTGCTTGCTTTGTAAGGAATTTAAAATTTTTTTTTTTTTTTTTTTAAGAAGCAGTTTGTCCTGATTGAATGAAATGTTATGTTCTTGGTTGCAAGGATTCTGCCTGTATTTGTCAGAATTGTGTGGTTTTGTGAGTTTGGTGTTGCTCACCACCTTTGATTCTTGATTGGTAACTTTTTTCCTTCTAACAAAGAAAAGTCTTTACAAACTGTATATGGGTGGTAACAGTGTAAAAAGCTTTTTTGAGATTAAACATTAGACTTCAACCCTTGCTGACAGATGGAAGTAGCAGCACATACCTTGTGCTGATGTACTACTCCCATTTGTGTGTGCTGGCCTTGAGTATTAATTTGGGATAGCAAACTTTTTAAACTTTTCCTTTAATCTTATAATTCATGTTGTAACTAGGCAGAAAAAATTCGGTGTCATATAATTCTGAGTTTTACTAAAATAATTAAGTCATAAAACTAGAATACTGTGAAAATAGTGCCCTCTTAATGATATAATGAAGAATGGAGCAAAAGAATGATGACATCCAGATCATGGTTAAGAACAGTGTCCTGGTTTCAGCTGAGATAGTTAATTTTATTCTCAGTAGCTGCTGTGTTTTAGATCTAGTACGAGAGGAATGTTGGTAACGCTGCTGGGTTTAGTTGTTGCTGTGAAATCAAGGATGTTTTTCAGTTTCCCATATTCAGCTGATGAGCAGGTGTGCAGGAGCTGGGAAGGGAGCACAGCCAGGCAGGTAGCCAAGCTGGCCAATGGAAATATTCCATACCATAGATGTGGTGCTCAGTTTGAGACAAAGTTTTCATATTCCCTACCATCTTTTGCTCTCAAGTTCTGTGCTTCACTAAAGCTTGTAGCCTTTGAGCTATCATTGTATTTAAATTTGATTTTATGCGGAAGAGTGAAAGGACACCCAGGTTCAATACATAGGCTACCTGATGAATAAACTTGCTTTTTCATGCCCTGTCACCAGGGGTTAATACAAATCCTAAACAGATCCTGTAGACAGGTTTCTAGCTCAGGCTGTGCCAGTAGTTTTATGGGAAATAAGTGTTGGACATCTGGCTGCTTGTGTTTGTGTAGCTTCTCAATTCTTTTGTTGCTCTTGCAAGCTAGATCTTTAACTATGTTGCAAAAGAGTTCTTGAAAACTCTGAAAGCAAAAGTTATATTGGTAGAATAATTATTTAACAGTAAAAACATGTTATAAGTATTACTTTTGCCTAAGCAGTGTTTTCTAATATTTTTTTTCTTCCTAAAGCCATTTTTCTGTCTTCCAAATGTGTGCATATTATGCTAAAGTAAACTGACGGCTGTTGTGGCTTAATTTAAGCTTAGGAAAACTTTTGTGGAAGTTGTTGTGGGTTCTTTTGAGGGACAGTATGTGAGATTTCCATGACACGTGTGACCAGCTTAGAGTTTGAAGCTACTTTTGGTCTGCAGGAAACCGTGCAACTCATTTTGAGTTAACTATTTATTTTCCAGTGGAGAGTAGAATAGGACACAGTGTAAGTGTTGGGACTCTGACAGTTCTCAAGAATATGTTACAAAATTCAGAAGTTCTTTAGAGGAAAAGACTTTATGTGAAAGGTCTTCAGTAAGTATACGAGATACTTAGTAAAAGGATTCACTTGCTTATTTTAAGTTTGGCAGACCTTGTTCGTGTTTCAGAATATCTGAGATAATATGCTCTGACTAGAACGTTTCTGTATGTCAGAAATTATGCGTAGTATTTTTTGTAGTAGAATTACAACTGAGATGCACTATTATATCTTACTAGTGCAGACAGCAAACTCATTTTGTATGTAATTGTGTTATAGATGGGTATAATTTTGTGAATACAATTTACTGTGAGAAAAACTCTGTGAAGAGTGACCGGTTAAATCACAAAGCTTGAACTAGTGTGTTGCACGTTCATGCTGTGCTTATATGCTCTTGGTATTTTTTTGAAATGCGGAATGAACTTCTAGTCAAAAAAGAAAAACTTCTTGGAAATTCTTAAATGTTGATCTTGTTGACCTAATAGAAGCGTATGTTGGCTTTTCTATAGTAGGACTTGTCAAACCTTAGAAAGCTGTGTTCCTGCTCAGGGATCAAAATAATGATTCCATTTTCCTTCGGTGTTTAGAATAGAAAGAAAGATAAAATTCAGTAGGAAAAGAAATCTTGCAGTTGTGTCTTGTATAAACTTAAGAAAAACAAAGGGAAATCTACAGTGAAAAACAGTCTGAAAATTAGCATTGTAGGAGTTTCACACTGTTAATATGTTATTTAAAATAAAATCTGTGGTTAGTGTTAAGTGTTTTTTTAATAGTTTTTCTGTTCTTAGCTGAGTGCTTTAAAGGCGAAATGCTCAAAAATAATCTGTACAGTCATGATGTTGCCGTGGTATTAATGTGTGCCAAATTTCAGTGATGTTATGTTTCCATATGCAAGAGTCTCTTTACTTGGAAATCCCAGCTGAAGGGGGATCAAATCTCAAATGTTCCACCATGGAAGTTCTCCATTGAAATACTTTCACCTTCACAATGGGATGTGTCATCACGGTTGATCCTTCTGAGTAGAACAGCATAAGTGAAGGAAGTCACAATAGAGACGATTTTAAAAATGTTGTACACTGCTTCAGTAGATGTAGTCTAGAAAGAACTTTTAGTTTAATAGAAAAATACTTTTTTTATTTCAAGAAACAACTTTCTAAACTGTTTTTGTCCTTTTCTCATTGATCTCTCTTTTGCTGTTTGTTTGGCATGTGCTTGTTTGTTTGTTTTTATTATGTTGATTGTTTATCTCTTCCTCCCCCTCCTCTTTGCAGTGCTAATAGATTTCAAGTCTTAGGGCTGAAGTGGTCTTTTTTCCCAGGATCTTTCTTGACAGTTTCTTACCAAAGTTTTTAGAAAAAATTCAGTCTCTTACTTCTCAAAAATCTGCGATTTCTGAAGCACCTAACTTTAAATTATTTTCCTCCCCCAGCAATTGATAGTTCCTCTACTACAAGCAGTGCCTCTCCTGTTCTAAACAATTATGATGCCCTGGAAGGAGGTGGCTATCCAGGTAAGCAATTTATCACATGTTAGTTCTGAATTGTTTGTTTGTGATTTAAATGTTTACTGTTGATTATTTTTTCTATTTCTGCTGTTTTTTATTAATTAACAAGTAAGTAAAAGGAAATGCCTATGAAAGGGGAGGGGGGAGAATCATCAGAGAACGTACCTCACTTTTTTAATCACTTTTCACAGTTTTAATACTGCAGTTGGAGTAACGATTGAATAAAACTTCCCTGTATCATAAGTCATACTTTCCATTATAATATTGAGAACAATGCTGAAAGTGTGCTCTGTGTGAAAGCAGACAGCTTTCTCTAGACTATACTGTGGGCCTGATTGTGTTGACATTAGTAGCTGATAATAGTTGAGACGCCACTACTAGCAGACTACCTCAGTCTTGAAATCTGTAGAGCTGTCATATTCAGATCAGGTGGAAAAGATTCTGTTCAATGTGGGTATGTTAGCCATTATTTTAAAAGATAATTGGATTGATTTGAGGGTCTCCATCTCTGGGTCTTTTGCATTGATCTGGCCACTGAGAATGTCAAAGTAGTTTGCTTAGTTTGGTGGGTTCCTGTGTAAAGTAAAATCTCTGCCAAGTAAAAAGCCGATATTGTTATCCGCATAGGGTCTAGCTCATGCAGTAAGGGTAGCAGAGGTATGGCTGCAGGATTATGAATTCTGATTTCTCAGCTAATAACTAAACATTTTGGTTCTGCCGAAGGCGTATTCTAAAAATAATTTGTTCCTTTTGTTTTCCTTAGAGTGACAGGATCAGCTTTATATTTCTTCAATATGTTGATTCCCGCCCCCCCCCCTTCTCCTGGAGCACTCATGCCAAACATAGTTTCATGGCAGTTGGTTTCTTGAGTTGTTGGTTTCTTCGCTTGCCACTTTTTCCAGTGGATTTTACCAAGCTTAAGTTCTTCTGAAACTTAGTTCACATTTGTAGACATTTCTAAAGAGTAGTTTCATCTCTTTACAACTGTTTTCTATGAATTTAGGTCTATATGTTACTTTCAGTTTGTCCTTTAAAGATAGTGGGACCAAACTGTGCTGGAAGGATATACAGGAGGGGCTTGCATTACTTCAAGAAAACCTCTGTGTCTACATTTAGAGGATAGTTCTGTTGCCTTAGCCTTAAGTTTGAAAAGTATTTGAAAGTGGTAGAGGAGAGGCTAAGCATGAATGGTCTCTTCTACCATTTATATCGAGTGCAAATAGGGCTTTTTATTTCTTTCTTATTCCATTGAAATACTTTTTTTTTTTGTTAGGTAGCATTTTGTTAGTAGTCATACAAGTCTATGGTCATTTTCTCATGTATACCCTCTTTATACATCAAGTTGTTTATCTGCACTGATCAAATAACTTAGCAAGGAAGACTACTTATAATGTAAAAACTTATAAATGGAAAAAGTGTTGTTTGTTAAGGATTTAGTAGTTGTCATGTAAACTAAGAAAGAAATAGTAAGTATGTTCAATACCTGTGGGATTTCTTTTCTCCTTCCAGAGGCACGTTCTGTGACCAGCAGCCCAGTTCCTGCTCCATCAGTCCCCCAAACATCAAAAGCTTCTAAGCCCTTTGGTTATGGATATCCAACACTGCAGCCTGGCTACCAAAATGCAGCACCACCTACTCCTGTGCAGCCCAGTAATCCAGGACACCATCCTGGGCTTCAGCACTATCCACAGGTTTGTATTTTTAATTTAAAAGTTGCTTCATGAAGTAACTTCAAGGGAAAAGTCCTTTCTGTATGATATATTTCTTTTTTTAAATATATTTTCGTATTTTGTTTTTATAATTTCTGAGCCAATAAATGTTAAGTATAGTGTTGATGTCATAGCTCTGGATCTGAATTTCTTATTAGAAGGATTTTGAATTAAAATTTTAAGTGTGTGTCCAGACAGTTTAGAATAGTTTGAGTTGGAAGGGACCTTTAAAGGCCATCTAGTTCAACCCCCTGCAGTGAGTAGGGACATCTTCAACTAGACCAGGGTGGTCAGAGCCCCAGCCAACCTGACCTTGAATGATTCCAGGGATTGGGGCATCTACCACCTCTCTAGGCAACCCATTCCAGTGTTTTACCACATCATAAAAAAATTTCTTTCTTATATCTAGTCTGAATCTATCCTCTGTTAGTTTAAAACCATTGCCCCTTGTCCTGTTGCAACAGGTCCTGCAAGAAAGTCTGTCCTCATCTTTCTTAATAAGCCTCCTTTAAGTACTGAACGGCTGCTATAGGGTCTCCCCACAGCCTTCTCTTCTACAGACTGAAGAACCCTGACTTTCTCAGTCTTTCCTCATAGGAGAGCTGTCGTCCTCCTCTGGCCCCGCTCCAACAGCTCCATGACATTCCCGTGCTGAGGGCTCCAGAGCTGGATGCAGGACTCCAGGTGGGGTCTCACCTGAGTGGAGGAGAGGGGCAGAATCACCTCCCTCGACCTGCTGGCCACACTCGTTTTGATGCAGTCCAGGATATGGTTGGCCTTCTGGTCAGCGAGCGTGCATTGTTGGCTCATGTCCAGCTTTTCATCCAGCGGTAACCCCAAGTCCTCCTCGGCACAGCTGCTCTCAATCCCTCCCTCCCGCAGCCTGTATTGATAGTGGCGGTGGCCCCAGTCCAGGTGCAGGACCCTGCACTTGGCCTTGCTGAACCTCATGAGCATGGCATCATCCACAGTTTTAAGGTTTGGTATTTCAAAGAGCTGTACTTTTTGATAGGAAACCATAAAGAAGCATAATGAAGTACTTCAGTAAATACACATGTGATCAGAGCACTTTTATAAGCTATGGTCTCAAGAATTACATCACCTTACCAGCAAGGCATGGCATAGGGTCCAGATGAAGGAGTTCTGTAGAACCTGTGCTGGGTGTGTGATGGAGAAGTCTGCCTGCATCTGCTCTATTTTCCTGGAAGAGAGAGCACCAAACACTCAAGTTGTGTACAATCATCTGGCTCCCATTGCATGCGGGTAACCAGTAGCAGCAAAATCTGAAGAAGAGACAGACACTGAGGCAGAATACTTCTCTGCACTGCTTCGGCATTTGTGTATGTGTGAAGGGGTGTAGAAAATGAAACCTACTGACCTACAAATTCCACTCTCTGAAAGAAGTCCTAGCTGGCAAATGGATCAAAGCTGCTGTTGTAGTACCATAAGTTAGCATATAATATCCAAGAGTGCTTTTATTGTTATAGAGGTAATGTAAAATGTGACCTGGAGGGAATGTGTAATTTTTAATTTTTTTTTTGAAGTTGAAAAACTTAGCTTCATCTTCACTATAATGCAAGATGGAGTTAGGCTCTTTTCAGGAGTACACAGTAAAAGGACAAAACGCAACAATTACAAGTTGCAGCAAGTGAAATTTTGGTTGGACCTATAAGGAGAAAATTCTTCAGAATGGGAGTGGGGAAGCAGTAGTACAGATTGTGCTGTGACGTCGTCAATCCTTAGATACTTTCAAAATTCAGCTGGAAAAGGCTATGAGCAACCTGATCTGACTCTGAAGTTAGCTTTGCTTGAGCAGGGGGTTGGGCTTCCAGACCTCAGAGGTGCCTTCCAACCTAACCTTTTCTCCTTTTCTATGGTGTTTTGTTTTGTTTTAATTTAAAAATAAATACATAAAAACCAGTTTCTGGAACTTTTTTTGAAAAGTAACATTGTAACATCTTTGAAAGAGGGGAAGAAAATTGTCAGCCTTGCTGGTAACTTGTTTTCTTACGCCTGGAAAGCTTGAAGGATTGTGTGTGACTTGCAATGTTGATTTGTATCATGAACTTGAATTTTGTCCAATGATACGTTTTTGGAAGGTATGTCACATTTGTCTTAACATTTTTAAATTTCTACTGTACAGCTCTTTCCTTGTTTGTTTGGGTTTGTTACTAATTACTGCTGTATCTGTTTTTTAATACATGTCTGGAAGAATAGGGATTACAAGATTTAAGGTTGTTGTTTAAACATGATCCTGTGTTTACCCATTTGCAATGCTCTTAATTTTTTCAGCAATATTCAGGGGTGAACCAGTTGTCCTCTTCCTTGGGAGGGTTAAGTCTACAGCATTCTCAGCAGCCAGAAAGCTTGAGACCAGTAAACCTTACACAAGACAGAAATATTTTGCCTGTATCTTCGGTTCCAGCACCTGTGCCTAACTTGAATTCTGATCTTAGGAAATTAAACTGCAGTCCAGAGTAAGTGTACTGTTTCTAGAACAGCATCTTACATTTCTTGGTGGCTTAATTATTAATGTGTCAAAAAATGGCTAAACTGACTTTTGACTTTAAATCTTTTTGATGAGCCAATATAACCCGTTTCACTTGAAAAGAAATTTATCGTCTGCATCCTTACACAAATATTGAAACTGTCCTATCAGAATACATTATATGCAGTGTGAGTGTAGCTTGCTTACTAAAATGTGAAGAAACCTGTTTAATCTTTGCCTTGTTTTATCCATCTTAAAAAAAAAGTCTGTTAATAAACAATTTAATGTTATGCAGTACATTTCATAGAATATTTTTGTAATATTGCATAGGATTTTTTCCAGAAAATTATGATGATCATGCCTAAATACACTGAATAAACTGTGAGTACATTTTACTGTGGTAATCCTTCAATCATGATGTATCCTTTCACCTTTAATTAACTTCAATATTATTTATTATCGCAAGTCAGGTGCATCTAGGTACCATGGAAATTGCTCTCCCCCAAAGATCTTAATTCTAATTCTGAAACAAATTTTATTTGTTGCCCCAAATTAACTCAGCTTACTGCCCTGGTGACAATGCATGGTCCCTCTAGAAAACAGAAATCAGAAAACTGGAGGGTTCGAAATCATTCTTAGGTGTGGAAGAATTTGGACAGCACTATCCGTGAATTGGGTTTTTTTTGACGCTCTTTATTTAGCTTGAAGTCTATCCTCCACATACACAAAAGAGAAGATTTTGACTCAGTATTTGACATCCTTTTCTGATGTTTTCTTATACAAATACTACTTTCTGAGAACTAGTAAATACTATATTCCTTCTGTAGTTCCTTCACCCAAATGATCTTTATAATGAATAAAAAAATACATCATTTTACAGTGAACGTTGTGCTTAAAGCAGTTTTATCTCTTTACTGCAAGTTTTGTTTTGTATATTTGCATTGCTGAACTACTAAATTGGGGAGCGGGGGAGTATTTTGTTTCTTTAGGAAGCTTTTTTAATCTCTGCATTAATTTTGTTTATTAAATCAGCTTTGTAAAACATAAGATTTCTTCAATTTCAAAATTATTTAAAATTGGGCGTTAACACAGTGTTTTTAACATTTTAAAATTTTCATTTTCAACATAATGTTTTTATTTCCTTTCAGCTCATTTCGATGTACATTGACAAATGTTCCACAGACACAAGCTTTGTTAAACAAAGCTAAGCTTCCTTTGGGTTTGTTGCTACACCCCTTCAGAGACCTAACGGTAAAGCAGCTTAATTTTTTTTTTTTACTGTGTATGTTTAATATAAGCATTTGTCCTATTTTCATTCAAACAATAAAGTATGATGAACTGTAAGTCCTAATTTTAATAGAAGTAGCAAAAAATTGTTGGAGACGTAAAGAGGAGGAAGGGCAAAAAGCCTTGAAATTACTACTTCATTGAAGTTCATAAGGGCAAAGCTTTGAACAAGTCCTTGAAGATTTTTTTCCTAATTGTTGGAAGTCTTTGCTTACCTGTTGTTCTCTGAAGCTCTGAACTACTGCGCTGTATGTTGCGCTCAGAACTGTCAGATAACCTCTTGAAAAGGTGTTTACAGTGCCCTCTTGAAAAGAGGTGCTTGTGTTGAATGCGTTACTGGCATGATAAGTGCTGTCGAGAGAAGGTAAGCACAGTGTAAGATTGGAGCTGTGTTGCTAACTGTTAAGCACCTCCTCTCCATCTAATTTATTTGTATTTATGTAACAAAGTCAATAACTGTCTGGTATGACTGTTTTCATATAATGTGTGCTCTTTGTGTAAGATTTGCTGTCTATCATGTTTAGTTGCCCAAAGTTGTCCTGTCTTTCATAATTTTTCTTACCATAGTAGCTGTGTTATTGTAACTGTGTAATTTAAAGAAATTTCATTAGAAATCTTATTACGTCTTTGATTTGTGAGATTGGATTAAGACGATTAAATATTATGTCTTCTGATTTTAAAGAGGAGGATATTTTTAATAGGCATCACTATTACTCTGTGTGAAAATGAGCTAAAAAGATAAAAGGAAAGATGATAGAATAGCTAGTCTTACGAAGCTTTTATACACTGTACTGCACAGTAATGTTTTCCGTAAAATGTAGTATGTACCTTTGTTACAGCTTTCCATTGCTTCTTTTTAGCAATTACCAGTAATAACATCAAGCACAATAGTGAGATGCAGATCCTGCAGGACGTATATCAACCCTTTTGTTTCTTTCATTGATCAAAGGAGGTGGAAATGCAATCTGTGCTACAGAGTTAATGATGGTAAGTTTTAATAGCAGGAGATGCTTGCGTTTATAGAACCTCTTTCAAGTATTTACATCATATCAGCCCGAGGGGTACTTTTAGATGAAAATGTAGATTAAAATGACTGTTCTTAAGATGTTTTTTAAAATCTCTGGATTATGTCAGATGTGTTGTGCATTTTCTGAAGCAAAAGGTTGTTTTGCAATTTTCTGGGAGATGAAGAAAATGTGATCACACTATGCTGATTACTTGTATAATGAAACGAAGTTACTCCATTGACTGCTGTTGCAATACGCAAGTGGAAACCTGATGACAGCTAATACTGTCTGCAATCCAGGCCAGAGGTTATGAGAAACAATACAGATAGAAGCTTGTTGTTGTGAAATGCTCTATTTGCATTGGTGTTTTTAACTTGCTGTTAAAAATAAACCTTTTGTTTCCAGTTATTTAACTTTGATGTTGCTTGGGCTACTGAAGTGTTCCTTAGTTTTATGTATCCTTAATGTGAATTTTTTCCTGTTATTAGTGATAATTGAAATATGTCTGCCTTAGTTTGCTTGTAGCTACCATAATGGCTTTTATTTGCTGACAAACACATAAATTTTTGTGGGGGGGGGGGGGAAATAATTTTTTTTTTTTAATAGTTCCTGAAGAATTTATGTATAATCCTCTGACACGATCTTACGGAGAGCCTCACAAACGGCCGGAAGTCCAAAATTCTACTGTGGAATTCATTGCTTCCTCAGACTATATGGTAAAAAAAAGTTTTCATGGTAACTTCCAGGAACAATTGCATGTTAATATAAATGCGTTTGAAATGAATGTTGCACATTGCTCCAGTGGTGAATATTAATTTGTCTGTGAAGGTCCTGTTAACATCAAATAAAATTAAAATTTGTATTTATTTTGAGTTTTGGCAAATGTAGATATTCAGAGGATTGTCAGTTAAGGGCAATTGCAATGTGTGTAGTGTAGTTTAATGTGGCATAATCTGGTTTGAGTCTGATGCAACATGATTTCTGGGTGTCCCCTCGTTTTGAAGAGGTTTTGAAAGACCGCTAATGGAATAACGAGAGAATTAAGTCAGGTTCAGATTTTTAGTTAGTAATTGTGACAGAAACAATTCCAAGTAGGAGTCAACCTACAGTCGCTGTGACAGTAGTCTTGTCTCCAAGAAAGATAAACAAGGCCTGGGAAAAGGCCCAGTTCGTGATGAGGTTAACAGCAGCAAAAATACATTGTTCTCTTGTCTTTGAATTGAAACACTGGTTAAGACATGTGGCAATGAATAAATACAGCTTGCTGTATGATTGGGAAGAGGATGTAGAATATTTTAACCCTCAGTGAATCACATTGTCCACATCCTTAAAGAACAGTGGTGTTTTGAAGAGTGAAGTATTGGACATCAAAGAGTCATGTTTGAGTTGACTTGGAATGAGAGACTAAAATATCCAATTTCTGTTCTAAAGCATAACACTGCGTGCTTATTACAAATGGGAATTATTAACCATTAGGAATTGTGGTTAAGTCTATCCACATGACTCTTACTTAAGTAAATCAGTTTTACTGTATAATGTATACCTTGCACTTTTCCAAGTATTCCCTTTTCCCACTTCCTTTCTAATGACTAATCATTTTTAACATTACTTTAAATATGATTTTTGAACTTTTTTTTTTTTTTACTTTGTAGCTTCGTCCTCCTCAGCCTGCGGTATATTTATTTGTTTTAGATGTGTCTCATAATGCAGTGGAGGCTGGATATTTGACAATAGTCTGCCAGTCATTGCTGGAAAACCTAGACAAGTAAGAATATAATTAACCTTTTGAAATTAGCTAACATGTTATTAGGAAAAATAGTAACCTACAGTTTTGCAGAGAACTTGCATAAACATTTGTGTTTAAACATTCTGTCCCTAAAGGACACAAGTTCTGTTGCCTGAGATTCTGAAATGCAACTTACATGTCTGAAAAAAAAACAAAACCAAAAAAACCCCACCACCAACCCAGCAAAAAAGTCAACGCCTCCCCAATATCAGCTGTGGAAGCACTTTACGTGATGAGAACGATCTTCCCTGCATGTGATTAAAGGTGGATCTGCAAGTAATTTACTTACTTATCTGCAAAGAGTATTTAGCTGTAACTTCTAACAACAGCTTGATTGTGCAAACGTCTGTAAAATGTGTGCTTCCACTCTGCCAAGACCAACAAAAATAACTAAATTACAGAGATTAAATTGGCAGGTTCATGTGCTGAAACAGCTGAGGTGCTGCGTACTGGAATGTTGTCACCACTAGTGTGAGACTGCCTAGCTGAATTGTGTTGTCAGTTTGGGTTTTTTTAGATCACGGTTACCGAGATCTACCTGTGCTGCTTTGTCTCTGTTCTCATTTTTGTACTGGAACAGCATGGGTGGGATTGGTGGTGGTGCTTTTGGAGGGATGGTTGATAAACTTCAGTATGTTCGTGTCTTGAAAACTAATTTGCATCTGTGGAGGCCTTGATCTGAAAATTGTTTTCCACAAGTTTTTCTTCAGAAACTTGATTTTAATAAAGACACCAACATGTACAATAAAATTCTTTGCTTACATTTATTGATTTAGTCTTTATTTGTTCAGATCTTTATGGGTATTTTGTCAACAGATTCTCAGAAACGTGCTAAATTATTCTAGGAAAATTCATAAAGTCCCACGCAAAGTCTATACGAAAATCAGTACCTTCAGTTCATTTGTATACCCAGATGGTAAAAACAATTATTTGCCTCTGTTGCTTTTGTTCACTGTCATGGTTTTTGGCACTTGCTGATGTTTTATATTTTATTTGAGAAATCCTGTGTAGTTTTTCTTTTTGTATTTTTAATGCCGTACGTAGGAATATAGTCAGCATGAGAATTAAGTATGTTGCTTTGTAGAGACATGGGATTTTGGTTTAGAGCTGCAAGTACCCTGTAACTACGTTACTAAATGGGTTTTTTGGACTATGAAAGAGCAGAATTGCCATTTTCTATTGAAGAACTGAGAAGGCTACCTTCTTTTATGTGTCAGTGTAATGTGGAAATGAACCCATTAAGTTCTCTCTTGGAACAAAATGTCGATACATTAATGAGTGCTTACCTGTAACAGTTTTGTATACTGTATGATTATTCCAGCTCTTCAGAAAATACTGAAGAAATATTACTTGAATTCATGTTTCAGATCTCTCTTCTTTTGCTCTCTCTTCACCCCTGTATACATGAGCTAAGTTTCTGCTAACATCTGCAGGAGCTGTGTGTATGTATTTGTCTTGAGAGAAATTTAGGGCTTAATAGTTTATTTTTTAATGCTTCAGGCTGCCTGGAGACTCAAGAACAAGAATAGGGTTCATAACGTTTGACAGCACTGTTCAGTTTTACAACTTGCAAGAAGGTTTATCTCAGCCTCAGATGCTGATTGTCTCAGATATTGATGGTAAGTA
Source organism: Opisthocomus hoazin (assembly GCF_030867145.1). Lineage (NCBI taxonomy): Eukaryota > Metazoa > Chordata > Aves > Opisthocomiformes > Opisthocomidae > Opisthocomus > Opisthocomus hoazin. The sequence continues at coordinate 55,720,006 of NC_134418.1, read as the reverse complement.
AAAAGAAAATGGAAACTAAATTTTTGAAAAGCTACTTTTTTTCCCAGAAGACAGATTAGAAACTCTCAAACATTCTGCTATAGGTCAGTTTTATTGAATGTATAGAGGATATATTTTTAAAAAATGTTCTTAGGCTAACTACAGAGTAGATGGTGTTTAAGAAGTGAAACTCAAATGTTGATTTTGCTTTGAATAAAACAAGCTTTGTATAAACTGTATTATTCTCTCTAATATATGTATCAGAAAAGTAGACTGTATTTTATGGTATGTATAGCAGTGGGCAGTGAAATGTTTTGTACTATTTTAATATTAATTTTTTCTTTAATAAAATGTTTTTTTACATTCTCCCTACAGATATTTTCCTACCTACACCAGATAGTTTACTTGTAAATCTCCATGAAAGCAAAGAGGTATGTTTGCTGAAAATATATCATGAAATTTCAAGAGGTAAACATTCAAAACAGAGGTTCCTTTTAAACTTTGAATTCAAGCCTATCTTCATAATACTTAATTTCAATGCTACTTTTTAATTATAAAAGTATTACATGTTGTTTGTGTGATGCATCATAATTTTTTAAAATTGTGATTTTGTTTTCCTTAGTGTGTTGAAACTAAGCTGAAATATTTGGTACTGGTTGTTCATCACTTTAGTTATGACAGTACAGCTTTTTAGAAATAGTAGAAAATCTCAAGCTTGCAGAATCTCATAAACACCTTGCAATCTGTTCTACAGCTGATAAAAGATCTATTGAATGCATTACCAAATATGTTCACCAATACAAGAGAAACACACAGCGCGTTGGGCCCTGC